>NC_089849.1:43144095-43476542 GCF_035609145.1 Eleutherodactylus coqui | reverse complement strand
TGCTTTCTTGGAAAGGTAACCATATCGTTGGATGGCATTAGTAAAGCTGGCACTTGAAGGGGGCACCCGGATTTGAACCAGGGACCTCTCGATCTGCAGTCGAATGCTCTTCCACTGAGCTATACCCCCTTGGCTTATGATTGGGCTCACTGGTTCTTAAAAAGTAATGTTCTGAGGAAACCAATTTCTCAAAATTAAGGATGCTTGTTGAAATCCCTACCAATAAAGATTGCCAGTGAGAGAGTGGATGACTCTGCATGAGAAATAGGCTCAAGGGTAACAAGTTGAAGAAGAGCTTTCTTGGAAAGGTAACCATATCGTTGAATAGCATGAGTAAAGCTGGCACTTGAAGGGGGCACCCAGATTTGAAGCTATGCCCCCTTGGCTTATGATTGGGCTCACTGGTTCTTAAAAAGTAATGTTCTGAGGAAACCAATTTCTCAAAAGTAAGGATGCTTGTTGAAATCCCTACCAATGAAGATTGCCAGTGAGAGAGTGGATGACAAGTTCTGCATGAGAAAAATGCTCAAGGGTAACAAGTTGAAGGAGAGCTTTCTTGGAAAGGTAACCATATCGTTGGATGGCATTAGTAAAGCTGGCACTTGAAGGGGGCACCCGGATTTGAACCAGGGACCTCTCGATCTGCAGTCGAATGCTCTTCACTGAGCTATACCCCCTTGGCTTATGATTGGGCTCACTGGTTCTTAAAAAGTAATGTTCTGAGGAAACCAATTTCTCAAAAGTAAGGATGCTTGTTGAAATCCCTACCAATAAAGATTGCCAGTGAGAGAGTGGATGACTCTGCATGAGAAATAGGCTCAAGGGTAACAAGTTGAAGAAGAGCTTTCTTGGAAAGGTAACCATATCGTTGAATAGCATGAGTAAAGCTGGCACTTGAAGGGGGCACCCAGATTTGAAGCTATGCCCCCTTGGCTTATGATTGGGCTCACTGGTTCTTAAAAAGTAATGTTCTGAGGAAACCAATTTCTCAAAAGTAAGGATGCTTGTTGAAATCCCTACCAATGAAGATTGCCAGTGAGAGAGTGGATGACAAGTTCTGCATGAGAAAAATGCTCAAGGGTAACAAGTTGAAGGAGAGCTTTCTTGGAAAGGTAACCATATCGTTGGATGGCATTAGTAAAGCTGGCACTTGAAGGGGGCACCCGGATTTGAACCAGGGACCTCTCGATCTGCAGTCGAATGCTCTTCCACTGAGCTATACCCCCTTGGCTTATGATTGGGCTCACTGGTTCTTAAAAAGTTAATGTTCTGAGGAAACCAATTTCTCAAAAGTAAGGATGCTTGTTGAAATCCCTACCAATAAAGATTGCCAGTGAGAGAGTGGATGACTCTGCATGAGAAATAGGCTCAAGGGTAACAAGTTGAAGAAGAGCTTTCTTGGAAAGGTAACCATATCGTTGAATAGCATGAGTAAAGCTGGCACTTGAAGGGGGCACCCAGATTTGAAGCTATGCCCCCTTGGCTTATGATTGGGCTCACTGGTTCTTAAAAAGTAATGTTCTGAGGAAACCAATTTCTCAAAAGTAAGGATGCTTGTTGAAATCCCTACCAATGAAGATTGCCAGTGAGAGAGTGGATGACAAGTTCTGCATGAGAAAAATGCTCAAGGGTAACAAGTTGAAGGAGAGCTTTCTTGGAAAGGTAACCATATCGTTGGATGGCATTAGTAAAGCTGGCACTTGAAGGGGGCACCCGGATTTGAACCAGGGACCTCTCGATCTGCAGTCGAATGCTCTTCCACTGAGCTATACCCCCTTGGCTTATGATTGGGCTCACTGGTTCTTAAAAAGTAATGTTCTGAGGAAACCAATTTCTCAAAAGTAAGGATGCTTGTTGAAATCCCTACCAATAAAGATTGCCAGTGAGAGAGTGGATGACTCTGCATGAGAAATAGGCTCAAGGGTAACAAGTTGAAGAAGAGCTTTCTTGGAAAGGTAACCATATCGTTGAATAGCATGAGTAAAGCTGGCACTTGAAGGGGGCACCCAGATTTGAAGCTATGCCCCCTTGGCTTATGATTGGGCTCACTGGTTCTTAAAAGTAATGTTCTGAGGAAACCAATTTCTCAAAAGTAAGGATGCTTGTTGAAATCCCTACCAATGAAGATTGCCAGTGAGAGAGTGGATGACAAGTTCTGCATGAGAAAAATGCTCAAGGGTAACAAGTTGAAGGAGAGCTTTCTTGGAAAGGTAACCATATCGTTGGATGGCATTAGTAAAGCTGGCACTTGAAGGGGGCACCCGGATTTGAACCAGGGACCTCTCGATCTGCAGTCGAATGCTCTTCCACTGAGCTATACCCCCTTGGCTTATGATTGGGCTCACTGGTTCTTAAAAAGTAATGTTCTGAGGAAACCAATTTCTCAAAATTAAGGATGCTTGTTGAAATCCCTACCAATAAAGATTGCCAGTGAGAGAGTGGATGACTCTGCATGAGAAATAGGCTCAAGGGTAACAAGTTGAAGAAGAGCTTTCTTGGAAAGGTAACCATATCGTTGAATAGCATGAGTAAAGCTGGCACTTGAAGGGGGCACCCAGATTTGAAGCTATGCCCCCTTGGCTTATGATTGGGCTCACTGGTTCTTAAAAAGTAATGTTCTGAGGAAACCAATTTCTCAAAAGTAAGGATGCTTGTTGAAATCCCTACCAATGAAGATTGCCAGTGAGAGAGTGGATGACAAGTTCTGCATGAGAAAAATGCTCAAGGGTAACAAGTTGAAGGAGAGCTTTCTTGGAAAGGTAACCATATCGTTGGATGGCATTAGTAAAGCTGGCACTTGAAGGGGGCACCCGGATTTGAACCAGGGACCTCTCGATCTGCAGTCGAATGCTCTTCCACTGAGCTATACCCCCTTGGCTTATGATTGGGCTCACTGGTTCTTAAAAAGTAATGTTCTGAGGAAACCAATTTCTCAAAAGTAAGGATGCTTGTTGAAATCCCTACCAATAAAGATTGCCAGTGAGAGAGTGGATGACTCTGCATGAGAAATAGGCTCAAGGGTAACAAGTTGAAGAAGAGCTTTCTTGGAAAGGTAACCATATCGTTGAATAGCATGAGTAAAGCTGGCACTTGAAGGGGGCACCCAGATTTGAAGCTATGCCCCCTTGGCTTATGATTGGGCTCACTGGTTCTTAAAAAGTAATGTTCTGAGGAAACCAATTTCTCAAAAGTAAGGATGCTTGTTGAAATCCCTACCAATGAAGATTGCCAGTGAGAGAGTGGATGACAAGTTCTGCATGAGAAAAATGCTCAAGGGTAACAAGTTGAAGGAGAGCTTTCTTGGAAAGGTAACCATATCGTTGGATGGCATTAGTAAAGCTGGCACTTGAAGGGGGCACCCGGATTTGAACCAGGGACCTCTCGATCTGCAGTCGAATGCTCTTCCACTGAGCTATACCCCCTTGGCTTATGATTGGGCTCACTGGTTCTTAAAAAGTAATGTTCTGAGGAAACCAATTTCTCAAAAGTAAGGATGCTTGTTGAAATCCCTACCAATAAAGATTGCCAGTGAGAGAGTGGATGACTCTGCATGAGAAATAGGCTCAAGGGTAACAAGTTGAAGAAGAGCTTTCTTGGAAAGGTAACCATATCGTTGAATAGCATGAGTAAAGCTGGCACTTGAAGGGGGCACCCAGATTTGAAGCTATGCCCCCTTGGCTTATGATTGGGCTCACTGGTTCTTAAAAAGTAATGTTCTGAGGAAACCAATTTCTCAAAAGTAAGGATGCTTGTTGAAATCCCTACCAATGAAGATTGCCAGTGAGAGAGTGGATGACAAGTTCTGCATGAGAAAAATGCTCAAGGGTAACAAGTTGAAGGAGAGCTTTCTTGGAAAGGTAACCATATCGTTGGATGGCATTAGTAAAGCTGGCACTTGAAGGGGGCACCCGGATTTGAACCAGGGACCTCTCGATCTGCAGTCGAATGCTCTTCCACTGAGCTATACCCCCTTGGCTTATGATTGGGCTCACTGGTTCTTAAAAAGTAATGTTCTGAGGAAACCAATTTCTCAAAATTAAGGATGCTTGTTGAAATCCCTACCAATAAAGATTGCCAGTGAGAGAGTGGATGACTCTGCATGAGAAATAGGCTCAAGGGTAACAAGTTGAAGAAGAGCTTTCTTGGAAAGGTAACCATATCGTTGAATAGCATGAGTAAAGCTGGCACTTGAAGGGGGCACCCAGATTTGAAGCTATGCCCCCTTGGCTTATGATTGGGCTCACTGGTTCTTAAAAAGTAATGTTCTGAGGAAACCAATTTCTCAAAAGTAAGGATGCTTGTTGAAATCCCTACCAATGAAGATTGCCAGTGAGAGAGTGGATGACAAGTTCTGCATGAGAAAAATGCTCAAGGGTAACAAGTTGAAGGAGAGCTTTCTTGGAAAGGTAACCATATCGTTGGATGGCATTAGTAAAGCTGGCACTTGAAGGGGGCACCCGGATTTGAACCAGGGACCTCTCGATCTGCAGTCGAATGCTCTTCCACTGAGCTATACCCCCTTGGCTTATGATTGGGCTCACTGGTTCTTAAAAAGTAATGTTCTGAGGAAACCAATTTCTCAAAAGTAAGGATGCTTGTTGAAATCCCTACCAATAAAGATTGCCAGTGAGAGAGTGGATGACTCTGCATGAGAAATAGGCTCAAGGGTAACAAGTTGAAGAAGAGCTTTCTTGGAAAGGTAACCATATCGTTGAATAGCATGAGTAAAGCTGGCACTTGAAGGGGGCACCCAGATTTGAAGCTATGCCCCCTTGGCTTATGATTGGGCTCACTGGTTCTTAAAAAGTAATGTTCTGAGGAAACCAATTTCTCAAAAGTAAGGATGCTTGTTGAAATCCCTACCAATGAAGATTGCCAGTGAGAGAGTGGATGACAAGTTCTGCATGAGAAAAATGCTCAAGGGTAACAAGTTGAAGGAGAGCTTTCTTGGAAAGGTAACCATATCGTTGGATGGCATTAGTAAAGCTGGCACTTGAAGGGGGCACCCGGATTTGAACCAGGGACCTCTCGATCTGCAGTCGAATGCTCTTCCACTGAGCTATACCCCCTTGGCTTATGATTGGGCTCACTGGTTCTTAAAAAGTAATGTTCTGAGGAAACCAATTTCTCAAAAGTAAGGATGCTTGTTGAAATCCCTACCAATAAAGATTGCCAGTGAGAGAGTGGATGACTCTGCATGAGAAATAGGCTCAAGGGTAACAAGTTGAAGAAGAGCTTTCTTGGAAAGGTAACCATATCGTTGAATAGCATGAGTAAAGCTGGCACTTGAAGGGGGCACCCAGATTTGAAGCTATGCCCCCTTGGCTTATGATTGGGCTCACTGGTTCTTAAAAAGTAATGTTCTGAGGAAACCAATTTCTCAAAAGTAAGGATGCTTGTTGAAATCCCTACCAATGAAGATTGCCAGTGAGAGAGTGGATGACAAGTTCTGCATGAGAAAAATGCTCAAGGGTAACAAGTTGAAGGAGAGCTTTCTTGGAAAGGTAACCATATCGTTGGATGGCATTAGTAAAGCTGGCACTTGAAGGGGGCACCCGGATTTGAACCAGGGACCTCTCGATCTGCAGTCGAATGCTCTTCCACTGAGCTATACCCCCTTGGCTTATGATTGGGCTCACTGGTTCTTAAAAAGTAATGTTCTGAGGAAACCAATTTCTCAAAATTAAGGATGCTTGTTGAAATCCCTACCAATAAAGATTGCCAGTGAGAGAGTGGATGACTCTGCATGAGAAATAGGCTCAAGGGTAACAAGTTGAAGAAGAGCTTTCTTGGAAAGGTAACCATATCGTTGAATAGCATGAGTAAAGCTGGCACTTGAAGGGGGCACCCAGATTTGAAGCTATGCCCCCTTGGCTTATGATTGGGCTCACTGGTTCTTAAAAAGTAATGTTCTGAGGAAACCAATTTCTCAAAAGTAAGGATGCTTGTTGAAATCCCTACCAATGAAGATTGCCAGTGAGAGAGTGGATGACAAGTTCTGCATGAGAAAAATGCTCAAGGGTAACAAGTTGAAGGAGAGCTTTCTTGGAAAGGTAACCATATCGTTGGATGGCATTAGTAAAGCTGGCACTTGAAGGGGGCACCCGGATTTGAACCAGGGACCTCTCGATCTGCAGTCGAATGCTCTTCCACTGAGCTATACCCCCTTGGCTTATGATTGGGCTCACTGGTTCTTAAAAAGTAATGTTCTGAGGAAACCAATTTCTCAAAAGTAAGGATGCTTGTTGAAATCCCTACCAATAAAGATTGCCAGTGAGAGAGTGGATGACTCTGCATGAGAAATAGGCTCAAGGGTAACAAGTTGAAGAAGAGCTTTCTTGGAAAGGTAACCATATCGTTGAATAGCATGAGTAAAGCTGGCACTTGAAGGGGGCACCCAGATTTGAAGCTATGCCCCCTTGGCTTATGATTGGGCTCACTGGTTCTTAAAAAGTAATGTTCTGAGGAAACCAATTTCTCAAAAGTAAGGATGCTTGTTGAAATCCCTACCAATGAAGATTGCCAGTGAGAGAGTGGATGACAAGTTCTGCATGAGAAAAATGCTCAAGGGTAACAAGTTGAAGGAGAGCTTTCTTGGAAAGGTAACCATATCGTTGGATGGCATTAGTAAAGCTGGCACTTGAAGGGGGCACCCGGATTTGAACCAGGGACCTCTCGATCTGCAGTCGAATGCTCTTCCACTGAGCTATACCCCCTTGGCTTATGATTGGGCTCACTGGTTCTTAAAAAGTAATGTTCTGAGGAAACCAATTTCTCAAAAGTAAGGATGCTTGTTGAAATCCCTACCAATAAAGATTGCCAGTGAGAGAGTGGATGACTCTGCATGAGAAATAGGCTCAAGGGTAACAAGTTGAAGAAGAGCTTTCTTGGAAAGGTAACCATATCGTTGAATAGCATGAGTAAAGCTGGCACTTGAAGGGGGCACCCAGATTTGAAGCTATGCCCCCTTGGCTTATGATTGGGCTCACTGGTTCTTAAAAAGTAATGTTCTGAGGAAACCAATTTCTCAAAAGTAAGGATGCTTGTTGAAATCCCTACCAATGAAGATTGCCAGTGAGAGAGTGGATGACAAGTTCTGCATGAGAAAAATGCTCAAGGGTAACAAGTTGAAGGAGAGCTTTCTTGGAAAGGTAACCATATCGTTGGATGGCATTAGTAAAGCTGGCACTTGAAGGGGGCACCCGGATTTGAACCAGGGACCTCTCGATCTGCAGTCGAATGCTCTTCCACTGAGCTATACCCCCTTGGCTTATGATTGGGCTCACTGGTTCTTAAAAAGTAATGTTCTGAGGAAACCAATTTCTCAAAATTAAGGATGCTTGTTGAAATCCCTACCAATAAAGATTGCCAGTGAGAGAGTGGATGACTCTGCATGAGAAATAGGCTCAAGGGTAACAAGTTGAAGAAGAGCTTTCTTGGAAAGGTAACCATATCGTTGAATAGCATGAGTAAAGCTGGCACTTGAAGGGGGCACCCAGATTTGAAGCTATGCCCCCTTGGCTTATGATTGGGCTCACTGGTTCTTAAAAAGTAATGTTCTGAGGAAACCAATTTCTCAAAAGTAAGGATGCTTGTTGAAATCCCTACCAATGAAGATTGCCAGTGAGAGAGTGGATGACAAGTTCTGCATGAGAAAAATGCTCAAGGGTAACAAGTTGAAGGAGAGCTTTCTTGGAAAGGTAACCATATCGTTGGATGGCATTAGTAAAGCTGGCACTTGAAGGGGGCACCCGGATTTGAACCAGGGACCTCTCGATCTGCAGTCGAATGCTCTTCCACTGAGCTATACCCCCTTGGCTTATGATTGGGCTCACTGGTTCTTAAAAAGTAATGTTCTGAGGAAACCAATTTCTCAAAAGTAAGGATGCTTGTTGAAATCCCTACCAATAAAGATTGCCAGTGAGAGAGTGGATGACTCTGCATGAGAAATAGGCTCAAGGGTAACAAGTTGAAGAAGAGCTTTCTTGGAAAGGTAACCATATCGTTGAATAGCATGAGTAAAGCTGGCACTTGAAGGGGGCACCCAGATTTGAAGCTATGCCCCCTTGGCTTATGATTGGGCTCACTGGTTCTTAAAAAGTAATGTTCTGAGGAAACCAATTTCTCAAAAGTAAGGATGCTTGTTGAAATCCCTACCAATGAAGATTGCCAGTGAGAGAGTGGATGACAAGTTCTGCATGAGAAAAATGCTCAAGGGTAACAAGTTGAAGGAGAGCTTTCTTGGAAAGGTAACCATATCGTTGGATGGCATTAGTAAAGCTGGCACTTGAAGGGGGCACCCGGATTTGAACCAGGGACCTCTCGATCTGCAGTCGAATGCTCTTCCACTGAGCTATACCCCCTTGGCTTATGATTGGGCTCACTGGTTCTTAAAAAGTAATGTTCTGAGGAAACCAATTTCTCAAAAGTAAGGATGCTTGTTGAAATCCCTACCAATAAAGATTGCCAGTGAGAGAGTGGATGACTCTGCATGAGAAATAGGCTCAAGGGTAACAAGTTGAAGAAGAGCTTTCTTGGAAAGGTAACCATATCGTTGAATAGCATGAGTAAAGCTGGCACTTGAAGGGGGCACCCAGATTTGAAGCTATGCCCCCTTGGCTTATGATTGGGCTCACTGGTTCTTAAAAAGTAATGTTCTGAGGAAACCAATTTCTCAAAAGTAAGGATGCTTGTTGAAATCCCTACCAATGAAGATTGCCAGTGAGAGAGTGGATGACAAGTTCTGCATGAGAAAAATGCTCAAGGGTAACAAGTTGAAGGAGAGCTTTCTTGGAAAGGTAACCATATCGTTGGATGGCATTAGTAAAGCTGGCACTTGAAGGGGGCACCCGGATTTGAACCAGGGACCTCTCGATCTGCAGTCGAATGCTCTTCCACTGAGCTATACCCCCTTGGCTTATGATTGGGCTCACTGGTTCTTAAAAAGTAATGTTCTGAGGAAACCAATTTCTCAAAAGTAAGGATGCTTGTTGAAATCCCTACCAATAAAGATTGCCAGTGAGAGAGTGGATGACTCTGCATGAGAAATAGGCTCAAGGGTAACAAGTTGAAGAAGAGCTTTCTTGGAAAGGTAACCATATCGTTGAATAGCATGAGTAAAGCTGGCACTTGAAGGGGGCACCCAGATTTGAAGCTATGCCCCCTTGGCTTATGATTGGGCTCACTGGTTCTTAAAAAGTAATGTTCTGAGGAAACCAATTTCTCAAAAGTAAGGATGCTTGTTGAAATCCCTACCAATGAAGATTGCCAGTGAGAGAGTGGATGACTCTGCATGAGAAATAGGCTCAAGGGTAACAAGTTGAAGAAGAGCTTTCTTGGAAAGGTAACCATATCGTTGAATAGCATGAGTAAAGCTGGCACTTGAAGGGGGCACCCAGATTTGAAGCTATGCCCCCTTGGCTTATGATTGGGCTCACTGGTTCTTAAAAAGTAATGTTCTGAGGAAACCAATTTCTCAAAAGTAAGGATGCTTGTTGAAATCCCTACCAATGAAGATTGCCAGTGAGAGAGTGGATGACAAGTTCTGCATGAGAAAAATGCTCAAGGGTAACAAGTTGAAGGAGAGCTTTCTTGGAAAGGTAACCATATCGTTGGATGGCATTAGTAAAGCTGGCACTTGAAGGGGGCACCCGGATTTGAACCAGGGACCTCTCGATCTGCAGTCGAATGCTCTTCCACTGAGCTATACCCCCTTGGCTTATGATTGGGCTCACTGGTTCTTAAAAAGTAATGTTCTGAGGAAACCAATTTCTCAAAATTAAGGATGCTTGTTGAAATCCCTACCAATAAAGATTGCCAGTGAGAGAGTGGATGACTCTGCATGAGAAATAGGCTCAAGGGTAACAAGTTGAAGAAGAGCTTTCTTGGAAAGGTAACCATATCGTTGAATAGCATGAGTAAAGCTGGCACTTGAAGGGGGCACCCAGATTTGAAGCTATGCCCCCTTGGCTTATGATTGGGCTCACTGGTTCTTAAAAAGTAATGTTCTGAGGAAACCAATTTCTCAAAAGTAAGGATGCTTGTTGAAATCCCTACCAATGAAGATTGCCAGTGAGAGAGTGGATGACAAGTTCTGCATGAGAAAAATGCTCAAGGGTAACAAGTTGAAGGAGAGCTTTCTTGGAAAGGTAACCATATCGTTGGATGGCATTAGTAAAGCTGGCACTTGAAGGGGGCACCCGGATTTGAACCAGGGACCTCTCGATCTGCAGTCGAATGCTCTTCCACTGAGCTATACCCCCTTGGCTTATGATTGGGCTCACTGGTTCTTAAAAAGTAATGTTCTGAGGAAACCAATTTCTCAAAAGTAAGGATGCTTGTTGAAATCCCTACCAATAAAGATTGCCAGTGAGAGAGTGGATGACTCTGCATGAGAAATAGGCTCAAGGGTAACAAGTTGAAGAAGAGCTTTCTTGGAAAGGTAACCATATCGTTGAATAGCATGAGTAAAGCTGGCACTTGAAGGGGGCACCCAGATTTGAAGCTATGCCCCCTTGGCTTATGATTGGGCTCACTGGTTCTTAAAAAGTAATGTTCTGAGGAAACCAATTTCTCAAAAGTAAGGATGCTTGTTGAAATCCCTACCAATGAAGATTGCCAGTGAGAGAGTGGATGACAAGTTCTGCATGAGAAAAATGCTCAAGGGTAACAAGTTGAAGGAGAGCTTTCTTGGAAAGGTAACCATATCGTTGGATGGCATTAGTAAAGCTGGCACTTGAAGGGGGCACCCGGATTTGAACCAGGGACCTCTCGATCTGCAGTCGAATGCTCTTCCACTGAGCTATACCCCCTTGGCTTATGATTGGGCTCACTGGTTCTTAAAAAGTAATGTTCTGAGGAAACCAATTTCTCAAAATTAAGGATGCTTGTTGAAATCCCTACCAATAAAGATTGCCAGTGAGAGAGTGGATGACTCTGCATGAGAAATAGGCTCAAGGGTAACAAGTTGAAGAAGAGCTTTCTTGGAAAGGTAACCATATCGTTGAATAGCATGAGTAAAGCTGGCACTTGAAGGGGGCACCCAGATTTGAAGCTATGCCCCCTTGGCTTATGATTGGGCTCACTGGTTCTTAAAAAGTAATGTTCTGAGGAAACCAATTTCTCAAAAGTAAGGATGCTTGTTGAAATCCCTACCAATGAAGATTGCCAGTGAGAGAGTGGATGACAAGTTCTGCATGAGAAAAATGCTCAAGGGTAACAAGTTGAAGGAGAGCTTTCTTGGAAAGGTAACCATATCGTTGGATGGCATTAGTAAAGCTGGCACTTGAAGGGGGCACCCGGATTTGAACCAGGGACCTCTCGATCTGCAGTCGAATGCTCTTCCACTGAGCTATACCCCCTTGGCTTATGATTGGGCTCACTGGTTCTTAAAAAGTAATGTTCTGAGGAAACCAATTTCTCAAAATTAAGGATGCTTGTTGAAATCCCTACCAATAAAGATTGCCAGTGAGAGAGTGGATGACTCTGCATGAGAAATAGGCTCAAGGGTAACAAGTTGAAGAAGAGCTTTCTTGGAAAGGTAACCATATCGTTGAATAGCATGAGTAAAGCTGGCACTTGAAGGGGGCACCCAGATTTGAAGCTATGCCCCCTTGGCTTATGATTGGGCTCACTGATTGGGCTCACTGGTTCTTAAAAAGTAATGTTCTGAGGAAACCAATTTCTCAAAAGTAAGGATGCTTGTTGAAATCCCTACCAATGAAGATTGCCAGTGAGAGAGTGGATGACAAGTTCTGCATGAGAAAAATGCTCAAGGGTAACAAGTTGAAGGAGAGCTTTCTTGGAAAGGTAACCATATCGTTGGATGGCATTAGTAAAGCTGGCACTTGAAGGGGGCACCCGGATTTGAACCAGGGACCTCTCGATCTGCAGTCGAATGCTCTTCCACTGAGCTATACCCCCTTGGCTTATGATTGGGCTCACTGGTTCTTAAAAAGTAATGTTCTGAGGAAACCAATTTCTCAAAAGTAAGGATGCTTGTTGAAATCCCTACCAATAAAGATTGCCAGTGAGAGAGTGGATGACTCTGCATGAGAAATAGGCTCAAGGGTAACAAGTTGAAGAAGAGCTTTCTTGGAAAGGTAACCATATCGTTGAATAGCATGAGTAAAGCTGGCACTTGAAGGGGGCACCCAGATTTGAAGCTATGCCCCCTTGGCTTATGATTGGGCTCACTGGTTCTTAAAAAGTAATGTTCTGAGGAAACCAATTTCTCAAAAGTAAGGATGCTTGTTGAAATCCCTACCAATGAAGATTGCCAGTGAGAGTGTGGATGACAAGTTCTGCATGAGAAAAATGCTCAAGGGTAACAAGTTGAAGGAGAGCTTTCTTGGAAAGGTAACCATATCGTTGGATGGCATTAGTAAAGCTGGCACTTGAAGGGGGCACCCGGATTTGAACCAGGGACCTCTCGATCTGCAGTCGAATGCTCTTCCACTGAGCTATACCCCCTTGGCTTATGATTGGGCTCACTGGTTCTTAAAAAGTAATGTTCTGAGGAAACCAATTTCTCAAAATTAAGGATGCTTGTTGAAATCCCTACCAATAAAGATTGCCAGTGAGAGAGTGGATGACTCTGCATGAGAAATAGGCTCAAGGGTAACAAGTTGAAGAAGAGCTTTCTTGGAAAGGTAACCATATCGTTGAATAGCATGAGTAAAGCTGGCACTTGAAGGGGGCACCCAGATTTGAAGCTATGCCCCCTTGGCTTATGATTGGGCTCACTGGTTCTTAAAAAGTAATGTTCTGAGGAAACCAATTTCTCAAAAGTAAGGATGCTTGTTGAAATCCCTACCAATGAAGATTGCCAGTGAGAGTGTGGATGACAAGTTCTGCATGAGAAAAATGCTCAAGGGTAACAAGTTGAAGGAGAGCTTTCTTGGAAAGGTAACCATATCGTTGGATGGCATTAGTAAAGCTGGCACTTGAAGGGGGCACCCGGATTTGAACCAGGGACCTCTCGATCTGCAGTCGAATGCTCTTCCACTGAGCTATACCCCCTTGGCTTATGATTGGGCTCACTGGTTCTTAAAAAGTAATGTTCTGAGGAAACCAATTTCTCAAAATTAAGGATGCTTGTTGAAATCCCTACCAATAAAGATTGCCAGTGAGAGAGTGGATGACTCTGCATGAGAAATAGGCTCAAGGGTAACAAGTTGAAGAAGAGCTTTCTTGGAAAGGTAACCATATCGTTGAATAGCATGAGTAAAGCTGGCACTTGAAGGGGGCACCCAGATTTGAAGCTATGCCCCCTTGGCTTATGATTGGGCTCACTGGTTCTTAAAAAGTAATGTTCTGAGGAAACCAATTTCTCAAAAGTAAGGATGCTTGTTGAAATCCCTACCAATGAAGATTGCCAGTGAGAGAGTGGATGACAAGTTCTGCATGAGAAAAATGCTCAAGGGTAACAAGTTGAAGGAGAGCTTTCTTGGAAAGGTAACCATATCGTTGGATGGCATTAGTAAAGCTGGCACTTGAAGGGGGCACCCGGATTTGAACCAGGGACCTCTCGATCTGCAGTCGAATGCTCTTCCACTGAGCTATACCCCCTTGGCTTATGATTGGGCTCACTGGTTCTTAAAAAGTAATGTTCTGAGGAAACCAATTTCTCAAAAGTAAGGATGCTTGTTGAAATCCCTACCAATAAAGATTGCCAGTGAGAGAGTGGATGACTCTGCATGAGAAATAGGCTCAAGGGTAACAAGTTGAAGAAGAGCTTTCTTGGAAAGGTAACCATATCGTTGAATAGCATGAGTAAAGCTGGCACTTGAAGGGGGCACCCAGATTTGAAGCTATGCCCCCTTGGCTTATGATTGGGCTCACTGGTTCTTAAAAAGTAATGTTCTGAGGAAACCAATTTCTCAAAAGTAAGGATGCTTGTTGAAATCCCTACCAATGAAGATTGCCAGTGAGAGAGTGGATGACAAGTTCTGCATGAGAAAAATGCTCAAGGGTAACAAGTTGAAGGAGAGCTTTCTTGGAAAGGTAACCATATCGTTGGATGGCATTAGTAAAGCTGGCACTTGAAGGGGGCACCCGGATTTGAACCAGGGACCTCTCGATCTGCAGTCGAATGCTCTTCCACTGAGCTATACCCCCTTGGCTTATGATTGGGCTCACTGGTTCTTAAAAAGTAATGTTCTGAGGAAACCAATTTCTCAAAATTAAGGATGCTTGTTGAAATCCCTACCAATAAAGATTGCCAGTGAGAGAGTGGATGACTCTGCATGAGAAATAGGCTCAAGGGTAACAAGTTGAAGAAGAGCTTTCTTGGAAAGGTAACCATATCGTTGAATAGCATGAGTAAAGCTGGCACTTGAAGGGGGCACCCAGATTTGAAGCTATGCCCCCTTGGCTTATGATTGGGCTCACTGGTTCTTAAAAAGTAATGTTCTGAGGAAACCAATTTCTCAAAAGTAAGGATGCTTGTTGAAATCCCTACCAATGAAGATTGCCAGTGAGAGAGTGGATGACTCTGCATGAGAAATAGGCTCAAGGGTAACAAGTTGAAGAAGAGCTTTCTTGGAAAGGTAACCATATCGTTGAATAGCATGAGTAAAGCTGGCACTTGAAGGGGGCACCCAGATTTGAAGCTATGCCCCCTTGGCTTATGATTGGGCTCACTGGTTCTTAAAAAGTAATGTTCTGAGGAAACCAATTTCTCAAAAGTAAGGATGCTTGTTGAAATCCCTACCAATGAAGATTGCCAGTGAGAGAGTGGATGACAAGTTCTGCATGAGAAAAATGCTCAAGGGTAACAAGTTGAAGGAGAGCTTTCTTGGAAAGGTAACCATATCGTTGGATGGCATTAGTAAAGCTGGCACTTGAAGGGGGCACCCGGATTTGAACCAGGGACCTCTCGATCTGCAGTCGAATGCTCTTCCACTGAGCTATACCCCCTTGGCTTATGATTGGGCTCACTGGTTCTTAAAAAGTAATGTTCTGAGGAAACCAATTTCTCAAAATTAAGGATGCTTGTTGAAATCCCTACCAATAAAGATTGCCAGTGAGAGAGTGGATGACTCTGCATGAGAAATAGGCTCAAGGGTAACAAGTTGAAGAAGAGCTTTCTTGGAAAGGTAACCATATCGTTGAATAGCATGAGTAAAGCTGGCACTTGAAGGGGGCACCCAGATTTGAAGCTATGCCCCCTTGGCTTATGATTGGGCTCACTGGTTCTTAAAAAGTAATGTTCTGAGGAAACCAATTTCTCAAAAGTAAGGATGCTTGTTGAAATCCCTACCAATGAAGATTGCCAGTGAGAGAGTGGATGACAAGTTCTGCATGAGAAAAATGCTCAAGGGTAACAAGTTGAAGGAGAGCTTTCTTGGAAAGGTAACCATATCGTTGGATGGCATTAGTAAAGCTGGCACTTGAAGGGGGCACCCGGATTTGAACCAGGGACCTCTCGATCTGCAGTCGAATGCTCTTCCACTGAGCTATACCCCCTTGGCTTATGATTGGGCTCACTGGTTCTTAAAAAGTAATGTTCTGAGGAAACCAATTTCTCAAAATTAAGGATGCTTGTTGAAATCCCTACCAATAAAGATTGCCAGTGAGAGAGTGGATGACTCTGCATGAGAAATAGGCTCAAGGGTAACAAGTTGAAGAAGAGCTTTCTTGGAAAGGTAACCATATCGTTGAATAGCATGAGTAAAGCTGGCACTTGAAGGGGGCACCCAGATTTGAAGCTATGCCCCCTTGGCTTATGATTGGGCTCACTGGTTCTTAAAAAGTAATGTTCTGAGGAAACCAATTTCTCAAAAGTAAGGATGCTTGTTGAAATCCCTACCAATGAAGATTGCCAGTGAGAGAGTGGATGACAAGTTCTGCATGAGAAAAATGCTCAAGGGTAACAAGTTGAAGGAGAGCTTTCTTGGAAAGGTAACCATATCGTTGGATGGCATTAGTAAAGCTGGCACTTGAAGGGGGCACCCGGATTTGAACCAGGGACCTCTCGATCTGCAGTCGAATGCTCTTCCACTGAGCTATACCCCCTTGGCTTATGATTGGGCTCACTGGTTCTTAAAAAGTAATGTTCTGAGGAAACCAATTTCTCAAAAGTAAGGATGCTTGTTGAAATCCCTACCAATAAAGATTGCCAGTGAGAGAGTGGATGACTCTGCATGAGAAATAGGCTCAAGGGTAACAAGTTGAAGAAGAGCTTTCTTGGAAAGGTAACCATATCGTTGAATAGCATGAGTAAAGCTGGCACTTGAAGGGGGCACCCAGATTTGAAGCTATGCCCCCTTGGCTTATGATTGGGCTCACTGGTTCTTAAAAAGTAATGTTCTGAGGAAACCAATTTCTCAAAAGTAAGGATGCTTGTTGAAATCCCTACCAATGAAGATTGCCAGTGAGAGTGTGGATGACAAGTTCTGCATGAGAAAAATGCTCAAGGGTAACAAGTTGAAGGAGAGCTTTCTTGGAAAGGTAACCATATCGTTGGATGGCATTAGTAAAGCTGGCACTTGAAGGGGGCACCCGGATTTGAACCAGGGACCTCTCGATCTGCAGTCGAATGCTCTTCCACTGAGCTATACCCCCTTGGCTTATGATTGGGCTCACTGGTTCTTAAAAAGTAATGTTCTGAGGAAACCAATTTCTCAAAATTAAGGATGCTTGTTGAAATCCCTACCAATAAAGATTGCCAGTGAGAGAGTGGATGACTCTGCATGAGAAATAGGCTCAAGGGTAACAAGTTGAAGAAGAGCTTTCTTGGAAAGGTAACCATATCGTTGAATAGCATGAGTAAAGCTGGCACTTGAAGGGGGCACCCAGATTTGAAGCTATGCCCCCTTGGCTTATGATTGGGCTCACTGGTTCTTAAAAAGTAATGTTCTGAGGAAACCAATTTCTCAAAAGTAAGGATGCTTGTTGAAATCCCTACCAATGAAGATTGCCAGTGAGAGAGTGGATGACAAGTTCTGCATGAGAAAAATGCTCAAGGGTAACAAGTTGAAGGAGAGCTTTCTTGGAAAGGTAACCATATCGTTGGATGGCATTAGTAAAGCTGGCACTTGAAGGGGGCACCCGGATTTGAACCAGGGACCTCTCGATCTGCAGTCGAATGCTCTTCCACTGAGCTATACCCCCTTGGCTTATGATTGGGCTCACTGGTTCTTAAAAAGTAATGTTCTGAGGAAACCAATTTCTCAAAATTAAGGATGCTTGTTGAAATCCCTACCAATAAAGATTGCCAGTGAGAGAGTGGATGACTCTGCATGAGAAATAGGCTCAAGGGTAACAAGTTGAAGAAGAGCTTTCTTGGAAAGGTAACCATATCGTTGAATAGCATGAGTAAAGCTGGCACTTGAAGGGGGCACCCAGATTTGAAGCTATGCCCCCTTGGCTTATGATTGGGCTCACTGGTTCTTAAAAAGTAATGTTCTGAGGAAACCAATTTCTCAAAAGTAAGGATGCTTGTTGAAATCCCTACCAATGAAGATTGCCAGTGAGAGAGTGGATGACTCTGCATGAGAAATAGGCTCAAGGGTAACAAGTTGAAGAAGAGCTTTCTTGGAAAGGTAACCATATCGTTGAATAGCATGAGTAAAGCTGGCACTTGAAGGGGGCACCCAGATTTGAAGCTATGCCCCCTTGGCTTATGATTGGGCTCACTGGTTCTTAAAAAGTAATGTTCTGAGGAAACCAATTTCTCAAAAGTAAGGATGCTTGTTGAAATCCCTACCAATGAAGATTGCCAGTGAGAGAGTGGATGACAAGTTCTGCATGAGAAAAATGCTCAAGGGTAACAAGTTGAAGGAGAGCTTTCTTGGAAAGGTAACCATATCGTTGGATGGCATTAGTAAAGCTGGCACTTGAAGGGGGCACCCGGATTTGAACCAGGGACCTCTCGATCTGCAGTCGAATGCTCTTCCACTGAGCTATACCCCCTTGGCTTATGATTGGGCTCACTGGTTCTTAAAAAGTAATGTTCTGAGGAAACCAATTTCTCAAAAGTAAGGATGCTTGTTGAAATCCCTACCAATAAAGATTGCCAGTGAGAGAGTGGATGACTCTGCATGAGAAATAGGCTCAAGGGTAACAAGTTGAAGAAGAGCTTTCTTGGAAAGGTAACCATATCGTTGAATAGCATGAGTAAAGCTGGCACTTGAAGGGGGCACCCAGATTTGAAGCTATGCCCCCTTGGCTTATGATTGGGCTCACTGGTTCTTAAAAAGTAATGTTCTGAGGAAACCAATTTCTCAAAAGTAAGGATGCTTGTTGAAATCCCTACCAATGAAGATTGCCAGTGAGAGAGTGGATGACAAGTTCTGCATGAGAAAAATGCTCAAGGGTAACAAGTTGAAGGAGAGCTTTCTTGGAAAGGTAACCATATCGTTGGATGGCATTAGTAAAGCTGGCACTTGAAGGGGGCACCCGGATTTGAACCAGGGACCTCTCGATCTGCAGTCGAATGCTCTTCCACTGAGCTATACCCCCTTGGCTTATGATTGGGCTCACTGGTTCTTAAAAAGTAATGTTCTGAGGAAACCAATTTCTCAAAATTAAGGATGCTTGTTGAAATCCCTACCAATAAAGATTGCCAGTGAGAGAGTGGATGACTCTGCATGAGAAATAGGCTCAAGGGTAACAAGTTGAAGAAGAGCTTTCTTGGAAAGGTAACCATATCGTTGAATAGCATGAGTAAAGCTGGCACTTGAAGGGGGCACCCAGATTTGAAGCTATGCCCCCTTGGCTTATGATTGGGCTCACTGGTTCTTAAAAAGTAATGTTCTGAGGAAACCAATTTCTCAAAAGTAAGGATGCTTGTTGAAATCCCTACCAATGAAGATTGCCAGTGAGAGAGTGGATGACTCTGCATGAGAAATAGGCTCAAGGGTAACAAGTTGAAGAAGAGCTTTCTTGGAAAGGTAACCATATCGTTGAATAGCATGAGTAAAGCTGGCACTTGAAGGGGGCACCCAGATTTGAAGCTATGCCCCCTTGGCTTATGATTGGGCTCACTGGTTCTTAAAAAGTAATGTTCTGAGGAAACCAATTTCTCAAAAGTAAGGATGCTTGTTGAAATCCCTACCAATGAAGATTGCCAGTGAGAGAGTGGATGACAAGTTCTGCATGAGAAAAATGCTCAAGGGTAACAAGTTGAAGGAGAGCTTTCTTGGAAAGGTAACCATATCGTTGGATGGCATTAGTAAAGCTGGCACTTGAAGGGGGCACCCGGATTTGAACCAGGGACCTCTCGATCTGCAGTCGAATGCTCTTCCACTGAGCTATACCCCCTTGGCTTATGATTGGGCTCACTGGTTCTTAAAAAGTAATGTTCTGAGGAAACCAATTTCTCAAAATTAAGGATGCTTGTTGAAATCCCTACCAATAAAGATTGCCAGTGAGAGAGTGGATGACTCTGCATGAGAAATAGGCTCAAGGGTAACAAGTTGAAGAAGAGCTTTCTTGGAAAGGTAACCATATCGTTGAATAGCATGAGTAAAGCTGGCACTTGAAGGGGGCACCCAGATTTGAAGCTATGCCCCCTTGGCTTATGATTGGGCTCACTGGTTCTTAAAAAGTAATGTTCTGAGGAAACCAATTTCTCAAAAGTAAGGATGCTTGTTGAAATCCCTACCAATGAAGATTGCCAGTGAGAGAGTGGATGACAAGTTCTGCATGAGAAAAATGCTCAAGGGTAACAAGTTGAAGGAGAGCTTTCTTGGAAAGGTAACCATATCGTTGGATGGCATTAGTAAAGCTGGCACTTGAAGGGGGCACCCGGATTTGAACCAGGGACCTCTCGATCTGCAGTCGAATGCTCTTCCACTGAGCTATACCCCCTTGGCTTATGATTGGGCTCACTGGTTCTTAAAAAGTAATGTTCTGAGGAAACCAATTTCTCAAAATTAAGGATGCTTGTTGAAATCCCTACCAATAAAGATTGCCAGTGAGAGAGTGGATGACTCTGCATGAGAAATAGGCTCAAGGGTAACAAGTTGAAGAAGAGCTTTCTTGGAAAGGTAACCATATCGTTGAATAGCATGAGTAAAGCTGGCACTTGAAGGGGGCACCCAGATTTGAAGCTATGCCCCCTTGGCTTATGATTGGGCTCACTGGTTCTTAAAAAGTAATGTTCTGAGGAAACCAATTTCTCAAAAGTAAGGATGCTTGTTGAAATCCCTACCAATGAAGATTGCCAGTGAGAGAGTGGATGACAAGTTCTGCATGAGAAAAATGCTCAAGGGTAACAAGTTGAAGGAGAGCTTTCTTGGAAAGGTAACCATATCGTTGGATGGCATTAGTAAAGCTGGCACTTGAAGGGGGCACCCGGATTTGAACCAGGGACCTCTCGATCTGCAGTCGAATGCTCTTCCACTGAGCTATACCCCCTTGGCTTATGATTGGGCTCACTGGTTCTTAAAAAGTAATGTTCTGAGGAAACCAATTTCTCAAAAGTAAGGATGCTTGTTGAAATCCCTACCAATAAAGATTGCCAGTGAGAGAGTGGATGACTCTGCATGAGAAATAGGCTCAAGGGTAACAAGTTGAAGAAGAGCTTTCTTGGAAAGGTAACCATATCGTTGAATAGCATGAGTAAAGCTGGCACTTGAAGGGGGCACCCAGATTTGAAGCTATGCCCCCTTGGCTTATGATTGGGCTCACTGGTTCTTAAAAAGTAATGTTCTGAGGAAACCAATTTCTCAAAAGTAAGGATGCTTGTTGAAATCCCTACCAATGAAGATTGCCAGTGAGAGTGTGGATGACAAGTTCTGCATGAGAAAAATGCTCAAGGGTAACAAGTTGAAGGAGAGCTTTCTTGGAAAGGTAACCATATCGTTGGATGGCATTAGTAAAGCTGGCACTTGAAGGGGGCACCCGGATTTGAACCAGGGACCTCTCGATCTGCAGTCGAATGCTCTTCCACTGAGCTATACCCCCTTGGCTTATGATTGGGCTCACTGGTTCTTAAAAAGTAATGTTCTGAGGAAACCAATTTCTCAAAATTAAGGATGCTTGTTGAAATCCCTACCAATAAAGATTGCCAGTGAGAGAGTGGATGACTCTGCATGAGAAATAGGCTCAAGGGTAACAAGTTGAAGAAGAGCTTTCTTGGAAAGGTAACCATATCGTTGAATAGCATGAGTAAAGCTGGCACTTGAAGGGGGCACCCAGATTTGAAGCTATGCCCCCTTGGCTTATGATTGGGCTCACTGGTTCTTAAAAAGTAATGTTCTGAGGAAACCAATTTCTCAAAAGTAAGGATGCTTGTTGAAATCCCTACCAATGAAGATTGCCAGTGAGAGAGTGGATGACAAGTTCTGCATGAGAAAAATGCTCAAGGGTAACAAGTTGAAGGAGAGCTTTCTTGGAAAGGTAACCATATCGTTGGATGGCATTAGTAAAGCTGGCACTTGAAGGGGGCACCCGGATTTGAACCAGGGACCTCTCGATCTGCAGTCGAATGCTCTTCCACTGAGCTATACCCCCTTGGCTTATGATTGGGCTCACTGGTTCTTAAAAAGTAATGTTCTGAGGAAACCAATTTCTCAAAATTAAGGATGCTTGTTGAAATCCCTACCAATAAAGATTGCCAGTGAGAGAGTGGATGACTCTGCATGAGAAATAGGCTCAAGGGTAACAAGTTGAAGAAGAGCTTTCTTGGAAAGGTAACCATATCGTTGAATAGCATGAGTAAAGCTGGCACTTGAAGGGGGCACCCAGATTTGAAGCTATGCCCCCTTGGCTTATGATTGGGCTCACTGGTTCTTAAAAAGTAATGTTCTGAGGAAACCAATTTCTCAAAAGTAAGGATGCTTGTTGAAATCCCTACCAATGAAGATTGCCAGTGAGAGAGTGGATGACTCTGCATGAGAAATAGGCTCAAGGGTAACAAGTTGAAGAAGAGCTTTCTTGGAAAGGTAACCATATCGTTGAATAGCATGAGTAAAGCTGGCACTTGAAGGGGGCACCCAGATTTGAAGCTATGCCCCCTTGGCTTATGATTGGGCTCACTGGTTCTTAAAAAGTAATGTTCTGAGGAAACCAATTTCTCAAAAGTAAGGATGCTTGTTGAAATCCCTACCAATGAAGATTGCCAGTGAGAGAGTGGATGACAAGTTCTGCATGAGAAAAATGCTCAAGGGTAACAAGTTGAAGGAGAGCTTTCTTGGAAAGGTAACCATATCGTTGGATGGCATTAGTAAAGCTGGCACTTGAAGGGGGCACCCGGATTTGAACCAGGGACCTCTCGATCTGCAGTCGAATGCTCTTCCACTGAGCTATACCCCCTTGGCTTATGATTGGGCTCACTGGTTCTTAAAAAGTAATGTTCTGAGGAAACCAATTTCTCAAAAGTAAGGATGCTTGTTGAAATCCCTACCAATAAAGATTGCCAGTGAGAGAGTGGATGACTCTGCATGAGAAATAGGCTCAAGGGTAACAAGTTGAAGAAGAGCTTTCTTGGAAAGGTAACCATATCGTTGAATAGCATGAGTAAAGCTGGCACTTGAAGGGGGCACCCAGATTTGAAGCTATGCCCCCTTGGCTTATGATTGGGCTCACTGGTTCTTAAAAAGTAATGTTCTGAGGAAACCAATTTCTCAAAAGTAAGGATGCTTGTTGAAATCCCTACCAATGAAGATTGCCAGTGAGAGAGTGGATGACAAGTTCTGCATGAGAAAAATGCTCAAGGGTAACAAGTTGAAGGAGAGCTTTCTTGGAAAGGTAACCATATCGTTGGATGGCATTAGTAAAGCTGGCACTTGAAGGGGGCACCCGGATTTGAACCAGGGACCTCTCGATCTGCAGTCGAATGCTCTTCCACTGAGCTATACCCCCTTGGCTTATGATTGGGCTCACTGGTTCTTAAAAAGTAATGTTCTGAGGAAACCAATTTCTCAAAAGTAAGGATGCTTGTTGAAATCCCTACCAATAAAGATT
The DNA here is from genome assembly GCF_035609145.1 of Eleutherodactylus coqui. Classification (NCBI taxonomy): domain Eukaryota; kingdom Metazoa; phylum Chordata; class Amphibia; order Anura; family Eleutherodactylidae; genus Eleutherodactylus; species Eleutherodactylus coqui. Next base: position 43,453,628 of record NC_089849.1, on the reverse strand, counting down.
GCCAGTGAGAGAGTGGATGACTCTGCATGAGAAATAGGCTCAAGGGTAACAAGTTGAAGGAGAGCTTTCTTGGAAAGGTAACCATATCGTTGGATGGCATTAGTAAAGCTGGCACTTGAAGGGGGCACCCAGATTTGAAGCTATGCCCCCTTGGCTTATGATTGGGCTCACTGGTTCTTAAAAAGTAATGTTCTGAGGAAACCAATTTCTCAAAAGTAAGGATGCTTGTTGAAATCCCTACCAATGAAGATTGCCAGTGAGAGAGTGGATGACAAGTTCTGCATGAGAAAAATGCTCAAGGGTAACAAGTTGAAGGAGAGCTTTCTTGGAAAAGTAACCATATCGTTGGATGGCATTAGTAAAGCTGGCACTTGAAGGGGGCACCCGGATTTGAACCAGGGACCTCTCGATCTGCAGTCGAATGCTCTTCCACTGAGCTATACCCCCTTGGCTTATGATTGGGCTCACTGGTTCTTAAAAAGTAATGTTCTGAGGAAACCAATTTCTCAAAAGTAAGGATGCTTGTTGAAATCCCTACCAATAAAGATTGCCAGTGAGAGAGTGGATGACTCTGCATGAGAAATAGGCTCAAGGGTAACAAGTTGAAGGAGAGCTTTCTTGGAAAGGTAACCATATCGTTGGATGGCATTAGTAAAGCTGGCACTTGAAGGGGGCACCCAGATTTGAAGCTATGCCCCCTTGGCTTATGATTGGGCTCACTGGTTCTTAAAAAGTAATGTTCTGAGGAAACCAATTTCTCAAAAGTAAGGATGCTTGTTGAAATCCCTACCAATGAAGATTGCCAGTGAGAGAGTGGATGACAAGTTCTGCATGAGAAAAATGCTCAAGGGTAACAAGTTGAAGGAGAGCTTTCTTGGAAAGGTAACCATATCGTTGGATGGCATTAGTAAAGCTGGCACTTGAAGGGGGCACCCGGATTTGAACCAGGGACCTCTCGATCTGCAGTCGAATGCTCTTCCACTGAGCTATACCCCCTTGGCTTATGATTGGGCTCACTGGTTCTTAAAAAGTAATGTTCTGAGGAAACCAATTTCTCAAAAGTAAGGATGCTTGTTGAAATCCCTACCAATAAAGATTGCCAGTGAGAGAGTGGATGACTCTGCATGAGAAATAGGCTCAAGGGTAACAAGTTGAAGAAGAGCTTTCTTGGAAAGGTAACCATATCGTTGAATAGCATGAGTAAAGCTGGCACTTGAAGGGGGCACCCAGATTTGAAGCTATGCCCCCTTGGCTTATGATTGGGCTCACTGGTTCTTAAAAAGTAATGTTCTGAGGAAACCAATTTCTCAAAAGTAAGGATGCTTGTTGAAATCCCTACCAATGAAGATTGCCAGTGAGAGAGTGGATGACAAGTTCTGCATGAGAAAAATGCTCAAGGGTAACAAGTTGAAGGAGAGCTTTCTTGGAAAGGTAACCATATCGTTGGATGGCATTAGTAAAGCTGGCACTTGAAGGGGGCACCCGGATTTGAACCAGGGACCTCTCGATCTGCAGTCGAATGCTCTTCCACTGAGCTATACCCCCTTGGCTTATGATTGGGCTCACTGGTTCTTAAAAAGTAATGTTCTGAGGAAACCAATTTCTCAAAAGTAAGGATGCTTGTTGAAATCCCTACCAATAAAGATTGCCAGTGAGAGAGTGGATGACTCTGCATGAGAAATAGGCTCAAGGGTAACAAGTTGAAGGAGAGCTTTCTTGGAAAGGTAACCATATCGTTGGATGGCATTAGTAAAGCTGGCACTTGAAGGGGGCACCCAGATTTGAAGCTATGCCCCCTTGGCTTATGATTGGGCTCACTGGTTCTTAAAAAGTAATGTTCTGAGGAAACCAATTTCTCAAAAGTAAGGATGCTTGTTGAAATCCCTACCAATGAAGATTGCCAGTGAGAGAGTGGATGACAAGTTCTGCATGAGAAAAATGCTCAAGGGTAACAAGTTGAAGGAGAGCTTTCTTGGAAAAGTAACCATATCGTTGGATGGCATTAGTAAAGCTGGCACTTGAAGGGGGCACCCGGATTTGAACCAGGGACCTCTCGATCTGCAGTCGAATGCTCTTCCACTGAGCTATACCCCCTTGGCTTATGATTGGGCTCACTGGTTCTTAAAAAGTAATGTTCTGAGGAAACCAATTTCTCAAAAGTAAGGATGCTTGTTGAAATCCCTACCAATAAAGATTGCCAGTGAGAGAGTGGATGACTCTGCATGAGAAATAGGCTCAAGGGTAACAAGTTGAAGGAGAGCTTTCTTGGAAAGGTAACCATATCGTTGGATGGCATTAGTAAAGCTGGCACTTGAAGGGGGCACCCAGATTTGAAGCTATGCCCCCTTGGCTTATGATTGGGCTCACTGGTTCTTAAAAAGTAATGTTCTGAGGAAACCAATTTCTCAAAAGTAAGGATGCTTGTTGAAATCCCTACCAATGAAGATTGCCAGTGAGAGAGTGGATGACAAGTTCTGCATGAGAAAAATGCTCAAGGGTAACAAGTTGAAGGAGAGCTTTCTTGGAAAGGTAACCATATCGTTGGATGGCATTAGTAAAGCTGGCACTTGAAGGGGGCACCCGGATTTGAACCAGGGACCTCTCGATCTGCAGTCGAATGCTCTTCCACTGAGCTATACCCCCTTGGCTTATGATTGGGCTCACTGGTTCTTAAAAAGTAATGTTCTGAGGAAACCAATTTCTCAAAAGTAAGGATGCTTGTTGAAATCCCTACCAATAAAGATTGCCAGTGAGAGAGTGGATGACTCTGCATGAGAAATAGGCTCAAGGGTAACAAGTTGAAGGAGAGCTTTCTTGGAAAGGTAACCATATCGTTGGATGGCATTAGTAAAGCTGGCACTTGAAGGGGGCACCCAGATTTGAAGCTATGCCCCCTTGGCTTATGATTGGGCTCACTGGTTCTTAAAAAGTAATGTTCTGAGGAAACCAATTTCTCAAAAGTAAGGATGCTTGTTGAAATCCCTACCAATGAAGATTGCCAGTGAGAGAGTGGATGACAAGTTCTGCATGAGAAAAATGCTCAAGGGTAACAAGTTGAAGAAGAGCTTTCTTGGAAAGGTAACCATATCGTTGAATAGCATGAGTAAAGCTGGCACTTGAAGGGGGCACCCAGATTTGAAGCTATGCCCCTTGGCTTATGATTGGGCTCACTGGTTCTTAAAAAGTAATGTTCTGAGGAAACCAATTTCTCAAAAGTAAGGATGCTTGTTGAAATCCCTACCAATGAAGATTGCCAGTGAGAGAGTGGATGACAAGTTCTGCATGAGAAAAATGCTCAAGGGTAACAAGTTGAAGGAGAGCTTTCTTGGAAAGGTAACCATATCGTTGGATGGCATTAGTAAAGCTGGCACTTGAAGGGGGCACCCGGATTTGAACCAGGGACCTCTCGATCTGCAGTCGAATGCTCTTCCACTGAGCTATACCCCCTTGGCTTGTGATTGGGCTCACTGGTTCTTAAAAAGTAATGTTCTGAGGAAACCAATTTCTCAAAAGTAAGGATGCTTGTTGAAATCCCTACCAATAAAGATTGCCAGTGAGAGAGTGGATGACTCTGCATGAGAAATAGGCTCAAGGGTAACAAGTTGAAGAAGAGCTTTCTTGGAAAGGTAACCATATCGTTGGATGGCATTAGTAAAGCTGGCACTTGAAGGGGGCACCCAGATTTGAAGCTATGCCCCCTTGGCTTATGATTGGGCTCACTGGTTCTTAAAAAGTAATGTTCTGAGGAAACCAATTTCTCAAAAGTAAGGATGCTTGTTGAAATCCCTACCAATGAAGATTGCCAGTGAGAGAGTGGATGACAAGTTCTGCATGAGAAAAATGCTCAAGGGTAACAAGTTGAAGGAGAGCTTTCTTGGAAAGGTAACCATATCGTTGGATGGCATTAGTAAAGCTGGCACTTGAAGGGGGCACCCGGATTTGAACCAGGGACCTCTCGATCTGCAGTCGAATGCTCTTCCACTGAGCTATACCCCCTTGGCTTATGATTGGGCTCACTGGTTCTTAAAAAGTAATGTTCTGAGGAAACCAATTTCTCAAAAGTAAGGATGCTTGTTGAAATCCCTACCAATAAAGATTGCCAGTGAGAGAGTGGATGACTCTGCATGAGAAATAGGCTCAAGGGTAACAAGTTGAAGAAGAGCTTTCTTGGAAAGGTAACCATATCGTTGAATAGCATGAGTAAAGCTGGCACTTGAAGGGGGCACCCAGATTTGAAGCTATGCCCCCTTGGCTTATGATTGGGCTCACTGGTTCTTAAAAAGTAATGTTCTGAGGAAACCAATTTCTCAAAAGTAAGGATGCTTGTTGAAATCCCTACCAATGAAGATTGCCAGTGAGAGAGTGGATGACAAGTTCTGCATGAGAAAAATGCTCAAGGGTAACAAGTTGAAGGAGAGCTTTCTTGGAAAGGTAACCATATCGTTGGATGGCATTAGTAAAGCTGGCACTTGAAGGGGGCACCCGGATTTGAACCAGGGACCTCTCGATCTGCAGTCGAATGCTCTTCCACTGAGCTATACCCCCTTGGCTTATGATTGGGCTCACTGGTTCTTAAAAAGTAATGTTCTGAGGAAACCAATTTCTCAAAAGTAAGGATGCTTGTTGAAATCCCTACCAATAAAGATTGCCAGTGAGAGAGTGGATGACTCTGCATGAGAAATAGGCTCAAGGGTAACAAGTTGAAGGAGAGCTTTCTTGGAAAGGTAACCATATCGTTGGATGGCATTAGTAAAGCTGGCACTTGAAGGGGGCACCCAGATTTGAAGCTATGCCCCCTTGGCTTATGATTGGGCTCACTGGTTCTTAAAAAGTAATGTTCTGAGGAAACCAATTTCTCAAAAGTAAGGATGCTTGTTGAAATCCCTACCAATGAAGATTGCCAGTGAGAGAGTGGATGACAAGTTCTGCATGAGAAAAATGCTCAAGGGTAACAAGTTGAAGGAGAGCTTTCTTGGAAAGGTAACCATATCGTTGGGTGGCATTAGTAAAGCTGGCACTTGAAGGGGGCACCCGGATTTGAACCAGGGACCTCTCGATCTGCAGTCGAATGCTCTTCCACTGAGCTATACCCCCTTGGCTTATGATTGGGCTCACTGGTTCTTAAAAAGTAATGTTCTGAGGAAACCAATTTCTCAAAAGTAAGGATGCTTGTTGAAATCCCTACCAATAAAGATTGCCAGTGAGAGAGTGGATGACTCTGCATGAGAAATAGGCTCAAGGGTAACAAGTTGAAGGAGAGCTTTCTTGGAAAGGTAACCATATCGTTGGATGGCATTAGTAAAGCTGGCACTTGAAGGGGGCACCCAGATTTGAAGCTATGCCCCCTTGGCTTATGATTGGGCTCACTGGTTCTTAAAAAGTAATGTTCTGAGGAAACCAATTTCTCAAAAGTAAGGATGCTTGTTGAAATCCCTACCAATGAAGATTGCCAGTGAGAGAGTGGATGACAAGTTCTGCATGAGAAAAATGCTCAAGGGTAACAAGTTGAAGGAGAGCTTTCTTGGAAAGGTAACCATATCGTTGGATGGCATTAGTAAAGCTGGCACTTGAAGGGGGCACCCGGATTTGAACCAGGGACCTCTCGATCTGCAGTCGAATGCTCTTCCACTGAGCTATACCCCCTTGGCTTATGATTGGGCTCACTGGTTCTTAAAAAGTAATGTTCTGAGGAAACCAATTTCTCAAAAGTAAGGATGCTTGTTGAAATCCCTACCAATAAAGATTGCCAGTGAGAGAGTGGATGACTCTGCATGAGAAATAGGCTCAAGGGTAACAAGTTGAAGGAGAGCTTTCTTGGAAAGGTAACCATATCGTTGGATGGCATTAGTAAAGCTGGCACTTGAAGGGGGCACCCAGATTTGAAGCTATGCCCCCTTGGCTTATGATTGGGCTCACTGGTTCTTAAAAAGTAATGTTCTGAGGAAACCAATTTCTCAAAAGTAAGGATGCTTGTTGAAATCCCTACCAATGAAGATTGCCAGTGAGAGAGTGGATGACAAGTTCTGCATGAGAAAAATGCTCAAGGGTAACAAGTTGAAGAAGAGCTTTCTTGGAAAGGTAACCATATCGTTGAATAGCATGAGTAAAGCTGGCACTTGAAGGGGGCACCCAGATTTGAAGCTATGCCCCTTGGCTTATGATTGGGCTCACTGGTTCTTAAAAAGTAATGTTCTGAGGAAACCAATTTCTCAAAAGTAAGGATGCTTGTTGAAATCCCTACCAATGAAGATTGCCAGTGAGAGAGTGGATGACAAGTTCTGCATGAGAAAAATGCTCAAGGGTAACAAGTTGAAGGAGAGCTTTCTTGGAAAGGTAACCATATCGTTGGATGGCATTAGTAAAGCTGGCACTTGAAGGGGGCACCCGGATTTGAACCAGGGACCTCTCGATCTGCAGTCGAATGCTCTTCCACTGAGCTATACCCCCTTGGCTTGTGATTGGGCTCACTGGTTCTTAAAAAGTAATGTTCTGAGGAAACCAATTTCTCAAAAGTAAGGATGCTTGTTGAAATCCCTACCAATAAAGATTGCCAGTGAGAGAGTGGATGACTCTGCATGAGAAATAGGCTCAAGGGTAACAAGTTGAAGAAGAGCTTTCTTGGAAAGGTAACCATATCGTTGGATGGCATTAGTAAAGCTGGCACTTGAAGGGGGCACCCAGATTTGAAGCTATGCCCCCTTGGCTTATGATTGGGCTCACTGGTTCTTAAAAAGTAATGTTCTGAGGAAACCAATTTCTCAAAAGTAAGGATGCTTGTTGAAATCCCTACCAATGAAGATTGCCAGTGAGAGAGTGGATGACAAGTTCTGCATGAGAAAAATGCTCAAGGGTAACAAGTTGAAGGAGAGCTTTCTTGGAAAGGTAACCATATCGTTGGATGGCATTAGTAAAGCTGGCACTTGAAGGGGGCACCCGGATTTGAACCAGGGACCTCTCGATCTGCAGTCGAATGCTCTTCCACTGAGCTATACCCCCTTGGCTTATGATTGGGCTCACTGGTTCTTAAAAAGTAATGTTCTGAGGAAACCAATTTCTCAAAAGTAAGGATGCTTGTTGAAATCCCTACCAATAAAGATTGCCAGTGAGAGAGTGGATGACTCTGCATGAGAAATAGGCTCAAGGGTAACAAGTTGAAGGAGAGCTTTCTTGGAAAGGTAACCATATCGTTGGATGGCATTAGTAAAGCTGGCACTTGAAGGGGGCACCCAGATTTGAAGCTATGCCCCCTTGGCTTATGATTGGGCTCACTGGTTCTTAAAAAGTAATGTTCTGAGGAAACCAATTTCTCAAAAGTAAGGATGCTTGTTGAAATCCCTACCAATGAAGATTGCCAGTGAGAGAGTGGATGACAAGTTCTGCATGAGAAAAATGCTCAAGGGTAACAAGTTGAAGAAGAGCTTTCTTGGAAAGGTAACCATATCGTTGAATAGCATGAGTAAAGCTGGCACTTGAAGGGGGCACCCAGATTTGAAGCTATGCCCCTTGGCTTATGATTGGGCTCACTGGTTCTTAAAAAGTAATGTTCTGAGGAAACCAATTTCTCAAAAGTAAGGATGCTTGTTGAAATCCCTACCAATGAAGATTGCCAGTGAGAGAGTGGATGACAAGTTCTGCATGAGAAAAATGCTCAAGGGTAACAAGTTGAAGGAGAGCTTTCTTGGAAAGGTAACCATATCGTTGGATGGCATTAGTAAAGCTGGCACTTGAAGGGGGCACCCGGATTTGAACCAGGGACCTCTCGATCTGCAGTCGAATGCTCTTCCACTGAGCTATACCCCCTTGGCTTGTGATTGGGCTCACTGGTTCTTAAAAAGTAATGTTCTGAGGAAACCAATTTCTCAAAAGTAAGGATGCTTGTTGAAATCCCTACCAATAAAGATTGCCAGTGAGAGAGTGGATGACTCTGCATGAGAAATAGGCTCAAGGGTAACAAGTTGAAGAAGAGCTTTCTTGGAAAGGTAACCATATCGTTGGATGGCATTAGTAAAGCTGGCACTTGAAGGGGGCACCCAGATTTGAAGCTATGCCCCCTTGGCTTATGATTGGGCTCACTGGTTCTTAAAAAGTAATGTTCTGAGGAAACCAATTTCTCAAAAGTAAGGATGCTTGTTGAAATCCCTACCAATGAAGATTGCCAGTGAGAGAGTGGATGACAAGTTCTGCATGAGAAAAATGCTCAAGGGTAACAAGTTGAAGGAGAGCTTTCTTGGAAAGGTAACCATATCGTTGGATGGCATTAGTAAAGCTGGCACTTGAAGGGGGCACCCGGATTTGAACCAGGGACCTCTCGATCTGCAGTCGAATGCTCTTCCACTGAGCTATACCCCCTTGGCTTATGATTGGGCTCACTGGTTCTTAAAAAGTAATGTTCTGAGGAAACCAATTTCTCAAAAGTAAGGATGCTTGTTGAAATCCCTACCAATAAAGATTGCCAGTGAGAGAGTGGATGACTCTGCATGAGAAATAGGCTCAAGGGTAACAAGTTGAAGAAGAGTTTTCTTGGAAAGGTAACCATATCGTTGGATGGCATTAGTAAAGCTGGCACTTGAAGGGGGCACCCAGATTTGAAGCTATGCCCCCTTGGCTTATGATTGGGCTCACTGGTTCTTAAAAAGTAATGTTCTGAGGAAACCAATTTCTCAAAAGTAAGGATGCTTGTTGAAATCCCTACCAATGAAGATTGCCAGTGAGAGAGTGGATGACAAGTTCTGCATGAGAAAAATGCTCAAGGGTAACAAGTTGAAGGAGAGCTTTCTTGGAAAGGTAACCATATCGTTGGATGGCATTAGTAAAGCTGGCACTTGAAGGGGGCACCCGGATTTGAACCAGGGACCTCTCGATCTGCAGTCGAATGCTCTTCCACTGAGCTATACCCCCTTGGCTTATGATTGGGCTCACTGGTTCTTAAAAAGTAATGTTCTGAGGAAACCAATTTCTCAAAAGTAAGGATGCTTGTTGAAATCCCTACCAATAAAGATTGCCAGTGAGAGAGTGGATGACTCTGCATGAGAAATAGGCTCAAGGGTAACAAGTTGAAGAAGAGCTTTCTTGGAAAGGTAACCATATCGTTGAATAGCATGAGTAAAGCTGGCACTTGAAGGGGGCACCCAGATTTGAAGCTATGCCCCCTTGGCTTATGATTGGGCTCACTGGTTCTTAAAAAGTAATGTTCTGAGGAAACCAATTTCTCAAAAGTAAGGATGCTTGTTGAAATCCCTACCAATGAAGATTGCCAGTGAGAGAGTGGATGACAAGTTCTGCATGAGAAAAATGCTCAAGGGTAACAAGTTGAAGGAGAGCTTTCTTGGAAAGGTAACCATATCGTTGGATGGCATTAGTAAAGCTGGCACTTGAAGGGGGCACCCGGATTTGAACCAGGGACCTCTCGATCTGCAGTCGAATGCTCTTCCACTGAGCTATACCCCCTTGGCTTATGATTGGGCTCACTGGTTCTTAAAAAGTAATGTTCTGAGGAAACCAATTTCTCAAAAGTAAGGATGCTTGTTGAAATCCCTACCAATAAAGATTGCCAGTGAGAGAGTGGATGACTCTGCATGAGAAATAGGCTCAAGGGTAACAAGTTGAAGGAGAGCTTTCTTGGAAAGGTAACCATATCGTTGGATGGCATTAGTAAAGCTGGCACTTGAAGGGGGCACCCAGATTTGAAGCTATGCCCCCTTGGCTTATGATTGGGCTCACTGGTTCTTAAAAAGTAATGTTCTGAGGAAACCAATTTCTCAAAAGTAAGGATGCTTGTTGAAATCCCTACCAATGAAGATTGCAAGTGAGAGTGTGGATGACAAGTTCTGCATGAGAAAAATGCTCAAGGGTAACAAGTTGAAGGAGAGCTTTCTTGGAAAGGTAACCATATCGTTGGATGGCATTAGTAAAGCTGGCACTTGAAGGCGGCACCCAGATTTGAAGCTATGCCCCCTTGGCTTATGATTGGGCTCACTGGTTCTTAAAAAGTAATGTTCTGAGGAAACCAATTTCTCAAAAGTAAGGATGCTTGTTGAAATCCCTACCAATGAAGATTGCCAGTGAGAGAGTGGATGACAAGTTCTGCATGAGAAAAATGCTCAAGGGTAACAAGTTGAAGAAGAGCTTTCTTGGAAAGGTAACCATATCGTTGAATAGCATGAGTAAAGCTGGCACTTGAAGGGGGCACCCAGATTTGAAGCTATGCCCCTTGGCTTATGATTGGGCTCACTGGTTCTTAAAAAGTAATGTTCTGAGGAAACCAATTTCTCAAAATTAAGGATGCTTGTTGAAATCCCTACCAATAAAGATTGCCAGTGAGAGAGTGGATGACTCTGCATGAGAAATAGGCTCAAGGGTAACAAGTTGAAGAAGAGCTTTCTTGGAAAGGTAACCATATCGTTGAATAGCATGAGTAAAGCTGGCACTTGAAGGGGGCACCCAGATTTGAAGCTATGCCCCCTTGGCTTATGATTGGGCTCACTGGTTCTTAAAAAGTAATGTTCTGAGGAAACCAATTTCTCAAAAGTAAGGATGCTTGTTGAAATCCCTACCAATGAAGATTGCCAGTGAGAGAGTGGATGACAAGTTCTGCATGAGAAAAATGCTCAAGGGTAACAAGTTGAAGGAGAGCTTTCTTGGAAAGGTAACCATATCGTTGGATGGCATTAGTAAAGCTGGCACTTGAAGGGGGCACCCGGATTTGAACCAGGGACCTCTCGATCTGCAGTCGAATGCTCTTCCACTGAGCTATACCCCCTTGGCTTCTGATTGGGCTCACTGGTTCTTAAAAAGTAATGTTCTGAGGAAACCAATTTCTCAAAATTAAGGATGCTTGTTGAAATCCCTACCAATAAAGATTGCCAGTGAGAGAGTGGATGACTCTGCATGAGAAATAGGCTCAAGGGTAACAAGTTGAAGAAGAGCTTTCTTGGAAAGGTAACCATATCGTTGAATAGCATGAGTAAAGCTGGCACTTGAAGGGGGCACCCAGATTTGAAGCTATGCCCCCTTGGCTTATGATTGGGCTCACTGGTTCTTAAAAAGTAATGTTCTGAGGAAACCAATTTCTCAAAAGTAAGGATGCTTGTTGAAATCCCTACCAATGAAGATTGCCAGTGAGAGAGTGGATGACAAGTTCTGCATGAGAAAAATGCTCAAGGGTAACAAGTTGAAGGAGAGCTTTCTTGGAAAGGTAACCATATCGTTGGATGGCATTAGTAAAGCTGGCACTTGAAGGGGGCACCCGGATTTGAACCAGGGACCTCTCGATCTGCAGTCGAATGCTCTTCCACTGAGCTATACCCCCTTGGCTTATGATTGGGCTCACTGGTTCTTAAAAAGTAATGTTCTGAGGAAACCAATTTCTCAAAAGTAAGGATGCTTGTTGAAATCCCTACCAATAAAGATTGCCAGTGAGAGAGTGGATGACTCTGCATGAGAAATAGGCTCAAGGGTAACAAGTTGAAGAAGAGCTTTCTTGGAAAGGTAACCATATCGTTGAATAGCATGAGTAAAGCTGGCACTTGAAGGGGGCACCCAGATTTGAAGCTATGCCCCCTTGGCTTATGATTGGGCTCACTGGTTCTTAAAAAGTAATGTTCTGAGGAAACCAATTTCTCAAAAGTAAGGATGCTTGTTGAAATCCCTACCAATGAAGATTGCCAGTGAGAGAGTGGATGACAAGTTCTGCATGAGAAAAATGCTCAAGGGTAACAAGTTGAAGGAGAGCTTTCTTGGAAAGGTAACCATATCGTTGGATGGCATTAGTAAAGCTGGCACTTGAAGGGGGCACCCGGATTTGAACCAGGGACCTCTCGATCTGCAGTCGAATGCTCTTCCACTGAGCTATACCCCCTTGGCTTATGATTGGGCTCACTGGTTCTTAAAAAGTAATGTTCTGAGGAAACCAATTTCTCAAAAGTAAGGATGCTTGTTGAAATCCCTACCAATAAAGATTGCCAGTGAGAGAGTGGATGACTCTGCATGAGAAATAGGCTCAAGGGTAACAAGTTGAAGAAGAGCTTTCTTGGAAAGGTAACCATATCGTTGAATAGCATGAGTAAAGCTGGCACTTGAAGGGGGCACCCAGATTTGAAGCTATGCCCCCTTGGCTTATGATTGGGCTCACTGGTTCTTAAAAAGTAATGTTCTGAGGAAACCAATTTCTCAAAAGTAAGGATGCTTGTTGAAATCCCTACCAATGAAGATTGCCAGTGAGAGAGTGGATGACAAGTTCTGCATGAGAAAAATGCTCAAGGGTAACAAGTTGAAGGAGAGCTTTCTTGGAAAGGTAACCATATCGTTGGATGGCATTAGTAAAGCTGGCACTTGAAGGGGGCACCCGGATTTGAACCAGGGACCTCTCGATCTGCAGTCGAATGCTCTTCCACTGAGCTATACCCCCTTGGCTTATGATTGGGCTCACTGGTTCTTAAAAAGTAATGTTCTGAGGAAACCAATTTCTCAAAAGTAAGGATGCTTGTTGAAATCCCTACCAATAAAGATTGCCAGTGAGAGAGTGGATGACTCTGCATGAGAAATAGGCTCAAGGGTAACAAGTTGAAGGAGAGCTTTCTTGGAAAGGTAACCATATCGTTGGATGGCATTAGTAAAGCTGGCACTTGAAGGGGGCACCCAGATTTGAAGCTATGCCCCCTTGGCTTATGATTGGGCTCACTGGTTCTTAAAAAGTAATGTTCTGAGGAAACCAATTTCTCAAAAGTAAGGATGCTTGTTGAAATCCCTACCAATGAAGATTGCCAGTGAGAGAGTGGATGACAAGTTCTGCATGAGAAAAATGCTCAAGGGTAACAAGTTGAAGGAGAGCTTTCTTGGAAAGGTAACCATATCGTTGGGTGGCATTAGTAAAGCTGGCACTTGAAGGGGGCACCCGGATTTGAACCAGGGACCTCTCGATCTGCAGTCGAATGCTCTTCCACTGAGCTATACCCCCTTGGCTTATGATTGGGCTCACTGGTTCTTAAAAAGTAATGTTCTGAGGAAACCAATTTCTCAAAATTAAGGATGCTTGTTGAAATCCCTACCAATAAAGATTGCCAGTGAGAGAGTGGATGACTCTGCATGAGAAATAGGCTCAAGGGTAACAAGTTGAAGGAGAGCTTTCTTGGAAAGGTAACCATATCGTTGGATGGCATTAGTAAAGCTGGCACTTGAAGGGGGCACCCAGATTTGAAGCTATGCCCCCTTGGCTTATGATTGGGCTCACTGGTTCTTAAAAAGTAATGTTCTGAGGAAACCAATTTCTCAAAAGTAAGGATGCTTGTTGAAATCCCTACCAATGAAGATTGCCAGTGAGAGAGTGGATGACAAGTTCTGCATGAGAAAAATGCTCAAGGGTAACAAGTTGAAGGAGAGCTTTCTTGGAAAGGTAACCATATCGTTGGATGGCATTAGTAAAGCTGGCACTTGAAGGGGGCACCCGGATTTGAACCAGGGACCTCTCGATCTGCAGTCGAATGCTCTTCCACTGAGCTATACCCCCTTGGCTTATGATTGGGCTCACTGGTTCTTAAAAAGTAATGTTCTGAAGAAACCAATTTCTCAAAAGTAAGGATGCTTGTTGAAATCCCTACCAATAAAGATTGCCAGTGAGAGAGTGGATGACTCTGCATGAGAAATAGGCTCAAGGGTAACAAGTTGAAGGAGAGCTTTCTTGGAAAGGTAACCATATCGTTGGATGGCATTAGTAAAGCTGGCACTTGAAGGGGGCACCCAGATTTGAAGCTATGCCCCCTTGGCTTATGATTGGGCTCACTGGTTCTTAAAAAGTAATGTTCTGAGGAAACCAATTTCTCAAAAGTAAGGATGCTTGTTGAAATCCCTACCAATGAAGATTGCCAGTGAGAGAGTGGATGACAAGTTCTGCATGAGAAAAATGCTCAAGGGTAACAAGTTGAAGAAGAGCTTTCTTGGAAAGGTAACCATATCGTTGAATAGCATGAGTAAAGCTGGCACTTGAAGGGGGCACCCAGATTTGAAGCTATGCCACTTGGCTTATGATTGGGCTCACTGGTTCTTAAAAAGTAATGTTCTGAGGAAACCAATTTCTCAAAAGTAAGGATGCTTGTTGAAATCCCTACCAATGAAGATTGCCAGTGAGAGAGTGGATGACAAGTTCTGCATGAGAAAAATGCTCAAGGGTAACAAGTTGAAGGAGAGCTTTCTTGGAAAGGTAACCATATCGTTGGATGGCATTAGTAAAGCTGGCACTTGAAGGGGGCACCTGGATTTGAACCAGGGACCTCTCGATCTGCAGTCGAAGGCTCTTCCACTGAGCTATACCCCCTTGGCTTATGATTGGGCTCACTGGTTCTTAAAAAGTAATGTTCTGAGGAAACCAATTTCTCAAAAGTAAGGATGCTTGTTGAAATCCCTACCAATGAAGATTGCAAGTGAGAGTGTGGATGACAAGTTCTGCATGAGAAAAATGCTCAAGGGTAACAAGTTGAAGGAGAGCTTTCTTGGAAAGGTAACCATATCGTTGGATGGCATTAGTAAAGCTGGCACTTGAAGGCGGCACCCAGATTTGAAGCTATGCCCCCTTGGCTTATGATTGGGCTCACTGGTTCTTAAAAAGTAATGTTCTGAGGAAACCAATTTCTCAAAATTAAGGATGCTTGTTGAAATCCCTACCAATAAAGATTGCCAGTGAGAGAGTGGATGACTCTGCATGAGAAATAGGCTCAAGGGTAACAAGTTGAAGAAGAGCTTTCTTGGAAAGGTAACCATATCGTTGAATAGCATGAGTAAAGCTGGCACTTGAAGGGGGCACCCAGATTTGAAGCTATGCCCCCTTGGCTTATGATTGGGCTCACTGGTTCTTAAAAAGTAATGTTCTGAGGAAACCAATTTCTCAAAAGTAAGGATGCTTGTTGAAATCCCTACCAATGAAGATTGCCAGTGAGAGAGTGGATGACAAGTTCTGCATGAGAAAAATGCTCAAGGGTAACAAGTTGAAGAAGAGCTTTCTTGGAAAGGTAACCATATCGTTGAATAGCATGAGTAAAGCTGGCACTTGAAGGGGGCACCCGGATTTGAACCAGGGACCTCTCGATCTGCAGTCGAATGCTCTTCCACTGAGCTATACCCCCTTGGCTTATGATTGGGCTCACTGGTTCTTAAAAAGTAATGTTCTGAGGAAACCAATTTCTCAAAAGTAAGGATGCTTGTTGAAATCCCTACCAATAAAGATTGCCAGTGAGAGAGTGGATGACTCTGCATGAGAAATAGGCTCAAGGGTAACAAGTTGAAGGAGAGCTTTCTTGGAAAGGTAACCATATCGTTGGATGGCATTAGTAAAGCTGGCACTTGAAGGGGGCACCCAGATTTGAAGCTATGCCCCCTTGGCTTATGATTGGGCTCACTGGTTCTTAAAAAGTAATGTTCTGAGGAAACCAATTTCTCAAAAGTAAGGATGCTTGTTGAAATCCCTACCAATGAAGATTGCCAGTGAGAGAGTGGATGACAAGTTCTGCATGAGAAAAATGCTCAAGGGTAACAAGTTGAAGAAGAGCTTTCTTGGAAAGGTAACCATATCGTTGAATAGCATGAGTAAAGCTGGCACTTGAAGGGGGCACCCAGATTTGAAGCTATGCCCCTTGGCTTATGATTGGGCTCACTGGTTCTTAAAAAGTAATGTTCTGAGGAAACCAATTTCTCAAAAGTAAGGATGCTTGTTGAAATCCCTACCAATGAAGATTGCCAGTGAGAGAGTGGATGACAAGTTCTGCATGAGAAAAATGCTCAAGGGTAACAAGATGAAGGAGAGCTTTCTTGGAAAGGTAACCATATCGTTGGATGGCATTAGTAAAGCTGGCACTTGAAGGGGGCACCCGGATTTGAACCAGGGACCTCTCGATCTGCAGTCGAATGCTCTTCCACTGAGCTATACCCCCTTGGCTTATGATTGGGCTCACTGGTTCTTAAAAAGTAATGTTCTGAGGAAACCAATTTCTCAAAAGTAAGGATGCTTGTTGAAATCCCTACCAATAAAGATTGCCAGTGAGAGAGTGGATGACTCTGCATGAGAAATAGGCTCAAGGGTAACAAGTTGAAGGAGAGCTTTCTTGGAAAGGTAACCATATCGTTGGATGGCATTAGTAAAGCTGGCACTTGAAGGGGGCACCCAGATTTGAAGCTATGCCCCCTTGGCTTATGATTGGGCTCACTGGTTCTTAAAAAGTAATGTTCTGAGGAAACCAATTTCTCAAAAGTAAGGATGCTTGTTGAAATCCCTACCAATGAAGATTGCCAGTGAGAGAGTGGATGACAAGTTCTGCATGAGAAAAATGCTCAAGGGTAACAAGTTGAAGGAGAGCTTTCTTGGAAAGGTAACCATATCGTTGGATGGCATTAGTAAAGCTGGCACTTGAAGGGGGCACCCGGATTTGAACCAGGGACCTCTCGATCTGCAGTCGAATGCTCTTCCACTGAGCTATACCCCCTTGGCTTATGATTGGGCTCACTGGTTCTTAAAAAGTAATGTTCTGAAGAAACCAATTTCTCAAAAGTAAGGATGCTTGTTGAAATCCCTACCAATAAAGATTGCCAGTGAGAGAGTGGATGACTCTGCATGAGAAATAGGCTCAAGGGTAACAAGTTGAAGGAGAGCTTTCTTGGAAAGGTAACCATATCGTTGGATGGCATTAGTAAAGCTGGCACTTGAAGGGGGCACCCAGATTTGAAGCTATGCCCCCTTGGCTTATGATTGGGCTCACTGGTTCTTAAAAAGTAATGTTCTGAGGAAACCAATTTCTCAAAAGTAAGGATGCTTGTTGAAATCCCTACCAATGAAGATTGCCAGTGAGAGAGTGGATGACAAGTTCTGCATGAGAAAAATGCTCAAGGGTAACAAGTTGAAGAAGAGCTTTCTTGGAAAGGTAACCATATCGTTGAATAGCATGAGTAAAGCTGGCACTTGAAGGGGGCACCCAGATTTGAAGCTATGCCACTTGGCTTATGATTGGGCTCACTGGTTCTTAAAAAGTAATGTTCTGAGGAAACCAATTTCTCAAAAGTAAGGATGCTTGTTGAAATCCCTACCAATGAAGATTGCCAGTGAGAGAGTGGATGACAAGTTCTGCATGAGAAAAATGCTCAAGGGTAACAAGTTGAAGGAGAGCTTTCTTGGAAAGGTAACCATATCGTTGGATGGCATTAGTAAAGCTGGCACTTGAAGGGGGCACCTGGATTTGAACCAGGGACCTCTCGATCTGCAGTCGAAGGCTCTTCCACTGAGCTATACCCCCTTGGCTTATGATTGGGCTCACTGGTTCTTAAAAAGTAATGTTCTGAGGAAACCAATTTCTCAAAAGTAAGGATGCTTGTTGAAATCCCTACCAATGAAGATTGCAAGTGAGAGTGTGGATGACAAGTTCTGCATGAGAAAAATGCTCAAGGGTAACAAGTTGAAGGAGAGCTTTCTTGGAAAGGTAACCATATCGTTGGATGGCATTAGTAAAGCTGGCACTTGAAGGCGGCACCCAGATTTGAAGCTATGCCCCCTTGGCTTATGATTGGGCTCACTGGTTCTTAAAAAGTAATGTTCTGAGGAAACCAATTTCTCAAAATTAAGGATGCTTGTTGAAATCCCTACCAATAAAGATTGCCAGTGAGAGAGTGGATGACTCTGCATGAGAAATAGGCTCAAGGGTAACAAGTTGAAGAAGAGCTTTCTTGGAAAGGTAACCATATCGTTGAATAGCATGAGTAAAGCTGGCACTTGAAGGGGGCACCCAGATTTGAAGCTATGCCCCCTTGGCTTATGATTGGGCTCACTGGTTCTTAAAAAGTAATGTTCTGAGGAAACCAATTTCTCAAAAGTAAGGATGCTTGTTGAAATCCCTACCAATGAAGATTGCCAGTGAGAGAGTGGATGACAAGTTCTGCATGAGAAAAATGCTCAAGGGTAACAAGTTGAAGGAGAGCTTTCTTGGAAAGGTAACCATATCGTTGGATGGCATTAGTAAAGCTGGCACTTGAAGGGGGCACCCGGATTTGAACCAGGGACCTCTCGATCTGCAGTCGAATGCTCTTCCACTGAGCTATACCCCCTTGGCTTATGATTGGGCTCACTGGTTCTTAAAAAGTAATGTTCTGAGGAAACCAATTTCTCAAAAGTAAGGATGCTTGTTGAAATCCCTACCAATAAAGATTGCCAGTGAGAGAGTGGATGACTCTGCATGAGAAATAGGCTCAAGGGTAACAAGTTGAAGGAGAGCTTTCTTGGAAAGGTAACCATATCGTTGGATGGCATTAGTAAAGCTGGCACTTGAAGGGGGCACCCAGATTTGAAGCTATGCCCCCTTGGCTTATGATTGGGCTCACTGGTTCTTAAAAAGTAATGTTCTGAGGAAACCAATTTCTCAAAAGTAAGGATGCTTGTTGAAATCCCTACCAATGAAGATTGCCAGTGAGAGAGTGGATGACAAGTTCTGCATGAGAAAAATGCTCAAGGGTAACAAGTTGAAGAAGAGCTTTCTTGGAAAGGTAACCATATCGTTGAATAGCATGAGTAAAGCTGGCACTTGAAGGGGGCACCCAGATTTGAAGCTATGCCCCTTGGCTTATGATTGGGCTCACTGGTTCTTAAAAAGTAATGTTCTGAGGAAACCAATTTCTCAAAAGTAAGGATGCTTGTTGAAATCCCTACCAATGAAGATTGCCAGTGAGAGAGTGGATGACAAGTTCTGCATGAGAAAAATGCTCAAGGGTAACAAGATGAAGGAGAGCTTTCTTGGAAAGGTAACCATATCGTTGGATGGCATTAGTAAAGCTGGCACTTGAAGGGGGCACCCGGATTTGAACCAGGGACCTCTCGATCTGCAGTCGAATGCTCTTCCACTGAGCTATACCCCCTTGGCTTATGATTGGGCTCACTGGTTCTTAAAAAGTAATGTTCTGAGGAAACCAATTTCTCAAAAGTAAGGATGCTTGTTGAAATCCCTACCAATAAAGATTGCCAGTGAGAGAGTGGATGACTCTGCATGAGAAATAGGCTCAAGGGTAACAAGTTGAAGGAGAGCTTTCTTGGAAAGGTAACCATATCGTTGGATGGCATTAGTAAAGCTGGCACTTGAAGGGGGCACCCAGATTTGAAGCTATGCCCCCTTGGCTTATGATTGGGCTCACTGGTTCTTAAAAAGTAATGTTCTGAGGAAACCAATTTCTCAAAAGTAAGGATGCTTGTTGAAATCCCTACCAATGAAGATTGCCAGTGAGAGAGTGGATGACAAGTTCTGCATGAGAAAAATGCTCAAGGGTAACAAGTTGAAGGAGAGCTTTCTTGGAAAGGTAACCATATCGTTGGATGGCATTAGTAAAGCTGGCACTTGAAGGGGGCACCCGGATTTGAACCAGGGACCTCTCGATCTGCAGTCGAATGCTCTTCCACTGAGCTATACCCCCTTGGCTTATGATTGGGCTCACTGGTTCTTAAAAAGTAATGTTCTGAAGAAACCAATTTCTCAAAAGTAAGGATGCTTGTTGAAATCCCTACCAATAAAGATTGCCAGTGAGAGAGTGGATGACTCTGCATGAGAAATAGGCTCAAGGGTAACAAGTTGAAGGAGAGCTTTCTTGGAAAGGTAACCATATCGTTGGATGGCATTAGTAAAGCTGGCACTTGAAGGGGGCACCCAGATTTGAAGCTATGCCCCCTTGGCTTATGATTGGGCTCACTGGTTCTTAAAAAGTAATGTTCTGAGGAAACCAATTTCTCAAAAGTAAGGATGCTTGTTGAAATCCCTACCAATGAAGATTGCCAGTGAGAGAGTGGATGACAAGTTCTGCATGAGAAAAATGCTCAAGGGTAACAAGTTGAAGAAGAGCTTTCTTGGAAAGGTAACCATATCGTTGAATAGCATGAGTAAAGCTGGCACTTGAAGGGGGCACCCAGATTTGAAGCTATGCCACTTGGCTTATGATTGGGCTCACTGGTTCTTAAAAAGTAATGTTCTGAGGAAACCAATTTCTCAAAAGTAAGGATGCTTGTTGAAATCCCTACCAATGAAGATTGCCAGTGAGAGAGTGGATGACAAGTTGTGCATGAGAAAAATGCTCAAGGGTAACAAGTTGAAGGAGAGCTTTCTTGGAAAGGTAACCATATCGTTGGATGGCATTAGTAAAGCTGGCACTTGAAGGGGGCACCTGGATTTGAACCAGGGACCTCTCGATCTGCAGTCGAAGGCTCTTCCACTGAGCTATACCCCCTTGGCTTATGATTGGGCTCACTGGTTCTTAAAAAGTAATGTTCTGAGGAAACCAATTTCTCAAAAGTAAGGATGCTTGTTGAAATCCCTACCAATGAAGATTGCAAGTGAGAGTGTGGATGACAAGTTCTGCATGAGAAAAATGCTCAAGGGTAACAAGTTGAAGGAGAGCTTTCTTGGAAAGGTAACCATATCGTTGGATGGCATTAGTAAAGCTGGCACTTGAAGGCGGCACCCAGATTTGAAGCTATGCCCCCTTGGCTTATGATTGGGCTCACTGGTTCTTAAAAAGTAATGTTCTGAGGAAACCAATTTCTCAAAATTAAGGATGCTTGTTGAAATCCCTACCAATAAAGATTGCCAGTGAGAGAGTGGATGACTCTGCATGAGAAATAGGCTCAAGGGTAACAAGTTGAAGAAGAGCTTTCTTGGAAAGGTAACCATATCGTTGAATAGCATGAGTAAAGCTGGCACTTGAAGGGGGCACCCAGATTTGAAGCTATGCCCCCTTGGCTTATGATTGGGCTCACTGGTTCTTAAAAAGTAATGTTCTGAGGAAACCAATTTCTCAAAAGTAAGGATGCTTGTTGAAATCCCTACCAATGAAGATTGCCAGTGAGAGAGTGGATGACAAGTTCTGCATGAGAAAAATGCTCAAGGGTAACAAGTTGAAGAAGAGCTTTCTTGGAAAGGTAACCATATCGTTGAATAGCATGAGTAAAGCTGGCACTTGAAGGGGGCACCCGGATTTGAACCAGGGACCTCTCGATCTGCAGTCGAATGCTCTTCCACTGAGCTATACCCCCTTGGCTTATGATTGGGCTCACTGGTTCTTAAAAAGTAATGTTCTGAGGAAACCAATTTCTCAAAAGTAAGGATGCTTGTTGAAATCCCTACCAATAAAGATTGCCAGTGAGAGAGTGGATGACTCTGCATGAGAAATAGGCTCAAGGGTAACAAGTTGAAGGAGAGCTTTCTTGGAAAGGTAACCATATCGTTGGATGGCATTAGTAAAGCTGGCACTTGAAGGGGGCACCCAGATTTGAAGCTATGCCCCCTTGGCTTATGATTGGGCTCACTGGTTCTTAAAAAGTAATGTTCTGAGGAAACCAATTTCTCAAAAGTAAGGATGCTTGTTGAAATCCCTACCAATGAAGATTGCCAGTGAGAGAGTGGATGACAAGTTCTGCATGAGAAAAATGCTCAAGGGTAACAAGTTGAAGAAGAGCTTTCTTGGAAAGGTAACCATATCGTTGAATAGCATGAGTAAAGCTGGCACTTGAAGGGGGCACCCAGATTTGAAGCTATGCCCCTTGGCTTATGATTGGGCTCACTGGTTCTTAAAAAGTAATGTTCTGAGGAAACCAATTTCTCAAAAGTAAGGATGCTTGTTGAAATCCCTACCAATGAAGATTGCCAGTGAGAGAGTGGATGACAAGTTCTGCATGAGAAAAATGCTCAAGGGTAACAAGTTGAAGGAGAGCTTTCTTGGAAAGGTAACCATATCGTTGGATGGCATTAGTAAAGCTGGCACTTGAAGGGGGCACCTGGATTTGAACCAGGGACCTCTCGATCTGCAGTCGAAGGCTCTTCCACTGAGCTATACCCCCTTGGCTTATGATTGGGCTCACTGGTTCTTAAAAAGTAATGTTCTGAGGAAACCAATTTCTCAAAAGTAAGGATGCTTGTTGAAATCCCTACCAATGAAGATTGCAAGTGAGAGTGTGGATGACAAGTTCTGCATGAGAAAAATGCTCAAGGGTAACAAGTTGAAGGAGAGCTTTCTTGGAAAGGTAACCATATCGTTGGATGGCATTAGTAAAGCTGGCACTTGAAGGCGGCACCCAGATTTGAAGCTATGCCCCCTTGGCTTATGATTGGGCTCACTGGTTCTTAAAAAGTAATGTTCTGAGGAAACCAATTTCTCAAAATGAAGGATGCTTGTTGAAATCCCTACCAATAAAGATTGCCAGTGAGAGAGTGGATGACTCTGCATGAGAAATAGGCTCAAGGGTAACAAGTTGAAGAAGAGCTTTCTTGGAAAGGTAACCATATCGTTGAATAGCATGAGTAAAGCTGGCACTTGAAGGGGGCACCCAGATTTGAAGCTATGCCCCCTTGGCTTATGATTGGGCTCACTGGTTCTTAAAAAGTAATGTTCTGAGGAAACCAATTTCTCAAAAGTAAGGATGCTTGTTGAAATCCCTACCAATGAAGATTGCCAGTGAGAGAGTGGATGACAAGTTCTGCATGAGAAAAATGCTCAAGGGTAACAAGTTGAAGGAGAGCTTTCTTGGAAAGGTAACCATATCGTTGGATGGCATTAGTAAAGCTGGCACTTGAAGGGGGCACCTGGATTTGAAGCTATGCCCCCTTGGCTTATGATTGGGCTCACTGGTTCTTAAAAAGTAATGTTCTGAGGAAACCAATTTCTCAAAAGTAAGGATGCTTGTTGAAATCCCTACCAATGAAGATTGCAAGTGAGAGTGTGGATGACAAGTTCTGCATGAGAAAAATGCTCAAGGGTAACAAGTTGAAGGAGAGCTTTCTTGGAAAGGTAACCATATCGTTGGATGGCATTAGTAAAGCTGGCACTTGAAGGCGGCACCCAGATTTGAAGCTATGCCCCCTTGGCTTATGACTGGGCTCACTGGTTCTTAAAAAGTAATGTTCTGAGGAAACCAATTTCTCAAAATTAAGGATGCTTGTTGAAATCCCTAAAAATAAAGATTGCCAGTGAGAGAGTGGATGACTCTGCATGAGAAATAGGCTCAAGGGTAACAAGTTGAAGAAGAGCTTTCTTGGAAAGGTAACCATATCGTTGAATAGCATGAGTAAAGCTGGCACTTGAAGGGGGCACCCAGATTTGAAGCTATGCCCCCTTGGCTTATGATTGGGCTCACTGGTTCTTAAAAAGTAATGTTCTGAGGAAACCAATTTCTCAAAAGTAAGGATGCTTGTTGAAATCCCTACCAATGAAGATTGCCAGTGAGAGAGTGGATGACAAGTTCTGCATGAGAAAAATGCTCAAGGGTAACAAGTTGAAGGAGAGCTTTCTTGGAAAGGTAACCATATCGTTGGATGGCATTAGTAAAGCTGGCACTTGAAGGGGGCACCCAGATTTGAAGCTATGCCCCCTTGGCTTATGATTGGGCTCACTGGTTCTTAAAAAGTAATGTTCTGAGGAAACCAATTTCTCAAAAGTAAGGATGCTTGTTGAAATCCCTACCAATGAAGATTGCCAGTGAGAGAGTGGATGACAAGTTCTGCATGAGAAAAATGCTCAAGGGTAACAAGTTGAAGGAGAGCTTTCTTGGAAAGGTAACCATATCGTTGAATAGCATGAGTAAAGCTGGCACTTGAAGGGGGCACCCAGATTTGAAGCTATGCCCCCTTGGCTTATGATTGGGCTCACTGGTTCTTAAAAAGTAATGTTCTGAGGAAACCAATTTCTCAAAAGTAAGGATGCTTGTTGAAATCCCTACCAATAAAGATTGCCAGTGAGAGAGTGGATGACAAGTTCTGCATGAGAAAAATGCTCAAGGGTAACAAGTTGAAGA
The DNA here is from genome assembly GCF_035609145.1 of Eleutherodactylus coqui. Taxonomy (NCBI): domain Eukaryota; kingdom Metazoa; phylum Chordata; class Amphibia; order Anura; family Eleutherodactylidae; genus Eleutherodactylus; species Eleutherodactylus coqui. Next base: position 43,429,837 of record NC_089849.1, on the reverse strand, counting down.
AGAGCTTTCTTGGAAAGGTAACCATATCGTTGAATAGCATGAGTAAAGCTGGCACTTGAAGGGGGCACCCAGATTTGAAGCTATGCCCCTTGGCTTATGATTGGGCTCACTGGTTCTTAAAAAGTAATGTTCTGAGGAAACCAATTTCTCAAAAGTAAGGATGCTTGTTGAAATCCCTACCAATGAAGATTGCCAGTGAGAGAGTGGATGACAAGTTCTGCATGAGAAAAATGCTCAAGGGTAACAAGTTGAAGGAGAGCTTTCTTGGAAAGGTAACCATATCGTTGGATGGCATTAGTAAAGCTGGCACTTGAAGGGGGCACCTGGATTTGAACCAGGGACCTCTCGATCTGCAGTCGAAGGCTCTTCCACTGAGCTATACCCCCTTGGCTTATGATTGGGCTCACTGGTTCTTAAAAAGTAATGTTCTGAGGAAACCAATTTCTCAAAAGTAAGGATGCTTGTTGAAATCCCTACCAATGAAGATTGCAAGTGAGAGTGTGGATGACAAGTTCTGCATGAGAAAAATGCTCAAGGGTAACAAGTTGAAGGAGAGCTTTCTTGGAAAGGTAACCATATCGTTGGATGGCATTAGTAAAGCTGGCACTTGAAGGGGGCACCCAGATTTGAAGCTATGCCCCCTTGGCTTATGATTGGGCTCACTGGTTCTTAAAAAGTAATGTTCTGAGGAAACCAATTTCTCAAAATTAAGGATGCTTGTTGAAATCCCTACCAATAAAGATTGCCAGTGAGAGAGTGGATGACTCTGCATGAGAAATAGGCTCAAGGGTAACAAGTTGAAGAAGAGCTTTCTTGGAAAGGTAACCATATCGTTGAATAGCATGAGTAAAGCTGGCACTTGAAGGGGGCACCCAGATTTGAAGCTATGCCCCCTTGGCTTATGATTGGGCTCACTGGTTCTTAAAAAGTAATGTTCTGAGGAAACCAATTTCTCAAAAGTAAGGATGCTTGTTGAAATCCCTACCAATGAAGATTGCCAGTGAGAGAGTGGATGACAAGTTCTGCATGAGAAAAATGCTCAAGGGTAACAAGTTGAAGAAGAGCTTTCTTGGAAAGGTAACCATATCGTTGAATAGCATGAGTAAAGCTGGCACTTGAAGGGGGCACCCGGATTTGAACCAGGGACCTCTCGATCTGCAGTCGAATGCTCTTCCACTGAGCTATACCCCCTTGGCTTATGATTGGGCTCACTGGTTCTTAAAAAGTAATGTTCTGAGGAAACCAATTTCTCAAAAGTAAGGATGCTTGTTGAAATCCCTACCAATAAAGATTGCCAGTGAGAGAGTGGATGACTCTGCATGAGAAATAGGCTCAAGGGTAACAAGTTGAAGGAGAGCTTTCTTGGAAAGGTAACCATATCGTTGGATGGCATTAGTAAAGCTGGCACTTGAAGGGGGCACCCAGATTTGAAGCTATGCCCCCTTGGCTTATGATTGGGCTCACTGGTTCTTAAAAAGTAATGTTCTGAGGAAACCAATTTCTCAAAAGTAAGGATGCTTGTTGAAATCCCTACCAATGAAGATTGCCAGTGAGAGAGTGGATGACAAGTTCTGCATGAGAAAAATGCTCAAGGGTAACAAGTTGAAGAAGAGCTTTCTTGGAAAGGTAACCATATCGTTGAATAGCATGAGTAAAGCTGGCACTTGAAGGGGGCACCCAGATTTGAAGCTATGCCCCTTGGCTTATGATTGGGCTCACTGGTTCTTAAAAAGTAATGTTCTGAGGAAACCAATTTCTCAAAAGTAAGGATGCTTGTTGAAATCCCTACCAATGAAGATTGCCAGTGAGAGAGTGGATGACAAGTTCTGCATGAGAAAAATGCTCAAGGGTAACAAGTTGAAGGAGAGCTTTCTTGGAAAGGTAACCATATCGTTGGATGGCATTAGTAAAGCTTGCACTTGAAGGGGGCACCTGGATTTGAACCAGGGACCTCTCGATCTGCAGTCGAAGGCTCTTCCACTGAGCTATACCCCCTTGGCTTATGATTGGGCTCACTGGTTCTTAAAAAGTAATGTTCTGAGGAAACCAATTTCTCAAAAGTAAGGATGCTTGTTGAAATCCCTACCAATGAAGATTGCAAGTGAGAGTGTGGATGACAAGTTCTGCATGAGAAAAATGCTCAAGGGTAACAAGTTGAAGGAGAGCTTTCTTGGAAAGGTAACCATATCGTTGGATGGCATTAGTAAAGCTGGCACTTGAAGGCGGCACCCAGATTTGAAGCTATGCCCCCTTGGCTTATGATTGGGCTCACTGGTTCTTAAAAAGTAATGTTCTGAGGAAACCAATTTCTCAAAATTAAGGATGCTTGTTGAAATCCCTACCAATAAAGATTGCCAGTGAGAGAGTGGATGACTCTGCATGAGAAATAGGCTCAAGGGTAACAAGTTGAAGAAGAGCTTTCTTGGAAAGGTAACCATATCGTTGAATAGCATGAGTAAAGCTGGCACTTGAAGGGGGCACCCAGATTTGAAGCTATGCCCCCTTGGCTTATGATTGGGCTCACTGGTTCTTAAAAAGTAATGTTCTGAGGAAACCAATTTCTCAAAAGTAAGGATGCTTGTTGAAATCCCTACCAATGAAGATTGCCAGTGAGAGAGTGGATGACAAGTTCTGCATGAGAAAAATGCTCAAGGGTAACAAGTTGAAGGAGAGCTTTCTTGGAAAGGTAACCATATCGTTGGATGGCATTAGTAAAGCTGGCACTTGAAGGGGGCACCCGGATTTGAACCAGGGACCTCTCGATCTGCAGTCGAATGCTCTTCCACTGAGCTATACCCCCTTGGCTTATGATTGGGCTCACTGGTTCTTAAAAAGTAATGTTCTGAGGAAACCAATTTCTCAAAAGTAAGGATGCTTGTTGAAATCCCTACCAATGAAGATTGCCAGTGAGAGAGTGGATGACAAGTTCTGCATGAGAAAAATGCTCAAGGGTAACAAGTTGAAGGAGAGCTTTCTTGGAAAGGTAACCATATCGTTGGATGGCATTAGTAAAGCTGGCACTTGAAGGGGGCACCTGGATTTGAAGCTATGCCCCCTTGGCTTATGATTGGGCTCACTGGTTCTTAAAAAGTAATGTTCTGAGGAAACCAATTTCTCAAAAGTAAGGATGCTTGTTGAAATCCCTACCAATGAAGATTGCAAGTGAGAGTGTGGATGACAAGTTCTGCATGAGAAAAATGCTCAAGGGTAACAAGTTGAAGGAGAGCTTTCTTGGAAAGGTAACCATATCGTTGGATGGCATTAGTAAAGCTGGCACTTGAAGGCGGCACCCAGATTTGAAGCTATGCCCCCTTGGCTTATGATTGGGCTCACTGGTTCTTAAAAAGTAATGTTCTGAGGAAACCAATTTCTCAAAATTAAGGATGCTTGTTGAAATCCCTAAAAATAAAGATTGCCAGTGAGAGAGTGGATGACTCTGCATGAGAAATAGGCTCAAGGGTAACAAGTTGAAGAAGAGCTTTCTTGGAAAGGTAACCATATCGTTGAATAGCATGAGTAAAGCTGGCACTTGAAGGGGGCACCCAGATTTGAAGCTATGCCCCCTTGGCTTATGATTGGGCTCACTGGTTCTTAAAAAGTAATGTTCTGAGGAAACCAATTTCTCAAAAGTAAGGATGCTTGTTGAAATCCCTACCAATGAAGATTGCCAGTGAGAGAGTGGATGACAAGTTCTGCATGAGAAAAATGCTCAAGGGTAACAAGTTGAAGGAGAGCTTTCTTGGAAAGGTAACCATATCGTTGGATGGCATTAGTAAAGCTGGCACTTGAAGGGGGCACCCAGATTTGAAGCTATGCCCCCTTGGCTTATGATTGGGCTCACTGGTTCTTAAAAAGTAATGTTCTGAGGAAACCAATTTCTCAAAAGTAAGGATGCTTGTTGAAATCCCTACCAATGAAGATTGCCAGTGAGAGAGTGGATGACAAGTTCTGCATGAGAAAAATGCTCAAGGGTAACAAGTTGAAGGAGAGCTTTCTTGGAAAGGTAACCATATCGTTGAATAGCATGAGTAAAGCTGGCACTTGAAGGGGGCACCCAGATTTGAAGCTATGCCCCCTTGGCTTATGATTGGGCTCACTGGTTCTTAAAAAGTAATGTTCTGAGGAAACCAATTTCTCAAAAGTAAGGATGCTTGTTGAAATCCCTACCAATAAAGATTGCCAGTGAGAGAGTGGATGACAAGTTCTGCATGAGAAAAATGCTCAAGGGTAACAAGTTGAAGAAGAGCTTTCTTGGAAAGGTAACCATATCGTTGAATAGCATGAGTAAAGCTGGCACTTGAAGGGGGCACCCAGATTTGAAGCTATGCCCCTTGGCTTATGATTGGGCTCACTGGTTCTTAAAAAGTAATGTTCTGAGGAAACCAATTTCTCAAAAGTAAGGATGCTTGTTGAAATCCCTACCAATGAAGATTGCCAGTGAGAGAGTGGATGACAAGTTCTGCATGAGAAAAATGCTCAAGGGTAACAAGTTGAAGGAGAGCTTTCTTGGAAAGGTAACCATATCGTTGGATGGCATTAGTAAAGCTGGCACTTGAAGGGGGCACCTGGATTTGAACCAGGGACCTCTCGATCTGCAGTCGAAGGCTCTTCCACTGAGCTATACCCCCTTGGCTTATGATTGGGCTCACTGGTTCTTAAAAAGTAATGTTCTGAGGAAACCAATTTCTCAAAAGTAAGGATGCTTGTTGAAATCCCTACCAATGAAGATTGCAAGTGAGAGTGTGGATGACAAGTTCTGCATGAGAAAAATGCTCAAGGGTAACAAGTTGAAGGAGAGCTTTCTTGGAAAGGTAACCATATCGTTGGATGGCATTAGTAAAGCTGGCACTTGAAGGCGGCACCCAGATTTGAAGCTATGCCCCCTTGGCTTATGATTGGGCTCACTGGTTCTTAAAAAGTAATGTTCTGAGGAAACCAATTTCTCAAAATTAAGGATGCTTGTTGAAATCCCTACCAATAAAGATTGCCAGTGAGAGAGTGGATGACTCTGCATGAGAAATAGGCTCAAGGGTAACAAGTTGAAGAAGAGCTTTCTTGGAAAGGTAACCATATCGTTGAATAGCATGAGTAAAGCTGGCACTTGAAGGGGGCACCCAGATTTGAAGCTATGCCCCCTTGGCTTATGATTGGGCTCACTGGTTCTTAAAAAGTAATGTTCTGAGGAAACCAATTTCTCAAAAGTAAGGATGCTTGTTGAAATCCCTACCAATGAAGATTGCCAGTGAGAGAGTGGATGACAAGTTCTGCATGAGAAAAATGCTCAAGGGTAACAAGTTGAAGGAGAGCTTTCTTGGAAAGGTAACCATATCGTTGGATGGCATTAGTAAAGCTGGCACTTGAAGGGGGCACCCGGATTTGAACCAGGAACCTCTCGATCTGCAGTCGAATGCTCTTCCACTGAGCTATACCCCCTTGGCTTATGATTGGGCTCACTGGTTCTTAAAAAGTAATGTTCTGAGGAAACCAATTTCTCAAAAGTAAGGATGCTTGTTGAAATCCCTACCAATGAAGATTGCCAGTGAGAGTGTGGATGACAAGTTCTGCATGAGAAAAATGCTCAAGGGTAACAAGTTGAAGGAGAGCTTTCTTGGAAAGGTAACCATAACGTTGAATAGCATGAGTAAAGCTGGCACTTGAAGGGGGCACCCAGATTTGAAGCTATACCGCCTTGGCTTATGATTGGGCTCACTGGTTCTTAAAAAGTAATGTTCTGAGGAAACCAATTTCTCAAAAGTAAGGATGCTTGTTGAAATCCCTACCAATGAAGATTGCCAGTGAGAGAGTGGATGACAAGTTCTGCATGAGAAAAATGCTCAAGGGTAACAAGTTGAAGGAGAGCTTTCTTGGAAAGGTAACCATATCGTTGGATGGCATTAGTAAAGCTGGCACTTGAAGGGGGCACCCGGATTTGAACCAGGGACCTCTCGATCTGCAGTCGAATGCTCTTCCACTGAGCTATACCCCCTTGGCTTATGATTGGGCTCACTGGTTCTTAAAAAGTAATGTTCTGAGGAAACCAATTTCTCAAAATTAAGGATGCTTGTTGAAATCCCTACGAATAAAGATTGCCAGTGAGAGAGTGGATGACTCTGCATGAGAAATAGGCTCAAGGGTAACAAGTTGAAGAAGAGCTTTCTTGGAAAGGTAACCATATCGTTGAATAGCATGAGTAAAGCTGGCACTTGAAGGGGGCACCCAGATTTGAAGCTATGCCCCCTTGGCTTATGATTGGGCTCACTGGTTCTTAAAAAGTAATGTTCTGAGGAAACCAATTTCTCAAAAGTAAGGATGCTTGTTGAAATCCCTACCAATGAAGATTGCCAGTGAGAGAGTGGATGACAAGTTCTGCATGAGAAAAATGCTCAAGGGTAACAAGTTGAAGGAGAGCTTTCTTGGAAAGGTAACCATATCGTTGGATGGCATTAGTAAAGCTGGCACTTGAAGGGGGCACCCGGATTTGAACCAGGAACCTCTCGATCTGCAGTCGAATGCTCTTCCACTGAGCTATACCCCCTTGGCTTATGATTGGGCTCACTGGTTCTTAAAAAGTAATGTTCTGAGGAAACCAATTTCTCAAAAGTAAGGATGCTTGTTGAAATCCCTACCAATGAAGATTGCCAGTGAGAGTGTGGATGACAAGTTCTGCATGAGAAAAATGCTCAAGGGTAACAAGTTGAAGGAGAGCTTTCTTGGAAAGGTAACCATAACGTTGAATAGCATGAGTAATGCTGGCACTTGAAGGGGGCACCCAGATTTGAAGCTATACCCCCTTGGCTTATGATTGGGCTCACTGGTTCTTAAAAAGTAATGTTCTGAGGAAACCAATTTCTCAAAATTAAGGATGCTTGTTGAAATCCCTACCAATAAAGATTGCCAGTGAGAGAGTGGATGACTCTGCATGAGAAATAGGCTCAAGGGTAACAAGTTGAAGAAGAGCTTTCTTGGAAAGGTAACCATATCGTTGAATAGCATGAGTAAAGCTGGCACTTGAAGGGGGCACCCAGATTTGAAGCTATGCCCCCTTGGCTTATGATTGGGCTCACTGGTTCTTAAAAAGTAATGTTCTGAGGAAACCAATTTCTCAAAAGTAAGGATGCTTGTTGAAATCCCTACCAATGAAGATTGCCAGTGAGAGAGTGGATGACAAGTTCTGCATGAAAAAAATGCTCAAGGGTAACAAGTTGAAGGAGAGCTTTCTTGGAAAGGTAACCATATCGTTGGATGGCATGAGTAAAGCTGGCACTTGAAGGGGGCACCCAGATTTGAAGCTATGCCCCTTGGCTTATGATTGGGCTCACTGGTTCTTAAAAAGTAATGTTCTGAGGAAACCAATTTCTCAAAAGTAAGGATGCTTGTTGAAATCCCTACCAATGAAGATTGCCAGTGAGAGAGTGGATGACAAGTTCTGCATGAGAAAAATGCTCAAGGGTAACAAGTTGAAGGAGAGCTTTCTTGGAACGGTAACCATATCGTTGGATGGCATTAGTAAAGCTGGCACTTGAAGGGGGCACCCAGATTTGAAGCTATGCCCCCTTGGCTTATGATTGGGCTCACTGGTTCTTAAAAAGTAATGTTCTGAGGAAACCAATTTCTCAAAAGTAAGGATGCTTGTTGAAATCCCTACCAATAAAGATTGCCAGTGAGAGAGTGGATGACTCTGCATGAGAAATAGGCTCAAGGGTAACAAGTTGAAGGAGAGCTTTCTTGGAAAGGTAACCATATCGTTGGATGGCATTAGTAAAGCTGGCACTTGAAGGGGGCACCCAGATTTGAAGCTATGCCCCCTTGGCTTATGATTGGGCTCACTGGTTCTTAAAAAGTAATGTTCTGAGGAAACCAATTTCTCAAAAGTAAGGATGCTTGTTGAAATCCCTACCAATAAAGATTGCCAGTGAGAGAGTGGATGACTCTGCATGAGAAATAGGCTCAAGGGTAACAAGTTGAAGAAGAGCTTTCTTGGAAAGGTAACCATATCGTTGAATAGCATGAGTAAAGCTGGCACTTGAAGGGGGCACCCAGATTTGAAGCTATGCCCCTTGGCTTATGATTGGGCTCACTGGTTCTTAAAAAGTAATGTTCTGAGGAAACCAATTTCTCAAAAGTAAGGATGCTTGTTGAAATCCCTACCAATGAAGATTGCCAGTGAGAGAGTGGATGACAAGTTCTGCATGAGAAAAATGCTCAAGGGTAACAAGTTGAAGGAGAGCTTTCTTGGAAAGGTAACCATAACGTTGAATAGCATGAGTAATGCTGGCACTTGAAGGGGGCACCCAGATTTGAAGCTATACCCCCTTGGCTTATGATTGGGCTCACTGGTTCTTAAAAAGTAATGTTCTGAGGAAACCAATTTCTCAAAAGTAAGGATGCTTGTTGAAATCCCTACCAATAAAGATTGCCAGTGAGAGAGTGGATGACTCTGCATGAGAAATAGACTCAAGGGTAACAAGTTGAAGAAGAGCTTTCTTGGAAAGGTAACCATATCGTTGGATGGCATGAGTAAAGCTGGCACTTGAAGGGGGCACCCAGATTTGAAGCTATGCCCCTTGGCTTATGATTGGGCTCACTGGTTCTTAAAAAGTAATGTTCTGAGGAAACCAATTTCTCAAAAGTAAGGATGCTTGTTGAAATCCCTACCAATGAAGATTGCCAGTGAGAGAGTGGATGACAAGTTCTGCATGAGAAAAATGCTCAAGGGTAACAAGTTGAAGGAGAGCTTTCTTGGAACGGTAACCATATCGTTGGATGGCATTAGTAAAGCTGGCACTTGAAGGGGGCACCCAGATTTGAAGCTATGCCCCCTTGGCTTATGATTGGGCTCACTGGTTCTTAAAAAGTAATGTTCTGAGGAAACCAATTTCTCAAAAGTAAGGATGCTTGTTGAAATCCCTACCAATAAAGATTGCCAGTGAGAGAGTGGATGACTCTGCATGAGAAATAGGCTCAAGGGTAACAAGTTGAAGGAGAGCTTTCTTGGAAAGGTAACCATATCGTTGGATGGCATTAGTAAAGCTGGCACTTGAAGGGGGCACCCAGATTTGAAGCTATGCCCCCTTGGCTTATGATTGGGCTCACTGGTTCTTAAAAAGTAATGTTCTGAGGAAACCAATTTCTCAAAAGTAAGGATGCTTGTTGAAATCCCTACCAATAAAGATTGCCAGTGAGAGAGTGGATGACTCTGCATGAGAAATAGGCTCAAGGGTAACAAGTTGAAGAAGAGCTTTCTTGGAAAGGTAACCATATCGTTGAATAGCATGAGTAAAGATGGCACTTGAAGGGGGCACCCAGATTTGAAGCTATGCCCCTTGGCTTATGATTGGGCTCACTGGTTCTTAAAAAGTAATGTTCTGAGGAAACCAATTTCTCAAAAGTAAGGATGCTTGTTGAAATCCCTACCAATGAAGATTGCCAGTGAGAGAGTGGATGACAAGTTCTGCATGAGAAAAATGCTCAAGGGTAACAAGTTGAAGGAGAGCTTTCTTGGAAAGGTAACCATATCGTTGGATGGCATTAGTAAAGCTGGCACTTGAAGGGGGCACCCGGATTTGAACCAGGGACCTCTCGATCTGCAGTCGAATGCTCTTCCACTGAGCTATACCCCCTTGGCTTATGATTGGGCTCACTGGTTCTTAAAAAGTAATGTTCTGAGGAAACCAATTTCTCAAAAGTAAGGATGCTTGTTGAAATCCCTACCAATAAAGATTGCCAGTGAGAGAGTGGATGACTCTGCATGAGAAATAGGCTCAAGGGTAACAAGTTGAAGAAGAGCTTTCTTGGAAAGGTAACCATATCGTTGAATAGCATGAGTAAAGCTGGCACTTGAAGGGGGCACCCAGATTTGAAGCTATGCCCCCTTGGCTTATGATTGGGCTCACTGGTTCTTAAAAAGTAATGTTCTGAGGAAACCAATTTCTCAAAAGTAAGGATGCTTGTTGAAATCCCTACCAATGAAGATTGCCAGTGAGAGAGTGGATGACAAGTTCTGCATGAGAAAAATGCTCAAGGGTAACAAGTTGAAGGAGAGCTTTCTTGGAAAGGTAACCATATCGTTGGATGGCATTAGTAAAGCTGGCACTTGAAGGGGGCACCCGGATTTGAACCAGGGACCTCTCGATCTGCAGTCGAATGCTCTTCCACTGAGCTATACCCCCTTGGCTTATGATTGGGCTCACTGGTTCTTAAAAAGTAATGTTCTGAGGAAACCAATTTCTCAAAAGTAAGGATGCTTGTTGAAATCCCTACCAATAAAGATTGCCAGTGAGAGAGTGGATGACTCTGCATGAGAAATAGGCTCAAGGGTAACAAGTTGAAGGAGAGCTTTCTTGGAAAGGTAACCATATCGTTGGATGGCATTAGTAAAGCTGGCACTTGAATGGGGCACCCAGATTTGAAGCTATGCCCCCTTGGCTTATGATTGGGCTCACTGGTTCTTAAAAAGTAATATTCTGAGGAAACCAATTTCTCAAAAGTAAGGATGCTTGTTGAAATCCCTACCAATGAAGATTGCCAGTGAGAGAGTGGATGACAAGTTCTGCATGAGAAAAATGCTCAAGGGTAACAAGTTGAAGGAGAGCTTTCTTGGAAAGGTAACCATATCGTTGGATGGCATTAGTAAAGCTGGCACTTGAAGGGGGCACCCAGATTTGAAGCTATGCCCCCTTGGCTTATGATTGGGCTCACTGGTTCTTAAAAAGTAATGTTCTGAGGAAACCAATTTCTCAAAAGTAAGGATGCTTGTTGAAATCCCTACCAATGAAGATTGCCAGTGAGAGAGTGGATGACAAGTTCTGCATGAGAAAAATGCTCAAGGGTAACAAGTTGAAGGAGAGCTTTCTTGGAACGGTAACCATATCGTTGGATGGCATTAGTAAAGCTGGCACTTGAAGGGGGCACCCAGATTTGAAGCTATGCCCCCTTGGCTTATGATTGGGCTCACTGGTTCTTAAAAAGTAATGTTCTGAGGAAACCAATTTCTCAAAAGTAAGGATGCTTGTTGAAATCCCTACCAATAAAGATTGCCAGTGAGAGAGTGGATGACTCTGCATGAGAAATAGGCTCAAGGGTAACAAGTTGAAGAAGAGCTTTCTTGGAAAGGTAACCATATCGTTGAATAGCATGAGTAAAGCTGGCACTTGAAGGGGGCACCCAGATTTGAAGCTATGCCCCCTTGGCTTATGATTGGGCTCACTGGTTCTTAAAAAGTAATGTTCTGAGGAAACCAATTTCTCAAAAGTAAGGATGCTTGTTGAAATCCCTACCAATGAAGATTGCCAGTGAGAGAGTGGATGACAAGTTCTGCATGAGAAAAATGCTCAAGGGTAACAAGTTGAAGGAGAGCTTTCTTGGAAAGGTAACCATATCGTTGGATGGCATTAGTAAAGCTGGCACTTGAAGGGGGCACCCGGATTTGAACCAGGGACCTCTCGATCTGCAGTCGAATGCTCTTCCACTGAGCTATACCCCCTTGGCTTATGATTGGGCTCACTGGTTCTTAAAAAGTAATGTTCTGAGGAAACCAATTTCTCAAAAGTAAGGATGCTTGTTGAAATCCCTACCAATAAAGATTGCCAGTGAGAGAGTGGATGACTCTGCATGAGAAATAGGCTCAAGGGTAACAAGTTGAAGGAGAGCTTTCTTGGAAAGGTAACCATATCGTTGGATGGCATTAGTAAAGCTGGCACTTGAAGGGGGCACCCAGATTTGAAGCTATGCCCCCTTGGCTTATGATTGGGCTCACTGGTTCTTAAAAAGTAATGTTCTGAGGAAACCAATTTCTCAAAAGTAAGGATGCTTGTTGAAATCCCTACCAATGAAGATTGCCAGTGAGAGAGTGGATGACAAGTTCTGCATGAGAAAAATGCTCAAGGGTAACAAGTTGAAGGAGAGCTTTCTTGGAAAGGTAACCATATCGTTGGATGGCATTAGTAAAGCTGGCACTTGAAGGGGGCACCCAGATTTGAAGCTATGCCCCTTGGCTTATGATTGGGCTCACTGGTTCTTAAAAAGTAATGTTCTGAGGAAACCAATTTCTCAAAAGTAAGGATGCTTGTTGAAATCCCTACCAATGAAGATTGCCAGTGAGAGAGTGGATGACAAGTTCTGCATGAGAAAAATGCTCAAGGGTAACAAGTTGAAGGAGAGCTTTCTTGGAAAGGTAACCATATCGTTGGATGGCATTAGTAAAGCTGGCACTTGAAGGGGGCACCCAGATTTGAAGCTATGCCCCTTGGCTTATGATTGGGCTCACTGGTTCTTAAAAAGTAATGTTCTGAGGAAACCAATTTCTCAAAAGTAAGGATGCTTGTTGAAATCCCTACCAATGAAGATTGCCAGTGAGAGAGTGGATGACAAGTTCTGCATGAGAAAAATGCTCAAGGGTAACAAGTTGAAGGAGAGCTTTCTTGGAACGGTAACCATATCGTTGGATGGCATTAGTAAAGCTGGCACTTGAAGGGGGCACCCAGATTTGAAGCTATGCCCCCTTGGCTTATGATTGGGCTCACTGGTTCTTAAAAAGTAATGTTCTGAGGAAACCAATTTCTCAAAAGTAAGGATGCTTGTTGAAATCCCTACCAATAAAGATTGCCAGTGAGAGAGTGGATGACTCTGCATGAGAAATAGGCTCAAGGGTAACAAGTTGAAGAAGAGCTTTCTTGGAAAGGTAACCATATCGTTGAATAGCATGAGTAAAGCTGGCACTTGAAGGGGGCACCCAGATTTGAAGCTATGCCCCCTTGGCTTATGATTGGGCTCACTGGTTCTTAAAAAGTAATGTTCTGAGGAAACCAATTTCTCAAAAGTAAGGATGCTTGTTGAAATCCCTACCAATGAAGATTGCCAGTGAGAGAGTGGATGACAAGTTCTGCATGAGCAAAATGCTCAAGGGTAACAAGTTGAAGGAGAGCTTTCTTGGAAAGGTAACCATATCGTTGGATGGCATTAGTAAAGCTGGCACTTGAAGGGGGCACCCGGATTTGAACCAGGGACCTCTCGATCTGCAGTCGAATGCTCTTCCACTGAGCTATACCCCCTTGGCTTATGATTGGGCTCACTGGTTCTTAAAAAGTAATGTTCTGAGGAAACCAATTTCTCAAAAGTAAGGATGCTTGTTGAAATCCCTACCAATAAAGATTGCCAGTGAGAGAGTGGATGACTCTGCATGAGAAATAGGCTCAAGGGTAACAAGTTGAAGGAGAGCTTTCTTGGAAAGGTAACCATATCGTTGGATGGCATTAGTAAAGCTGGCACTTGAAGGGGGCACCCAGATTTGAAGCTATGCCCCCTTGGCTTATGATTGGGCTCACTGGTTCTTAAAAAGTAATGTTCTGAGGAAACCAATTTCTCAAAAGTAAGGATGCTTGTTGAAATCCCTACCAATAAAGATTGCCAGTGAGAGAGTGGATGACTCTGCATGAGAAATAGGCTCAAGGGTAACAAGTTGAAGAAGAGCTTTCTTGGAAAGGTAACCATATCGTTGAATAGCATGAGTAAAGCTGGCACTTGAAGGGGGCACCCAGATTTGAAGCTATGCCCCTTGGCTTATGATTGGGCTCACTGGTTCTTAAAAAGTAATGTTCTGAGGAAACCAATTTCTCAAAAGTAAGGATGCTTGTTGAAATCCCTACCAATGAAGATTGCCAGTGAGAGAGTGGATGACAAGTTCTGCATGAGAAAAATGCTCAAGGGTAACAAGTTGAAGGAGAGCTTTCTTGGAAAGGTAACCATATCGTTGGATGGCATTAGTAAAGCTGGCACTTGAAGGGGGCACCCGGATTTGAACCAGGGACCTCTCGATCTGCAGTCGAATGCTCTTCCACTGAGCTATACCCCCTTGGCTTATGATTGGGCTCACTGGTTCTTAAAAAGTAATGTTCTGAGGAAACCAATTTCTCAAAAGTAAGGATGCTTGTTGAAATCCCTACCAATAAAGATTGCCAGTGAGAGAGTGGATGACTCTGCATGAGAAATAGGCTCAAGGGTAACAAGTTGAAGGAGAGCTTTCTTGGAAAGGTAACCATATCGTTGAATAGCATGAGTAAAGCTGGCACTTGAAGGGGGCACCCAGATTTGAAGCTATGCCCCTTGGCTTATGATTGGGCTCACTGGTTCTTAAAAAGTAATGTTCTGAGGAAACCAATTTCTCAAAAGTAAGGATGCTTGTTGAAATCCCTACCAATGAAGATTGCCAGTGAGAGAGTGGATGACAAGTTCTGCATGAGAAAAATGCTCAAGGGTAACAAGTTGAAGGAGAGCTTTCTTGGAAAGGTAACCATATCGTTGGATGGCATTAGTAAAGCTGGCACTTGAAGGGGGCACCCGGATTTGAACCAGGGACCTCTCGATCTGCAGTCGAATGCTCTTCCACTGAGCTATACCCCCTTGGCTTATGATTGGGCTCACTGGTTCTTAAAAAGTAATGTTCTGAGGAAACCAATTTCTCAAAAGTAAGGATGCTTGTTGAAATCCCTACCAATAAAGATTGCCAGTGAGAGAGTGGATGACTCTGCATGAGAAATAGGCTCAAGGGTAACAAGTTGAAGGAGAGCTTTCTTGGAAAGGTAACCATATCGTTAGATGGCATTAGTAAAGCTGGCACTTGAAGGGGGCACCCAGATTTGAAGCTATGCCCCCTTGGCTTATGATTGGGCTCACTGGTTCTTAAAAAGTAATGTTCTGAGGAAACCAATTTCTCAAAAGTAAGGATGCTTGTTGAAATCCCTACCAATAAAGATTGCCAGTGAGAGAGTGGATGACTCTGCATGAGAAATAGGCTCAAGGGTAACAAGTTGAAGGAGAGCTTTCTTGGAAAGGTAACCATATCGTTGGATGGCATTAGTAAAGCTGGCACTTGAAGGGGGCACCCGGATTTGAACCAGGGACCTCTCGATCTGCAGTCGAATGCTCTTCCACTGAGCTATACCCCCTTGGCTTATGATTGGGCTCACTGGTTCTTAAAAAGTAATGTTCTGAGGAAACCAATTTCTCAAAAGTAAGGATGCTTGTTGAAATCCCTACCAATAAAGATTGCCAGTGAGAGAGTGGATGACTCTGCATGAGAAATAGGCTCAAGGGTAACAAGTTGAAGAAGAGCTTTCTTGGAAAGGTAACCATATCGTTGAATAGCATGAGTAAAGCTGGCACTTGAAGGGGGCACCCAGATTTGAAGCTATGCCCCCTTGGCTTATGATTGGGCTCACTGGTTCTTAAAAAGTAATGTTCTGAGGAAACCAATTTCTCAAAAGTAAGGATGCTTGTTGAAATCCCTACCAATGAAGATTGCCAGTGAGAGTGTGGATGACAAGTTCTGCATGAGAAAAATGCTCAAGGGTAACAAGTTGAAGGAGAGCTTTCTTGGAAAGGTAACCATAACGTTGAATAGCATGAGTAAAGCTGGCACTTGAAGGGGGCACCCAGATTTGAAGCTATACCCCCTTGGCTTATGATTGGGCTCACTGGTTCTTAAAAAGTAATGTTCTGAGGAAACCAATTTCTCAAAAGTAAGGATGCTTGTTGAAATCCCTACCAATGAAGATTGCCAGTGAGAGAGTGGATGACAAGTTCTGCATGAGAAAAATGCTCAAGGGTAACAAGTTGAAGGAGAGCTTTCTTGGAAAGGTAACCATATCGTTGGATGGCATTAGTAAAGCTGGCACTTGAAGGGGGCACCCAGATTTGAACCAGGGACCTCTCGATCTGCAGTCGAATGCTCTTCCACTGAGCTATACCCCCTTGGCTTATGATTGGGCTCACTGGTTCTTAAAAAGTAATGTTCAGAGGAAACCAATTTCTCAAAAGTAAGGATGCTTGTTGAAATCCCTACCAATAAAGATTGCCAGTGAGAGAGTGGATGACTCTGCATGAGAAATAGGCTCAAGGGTAACAAGTTGAAGGAGAGCTTTCTTGGAAAGGTAACCATATCGTTGGATGGCATTAGTAAAGCTGGCACTTGAAGGGGGCACCCAGATTTGAAGCTATGCCCCCTTGGCTTATGATTGGGCTCACTGGTTCTTAAAAAGTAATGTTCTGAGGAAACCAATTTCTCAAAAGTAAGGATGCTTGTTGAAATCCCTACCAATAAAGATTGCCAGTGAGAGAGTGGATGACTCTGCATGAGAAATAGGCTCAAGGGTAACAAGTTGAAGAAGAGCTTTCTTGGAAAGGTAACCATATCGTTGAATAGCATGAGTAAAGCTGGCACTTGAAGGGGGCACCCAGATTTGAAGCTATGCCCCTTGGCTTATGATTGGGCTCACTGGTTCTTAAAAAGTAATGTTCTGAGGAAACCAATTTCTCAAAAGTAAGGATGCTTGTTGAAATCCCTACCAATGAAGATTTCCAGTGAGAGAGTGGATGACAAGTTCTGCATGAGAAAAATGCTCAAGGGTAACAAGTTGAAGGAGAGCTTTCTTGGAAAGGTAACCATATCGTTGGATGGCATTAGTAAAGCTGGCACTTGAAGGGGGCACCCGGATTTGAACCAGGGACCTCGCGATCTGCAGTCGAATGCTCTTCCACTGAGCTATACCCCCTTGGCTTATGATTGGGCTCACTGGTTCTTAAAAAGTAATGTTCTGAGGAAACCAATTTCTCAAAAGTAAGGATGCTTGTTGAAATCCCTACCAATAAAGATTGCCAGTGAGAGAGTGGATGACTCTGCATGAGAAATAGGCTCAAGGGTAACAAGTTGAAGAAGAGCTTTCTTGGAAAGGTAACCATATCGTTGAATAGCATGAGTAAAGCTGGCACTTGAAGGGGGCACCCAGATTTGAAGCTATGCCCCCTTGGCTTATGATTGGGCTCACTGGTTCTTAAAAAGTAATGTTCTGAGGAAACCAATTTCTCAAAAGTAAGGATGCTTGTTGAAATCCCTACCAATGAAGATTGCCAGTGAGAGAGTGGATGACAAGTTCTGCATGAGAAAAATGCTCAAGGGTAACAAGTTGAAGGAGAGCTTTCTTGGAAAGGTAACCATATCGTTGGATGGCATTAGTAAAGCTGGCACTTGAAGGGGGCACCCGGATTTGAACCAGGGACCTCTCGATCTGCAGTCGAATGCTCTTCCACTGAGCTATACCCCCTTGGCTTATGATTGGGCTCACTGGTTCTTAAAAAGTAATGTTCTGAGGAAACCAATTTCTCAAAATTAAGGATGCTTGTTGAAATCCCTACCAATAAAGATTGCCAGTGAGAGAGTGGATGACTCTGCATGAGAAATAGGCTCAAGGGTAACAAGTTGAAGAAGAGCTTTCTTGGAAAGGTAACCATATCGTTGAATAGCATGAGTAAAGCTGGCACTTGAAGGGGGCACCCAGATTTGAAGCTATGCCCCCTTGGCTTATGATTGGGCTCACTGGTTCTTAAAAAGTAATGTTCTGAGGAAACCAATTTCTCAAAAGTAAGGATGCTTGTTGAAATCCCTACCAATGAAGATTGCCAGTGAGAGAGTGGATGACAAGTTCTGCATGAGAAAAATGCTCAAGGGTAACAAGTTGAAGGAGAGCTTTCTTGGAAAGGTAACCATATCATTGGATGGCATTAGTAAAGCTGGCACTTGAAGGGGGCACCCGGATTTGAACCAGGGACCTCTCGATCTGCAGTCGAATGCTCTTCCACTGAGCTATACCCCCTTGGCTTATGATTGGGCTCACTGGTTCTTAAAAAGTAATGTTCTGAGGAAACCAATTTCTCAAAAGTAAGGATGCTTGTTGAAATCCCTACCAATAAAGATTGCCAGTGAGAGAGTGGATGACTCTGCATGAGAAATAGGCTCAAGGGTAACAAGTTGAAGAAGAGCTTTCTTGGAAAGGTAACCATATCGTTGAATAGCATGAGTAAAGCTGGCACTTGAAGGGGGCACCCAGATTTGAAGCTATGCCCCCTTGGCTTATGATTGGGCTCACTGGTTCTTAAAAAGTAATGTTCTGAGGAAACCAATTTCTCAAAAGTAAGGATGCTTGTTGAAATCCCTACCAATGAAGATTGCCAGTGAGAGAGTGGATGACAAGTTCTGCATGAGAAAAATGCTCAAGGGTAACAAGTTGAAGGAGAGCTTTCTTGGAAAGGTAACCATATCGTTGGATGGCATTAGTAAAGCTGGCACTTGAAGGGGGCACCCAGATTTGAAGCTATGCCCCTTGGCTTATGATTGGGCTCACTGGTTCTTAAAAAGTAATGTTCTGAGGAAACCAATTTCTCAAAAGTAAGGATGCTTGTTGAAATCCCTACCAATGAAGATTGCCAGTGAGAGAGTGGATGACAAGTTCTGCATGAGAAAAATGCTCAAGGGTAACAAGTTGAAGGAGAGCTTTCTTGGAACGGTAACCATATCGTTGGATGGCATTAGTAAAGCTGGCACTTGAAGGGGGCACCCAGATTTGAAGCTATGCCCCCTTGGCTTATGATTGGGCTCACTGGTTCTTAAAAAGTAATGTTCTGAGGAAACCAATTTCTCAAAAGTAAGGATGCTTGTTGAAATCCCTACCAATAAAGATTGCCAGTGAGAGAGTGGATGACTCTGCATGAGAAATAGGCTCAAGGGTAACAAGTTGAAGGAGAGCTTTCTTGGAAAGGTAACCATATCGTTGGATGGCATTAGTAAAGCTGGCACTTGAAGGGGGCACCCAGATTTGAAGCTATGCCCCCTTGGCTTATGATTGGGCTCACTGGTTCTTAAAAAGTAATGTTCTGAGGAAACCAATTTCTCAAAAGTAAGGATGCTTGTTGAAATCCCTACCAATAAAGATTGCCAGTGAGAGAGTGGATGACTCTGCATGAGAAATAGGCTCAAGGGTAACAAGTTGAAGAAGAGCTTTCTTGGAAAGGTAACCATATCGTTGAATAGCATGAGTAAAGCTGGCACTTGAAGGGGGCACCCGGATTTGAACCAGGGACCTCTCGATCTGCAGTTGAATGCTCTTCCACTGAGCTATACCCCCTTGGCTTATGATTGGGCTCACTGGTTCTTAAAAAGTAATGTTCTGAGGAAACCAATTTCTCAAAAGTAAGGATGCTTGTTGAAATCCCTACCAATAAAGATTGCCAGTGAGAGAGTGGATGACTCTGCATGAGAAATAGGCTCAAGGGTAACAAGTTGAAGAAGAGCTTTCTTGGAAAGGTAACCATATCGTTGAATAGCATGAGTAAAGCTGGCACTTGAAGGGGGCACCCAGATTTGAAGCTATGCCCCTTGGCTTATGATTGGGCTCACTGGTTCTTAAAAAGTAATGTTCTGAGGAAACCAATTTCTCAAAAGTAAGGATGCTTGTTGAAATCCCTACCAATGAAGATTGCCAGTGAGAGAGTGGATGACAAGTTCTGCATGAGAAAAATGCTCAAGGGTAACAAGTTGAAGGAGAGCTTTCTTGGAAAGGTAACCATATCGTTGGATGGCATGAGTAAAGCTGGCACTTGAAGGGGGCACCCAGATTTGAAGCTATGCCCCTTGGCTTATGATTGGGCTCACTGGTTCTTAAAAAGTAATGTTCTGAGGAAACCAATTTCTCAAAAGTAAGGATGCTTGTTGAAATCCCTACCAATGAAGATTGCCAGTGAGAGAGTGGATGACAAGTTCTGCATGAGAAAAATGCTCAAGGGTAACAAGTTGAAGGAGAGCTTTCTTGGAACGGTAACCATATCGTTGGATGGCATTAGTAAAGCTGGCACTTGAAGGGGGCACCCAGATTTGAAGCTATGCCCCCTTGGCTTATGATTGGGCTCACTGGTTCTTAAAAAGTAATGTTCTGAGGAAACCAATTTCTCAAAAGTAAGGATGCTTGTTGAAATCCCTACCAATAAAGATTGCCAGTGAGAGAGTGGATGACTCTGCATGAGAAATAGGCTCAAGGGTAACAAGTTGAAGGAGAGCTTTCTTGGAAAGGTAACCATATCGTTGAATAGCATGAGTAAAGCTGGCACTTGAAGGGGGCACCCAGATTTGAAGCTATGCCCCTTGGCTTATGATTGGGCTCACTGGTTCTTAAAAAGTAATGTTCTGAGGAAACCAATTTCTCAAAAGTAAGGATGCTTGTTGAAATCCCTACCAATGAAGATTGCCAGTGAGAGAGTGGATGACAAGTTCTGCATGAGAAAAATGCTCAAGGGTAACAAGTTGAAGGAGAGCTTTCTTGGAAAGGTAACCATATCGTTGGATGGCATTAGTAAAGCTGGCACTTGAAGGGGGCACCCGGATTTGAACCAGGGACCTCTCGATCTGCAGTCGAATGCTCTTCCACTGAGCTATACCCCCTTGACTTATGATTGGGCTCACTGGTTCTTAAAAAGTAATGTTCTGAGGAAACCAATTTCTCAAAAGTAAGGATGCTTGTTGAAATCCCTACCAATAAAGATTGCCAGTGAGAGAGTGGATGACTCTGCATGAGAAATAGGCTCAAGGGTAACAAGTTGAAGGAGAGCTTTCTTGGAAAGGTAACCATATCGTTGAATAGCATGAGTAAAGCTGGCACTTGAAGGGGGCACCCAGATTTGAAGCTATGCCCCTTGGCTTATGATTGGGCTCACTGGTTCTTAAAAAGTAATGTTCTGAGGAAACCAATTTCTCAAAAGTAAGGATGCTTGTTGAAATCCCTACCAATGAAGATTGCCAGTGAGAGAGTGGATGACAAGTTCTGCATGAGAAAAATGCTCAAGGGTAACAAGTTGAAGGAGAGCTTTCTTGGAAAGGTAACCATATCGTTGAATAGCATGAGTAAAGCTGGCACTTGAAGGGGGCACCCAGATTTGAAGCTATGCCCCTTGGCTTATGATTGGGCTCACTGGTTCTTAAAAAGTAATGTTCTGAGGAAACCAATTTCTCAAAAGTAAGGATGCTTGTTGAAATCCCTACCAATAAAGATTGCCAGTGAGAGAGTGGATGACTCTGCATGAGAAATAGGCTCAAGGGTAACAAGTTGAAGGAGAGCTTTCTTGGAAAGGTAACCATATCGTTGGATGGCATTAGTAAAGCTGGCACTTGAAGGGGGCACCCAGATTTGAAGCTATGCCCCCTTGGCTTATGATTGGGCTCACTGGTTCTTAAAAAGTAATGTTCTGAGGAAACCAATTTCTCAAAAGTAAGGATGCTTGTTGAAATCCCTACCAATAAAGATTGCCAGTGAGAGAGTGGATGACTCTGCATGAGAAATAGGCTCAAGGGTAACAAGTTGAAGGAGAGCTTTCTTGGAAAGGTAACCATATCGTTGGATGGCATAAGTAAAGCTGGCACTTGAAGGGGGCACCCAGATTTGAAGCTATGCCCCCTTGGCTTATGATTGGGCTCACTGGTTCTTAAAAAGTAATGTTCTGAGGAAACCAATTTCTCAAAAGTAAGGATGCTTGTTGAAATCCCTACCAATAAAGATTGCCAGTGAGAGAGTGGATGACTCTGCATGAGAAATAGGCTCAAGGGTAACAAGTTGAAGAAGAGCTTTCTTGGAAAGGTAACCATATCGTTGAATAGCATGAGTAAAGCTGGCACTTGAAGGGGGCACCCAGATTTGAAGCTATGCCCCTTGGCTTATGATTGGGCTCACTGGTTCTTAAAAAGTAATGTTCTGAGGAAACCAATTTCTCAAAAGTAAGGATGCTTGTTGAAATCCCTACCAATGAAGATTGCCAGTGAGAGAGTGGATGACAAGTTCTGCATGAGAAAAATGCTCAAGGGTAACAAGTTGAAGGAGAGCTTTCTTGGAAAGGTAACCATATCGTTGGATGGCATTAGTAAAGCTGGCACTTGAAGGGGGCACCCGGATTTGAACCAGGGACCTCTCGATCTGCAGTCGAATGCTCTTCCACTGAGCTATACCCCCTTGGCTTATGATTGGGCTCACTGGTTCTTAAAAAGTAATGTTCTGAGGAAACCAATTTCTCAAAAGTAAGGATGCTTGTTGAAATCCCTACCAATAAAGATTGCCAGTGAGAGAGTGGATGACTCTGCATGAGAAATAGGCTCAAGGGTAACAAGTTGAAGAAGAGCTTTCTTGGAAAGGTAACCATATCGTTGAATAGCATGAGTAAAGCTGGCACTTGAAGGGGGCACCCAGATTTGAAGCTATGCCCCTTGGCTTATGATTGGGCTCACTGGTTCTTAAAAAGTAATGTTCTGAGGAAACCAATTTCTCAAAAGTAAGGATGCTTGTTGAAATCCCTACCAATGAAGATTGCCAGTGAGAGAGTGGATGACAAGTTCTGCATGAGAAAAATGCTCAAGGGTAACAAGTTGAAGGAGAGCTTTCTTGGAAAGGTAACCATATCGTTGGATGGCATGAGTAAAGCTGGCACTTGAAGGGGGCACCCAGATTTGAAGCTATGCCCCTTGGCTTATGATTGGGCTCACTGGTTCTTAAAAAGTAATGTTCTGAGGAAACCAATTTCTCAAAAGTAAGGATGCTTGTTGAAATCCCTACCAATGAAGATTGCCAGTGAGAGAGTGGATGACAAGTTCTGCATGAGAAAAATGCTCAAGGGTAACAAGTTGAAGGAGAGCTTTCTTGGAACGGTAACCATATCGTTGGATGGCATTAGTAAAGCTGGCACTTGAAGGGGGCACCCAGATTTGAAGCTATGCCCCCTTGGCTTATGATTGGGCTCACTGGTTCTTAAAAAGTAATGTTCTGAGGAAACCAATTTCTCAAAAGTAAGGATGCTTGTTGAAATCCCTACCAATAAAGATTGCCAGTGAGAGAGTGGATGACTCTGCATGAGAAATAGGCTCAAGGGTAACAAGTTGAAGGAGAGCTTTCTTGGAAAGGTAACCATATCGTTGAATAGCATGAGTAAAGCTGGCACTTGAAGGGGGCACCCAGATTTGAAGCTATGCCCCTTGGCTTATGATTGGGCTCACTGGTTCTTAAAAAGTAATGTTCTGAGGAAACCAATTTCTCAAAAGTAAGGATGCTTGTTGAAATCCCTACCAATGAAGATTGCCAGTGAGAGAGTGGATGACAAGTTCTGCATGAGAAAAATGCTCAAGGGTAACAAGTTGAAGGAGAGCTTTCTTGGAAAGGTAACCATATCGTTGGATGGCATTAGTAAAGCTGGCACTTGAAGGGGGCACCCGGATTTGAACCAGGGACCTCTCGATCTGCAGTCGAATGCTCTTCCACTGAGCTATACCCCCTTGACTTATGATTGGGCTCACTGGTTCTTAAAAAGTAATGTTCTGAGGAAACCAATTTCTCAAAAGTAAGGATGCTTGTTGAAATCCCTACCAATAAAGATTGCCAGTGAGAGAGTGGATGACTCTGCATGAGAAATAGGCTCAAGGGTAACAAGTTGAAGGAGAGCTTTCTTGGAAAGGTAACCATATCGTTGAATAGCATGAGTAAAGCTGGCACTTGAAGGGGGCACCCAGATTTGAAGCTATGCCCCTTGGCTTATGATTGGGCTCACTGGTTCTTAAAAAGTAATGTTCTGAGGAAACCAATTTCTCAAAAGTAAGGATGCTTGTTGAAATCCCTACCAATGAAGATTGCCAGTGAGAGAGTGGATGACAAGTTCTGCATGAGAAAAATGCTCAAGGGTAACAAGTTGAAGGAGAGCTTTCTTGGAAAGGTAACCATATCGTTGGATGGCATTAGTAAAGCTGGCACTTGAAGGGGGCACCCGGATTTGAACCAGGGACCTCTCGATCTGCAGTCGAATGCTCTTCCACTGAGCTATACCCCCTTGGCTTATGATTGGGCTCACTGGTTCTTAAAAAGTAATGTTCTGAGGAAACCAATTTCTCAAAAGTAAGGATGCTTGTTGAAATCCCTACCAATAAAGATTGCCAGTGAGAGAGTGGATGACTCTGCATGAGAAATAGGCTCAAGGGTAACAAGTTGAAGGAGAGCTTTCTTGGAAAGGTAACCATATCGTTGGATGGCATTAGTAAAGCTGGCACTTGAAGGGGGCACCCAGATTTGAAGCTATGCCCCCTTGGCTTATGATTGGGCTCACTGGTTCTTAAAAAGTAATGTTCTGAGGAAACCAATTTCTCAAAAGTAAGGATGCTTGTTGAAATCCCTACCAATAAAGATTGCCAGTGAGAGAGTGGATGACTCTGCATGAGAAATAGGCTCAAGGGTAACAAGTTGAAGGAGAGCTTTCTTGGAAAGGTAACCATATCGTTGGATGGCATAAGTAAAGCTGGCACTTGAAGGGGGCACCCAGATTTGAAGCTATGCCCCCTTGGCTTATGATTGGGCTCACTGGTTCTTAAAAAGTAATGTTCTGAGGAAACCAATTTCTCAAAAGTAAGGATGCTTGTTGAAATCCCTACCAATAAAGATTGCCAGTGAGAGAGTGGATGACTCTGCATGAGAAATAGGCTCAAGGGTAACAAGTTGAAGAAGAGCTTTCTTGGAAAGGTAACCATATCGTTGAATAGCATGAGTAAAGCTGGCACTTGAAGGGGGCACCCAGATTTGAAGCTATGCCCCTTGGCTTATGATTGGGCTCACTGGTTCTTAAAAAGTAATGTTCTGAGGAAACCAATTTCTCAAAAGTAAGGATGCTTGTTGAAATCCCTACCAATGAAGATTGCCAGTGAGAGAGTGGATGACAAGTTCTGCATGAGAAAAATGCTCAAGGGTAACAAGTTGAAGGAGAGCTTTCTTGGAAAGGTAACCATATCGTTGGATGGCATTAGTAAAGCTGGCACTTGAAGGGGGCACCTGGATTTGAACCAGGGACCTCTCGATCTGCAGTCGAATGCTCTTCCACTGAGCTATACCCCCTTCGCTTATGATTGGGCTCACTGGTTCTTAAAAAGTAATGTTCTGAGGAAACCAATTTCTCAAAAGTAAGGATGCTTGTTGAAATCCCTACCAATAAAGATTGCCAGTGAGAGAGTGGATGACTCTGCATGAGAAATAGGCTCAAGGGTAACAAGTTGAAGAAGAGCTTTCTTGGAAAGGTAACCATATCGTTGAATAGCATGAGTAAAGCTGGCACTTGAAGGGGGCACCCAGATTTGAAGCTATGCCCCTTGGCTTATGATTGGGCTCACTGGTTCTTAAAAAGTAATGTTCTGAGGAAACCAATTTCTCAAAAGTAAGGATGCTTGTTGAAATCCCTACCAATGAAGATTGCCAGTGAGAGAGTGGATGACAAGTTCTGCATGAGAAAAATGCTCAAGGGTAACAAGTTGAAGGAGAGCTTTCTTGGAAAGGTAACCATATCGTTGGATGGCATTAGTAAAGCTGGCACTTGAAGGAAGCACCCGGATTTGAACCAGGGACCTCTCGATCTGCAGTCGAATGCTCTTCCACTGAGCTATACCCCCTTGGCTTATGATTGGGCTCACTGGTTCTTAAAAAGTAATGTTCTGAGGAAACCAATTTCTCAAAAGTAAGGATGCTTGTTGAAATCCCTACCAATAAAGATTGCCAGTGAGAGAGTGGATGACTCTGCATGAGAAATAGGCTCAAGGGTAACAAGTTGAAGAAGAGCTTTCTTGGAAAGGTAACCATATCGTTGAATAGCATGAGTAAAGCTGGCACTTGAAGGGGGCACCCAGATTTGAAGCTATGCCCCTTGGCTTATGATTGGGCTCACTGGTTCTTAAAAAGTAATGTTCTGAGGAAACCAATTTCTCAAAAGTAAGGATGCTTGTTGAAATCCCTACCAATGAAGATTGCCAGTGAGAGAGTGGATGACAAGTTCTGCATGAGAAAAATTCTCAAGGGTAACAAGTTGAAGGAGAGCTTTCTTGGAAAGGTAACCATATCGTTGGATGGCATGAGTAAAGCTGGCACTTGAAGGGGGCACCCAGATTTGAAGCTATGCCCCTTGGCTTATGATTGGGCTCACTGGTTCTTAAAAAGTAATGTTCTGAGGAAACCAATTTCTCAAAAGTAAGGATGCTTGTTGAAATCCCTACCAATGAAGATTGCCAGTGAGAGAGTGGATGACAAGTTCTGCATGAGAAAAATGCTCAAGGGTAACAAGTTGAAGGAGAGCTTTCTTGGAACGGTAACCATATCGTTGGATGGCATTAGTAAAGCTGGCACTTGAAGGGGGCACCCAGATTTGAAGCTATGCCCCCTTGGCTTATGATTGGGCTCACTGGTTCTTAAAAAGTAATGTTCTGAGGAAACCAATTTCTCAAAAGTAAGGATGCTTGTTGAAATCCCTACCAATAAAGATTGCCAGTGAGAGAGTGGATGACTCTGCATGAGAAATAGGCTCAAGGGTAACAAGTTGAAGAAGAGCTTTCTTGGAAAGGTAACCATATCGTTGAATAGCATGAGTAAAGCTGGCACTTGAAGGGGGCACCCAGATTTGAAGCTATGCCCCTTGGCTTATGATTGGGCTCACTGGTTCTTAAAAAGTAATGTTCTGAGGAAACCAATTTCTCAAAAGTAAGGATGCTTGTTGAAATCCCTACCAATGAAGATTGCCAGTGAGAGAGTGGATGACAAGTTCTGCATGAGAAAAATGCTCAAGGGTAACAAGTTGAAGGAGAGCTTTCTTGGAAAGGTAACCATATCGTTGGATGGCATTAGTAAAGCTGGCACTTGAAGGGGGCACCTGGATTTGAACCAGGGACCTCTCGATCTGCAGTCGAATGCTCTTCCACTGAGCTATACCCCCTTCGCTTATGATTGGGCTCACTGGTTCTTAAAAAGTAATGTTCTGAGGAAACCAATTTCTCAAAAGTAAGGATGCTTGTTGAAATCCCTACCAATAAAGATTGCCAGTGAGAGAGTGGATGACTCTGCATGAGAAATAGGCTCAAGGGTAACAAGTTGAAGAAGAGCTTTCTTGGAAAGGTAACCATATCGTTGAATAGCATGAGTAAAGCTGGCACTTGAAGGGGGCACCCAGATTTGAAGCTATGCCCCTTGGCTTATGATTGGGCTCACTGGTTCTTAAAAAGTAATGTTCTGAGGAAACCAATTTCTCAAAAGTAAGGATGCTTGTTGAAATCCCTACCAATGAAGATTGCCAGTGAGAGAGTGGATGACAAGTTCTGCATGAGAAAAATGCTCAAGGGTAACAAGTTGAAGGAGAGCTTTCTTGGAAAGGTAACCATATCGTTGGATGGCATTAGTAAAGCTGGCACTTGAAGGAAGCACCCGGATTTGAACCAGGGACCTCTCGATCTGCAGTCGAATGCTCTTCCACTGAGCTATACCCCCTTGGCTTATGATTGGGCTCACTGGTTCTTAAAAAGTAATGTTCTGAGGAAACCAATTTCTCAAAAGTAAGGATGCTTGTTGAAATCCCTACCAATAAAGATTGCCAGTGAGAGAGTGGATGACTCTGCATGAGAAATAGGCTCAAGGGTAACAAGTTGAAGAAGAGCTTTCTTGGAAAGGTAACCATATCGTTGAATAGCATGAGTAAAGCTGGCACTTGAAGGGGGCACCCAGATTTGAAGCTATGCCCCTTGGCTTATGATTGGGCTCACTGGTTCTTAAAAAGTAATGTTCTGAGGAAACCAATTTCTCAAAAGTAAGGATGCTTGTTGAAATCCCTACCAATGAAGATTGCCAGTGAGAGAGTGGATGACAAGTTCTGCATGAGAAAAATGCTCAAGGGTAACAAGTTGAAGGAGAGCTTTCTTGGAAAGGTAACCATATCGTTGGATGGCATGAGTAAAGCTGGCACTTGAAGGGGGCACCCAGATTTGAAGCTATGCCCCTTGGCTTATGATTGGGCTCACTGGTTCTTAAAAAGTAATGTTCTGAGGAAACCAATTTCTCAAAAGTAAGGATGCTTGTTGAAATCCCTACCAATGAAGATTGCCAGTGAGAGAGTGGATGACAAGTTCTGCATGAGAAAAATGCTCAAGGGTAACAAGTTGAAGGAGAGCTTTCTTGGAACGGTAACCATATCGTTGGATGGCATTAGTAAAGCTGGCACTTGAAGGGGGCACCCAGATTTGAAGCTATGCCCCCTTGGCTTATGATTGGGCTCACTGGTTCTTAAAAAGTAATGTTCTGAGGAAACCAATTTCTCAAAAGTAAGGATGCTTGTTGAAATCCCTACCAATAAAGATTGCCAGTGAGAGAGTGGATGACTCTGCATGAGAAATAGGCTCAAGGGTAACAAGTTGAAGGAGAGCTTTCTTGGAAAGGTAACCGTATCGTTGGATGGCATTAGTAAAGCTGGCACTTGAAGGGGGCACCCAGATTTGAAGCTATGCCCCCTTGGCTTATGATTGGGCTCACTGGTTCTTAAAAAGTAATGTTCTGAGGAAACCAATTTCTCAAAAGTAAGGATGCTTGTTGAAATCCCTACCAATAAAGATTGCCAGTGAGAGAGTGGATGACTCTGCATGAGAAATAGGCTCAAGGGTAACAAGTTGAAGAAGAGCTTTCTTGGAAAGGTAACCATATCGTTGAATAGCATGAGTAAAGCTGGCACTTGAAGGGGGCACCCAGATTTGAAGCTATGCCCCTTGGCTTATGATTGGGCTCACTGGTTCTTAAAAAGTAATGTTCTGAGGAAACCAATTTCTCAAAAGTAAGGATGCTTGTTGAAATCCCTACCAATGAAGATTGCCAGTGAGAGAGTGGATGACAAGTTCTGCATGAGAAAAATGCTCAAGGGTAACAAGTTGAAGGAGAGCTTTCTTGGAAAGGTAACCATATCGTTGGATGGCATTAGTAAAGCTGGCACTTGAAGGAAGCACCCGGATTTGAACCAGGGACCTCTCGATCTGCAGTCGAATGCTCTTCCACTGAGCTATACCCCCTTGGCTTATGATTGGGCTCACTGGTTCTTAAAAAGTAATGTTCTGAGGAAACCAATTTCTCAAAAGTAAGGATGCTTGTTGAAATCCCTACCAATAATGATTGCCAGTGAGAGAGTGGATGACTCTGCATGAGAAATAGGCTCAAGGGTAACAAGTTGAAGTAGAGCTTTCTTGGAAAGGTAACCATATCGTTGAATAGCATGAGTAAAGCTGGCACTTGAAGGGGGCATCCAGATTTGAAGCTATGCCCCTTGGCTTATGATTGGGCTCACTGGTTCTTAAAAAGTAATGTTCTGAGGAAACCAATTTCTCAAAAGTAAGGATGCTTGTTGAAATCCCTACCAATGAAGATTGCCAGTGAGAGAGTGGATGACAAGTTCTGCATGAGAAAAATGCTCAAGGGTAACAAGTTGAAGGAGAGCTTTCTTGGAAAGGTAACCATATCGTTGGATGGCATGAGTAAAGCTGGCACTTGAAGGGGGCACCCAGATTTGAAGCTATGCCCCTTAGCTTATGATTGGGCTCACTGGTTCTTAAAAAGTAATGTTCTGAGGAAACCAATTTCTCAAAAGTAAGGATGCTTGTTGAAATCCCTACCAATGAAGATTGCCAGTGAGAGAGTGGATGACAAGTTCTGCATGAGAAAAATGCTCAAGGGTAACAAGTTGAAGGAGAGCTTTCTTGGAACGGTAACCATATCGTTGGATGGCATTAGTAAAGCTGGCACTTGAAGGGGGCACCCAGATTTGAAGCTATGCCCCCTTGGCTTATGATTGGGCTCACTGGTTCTTAAAAAGTAATGTTCTGAGGAAACCAATTTCTCAAAAGTAAGGATGCTTGTTGAAATCCCTACCAATAAAGATTGCCAGTGAGAGAGTGGATGACTCTGCATGAGAAATAAGCTCAAGGGTAACAAGTTGAAGGAGAGCTTTCTTGGAAAGGTAACCGTATCGTTGGATGGCATTAGTAAAGCTGGCACTTGAAGGGGGCACCCAGATTTGAAGCTATGCCCCCTTGGCTTATGATTGGGCTCACTGGTTCTTAAAAAGTAATGTTCTGAGGAAACCAATTTCTCAAAAGTAAGGATGCTTGTTGAAATCCCTACCAATAAAGATTGCCAGTGAGAGAGTGGATGACTCTGCATGAGAAATAGGCTCAAGGGTAACAAGTTGAAGAAGAGCTTTCTTGGAAAGGTAACCATATCGTTGAATAGCATGAGTAAAGCTGGCACTTGAAGGGGGCACCCAGATTTGAAGCTATGCCCCTTGGCTTATGATTGGGCTCACTGGTTCTTAAAAAGTAATGTTCTGAGGAAACCAATTTCTCAAAAGTAAGGATGCTTGTTGAAATCCCTACCAATGAAGATTGCCAGTGAGAGAGTGGATGACAAGTTCTGCATGAGAAAAATGCTCAAGGGTAACAAGTTGAAGGAGAGCTTTCTTGGAAAGGTAACCATATCGTTGGATGGCATTAGTAAAGCTGGCACTTGAAGGGGGCACCCGGATTTGAACCAGGGACCTCTCGATCTGCAGTCGAATGCTCTTCCACTGAGCTATACCCCCTTGGCTTATGATTGGGCTCACTGGTTCTTAAAAAGTAATGTTCTGAGGAAACCAATTTCTCAAAAGTAAGGATGCTTGTTGAAATCCCTACCAATAAAGATTGCCAGTGAGAGAGTGGATGACTCTGCATGAGAAATAGGCTCAAGGGTAACAAGTTGAAGGAGAGCTTTCTTGGAAAGGTAACCATATCGTTGGATGGCATTAGTAAAGCTGGCACTTGAAGGGGGCACCCAGATTTGAAGCTATGCCCCATTGGCTTATGATTGGGCTCACTGGTTCTTAAAAAGTAATGTTCTGAGGAAACCAATTTCTCAAAAGTAAGGATGCTTGTTGAAATCCCTACCAATAAAGATTGCCAGTGAGAGAGTGGATGACTCTGCATGAGAAATAGGCTCAAGGGTAACAAGTTGAAGAAGAGCTTTCTTGGAAAGGTAACCATATCGTTGAATAGCATGAGTAAAGCTGGCACTTGAAGGGGGCACCCAGATTTGAAGCTATGCCCCTTGGCTTATGATTGGGCTCACTGGTTCTTAAAAAGTAATGTTCTGAGGAAACCAATTTCTCAAAAGTAAGGATGCTTGTTGAAATCCCTACCAATGAAGATTGCCAGTGAGAGAGTGGATGACAAGTTCTGCATGAGAAAAATGCTCAAGGGTAACAAGTTGAAGGAGAGCTTTCTTGGAAAGGTAACCATATCGTTGGATGGCATTAGTAAAGCTGGCACTTGAAGGAAGCACCCGGATTTGAACCAGGGACCTCTCGATCTGCAGTCGAATGCTCTTCCACTGAGCTATACCCCCTTGGCTTATGATTGGGCTCACTGGTTCTTAAAAAGTAATGTTCTGAGGAAACCAATTTCTCAAAAGTAAGGATGCTTGTTGAAATCCCTACCAATAAAGATTGCCAGTGAGAGAGTGGATGACTCTGCATGAGAAATAGGCTCAAGGGTAACAAGTTGAAGAAGAGCTTTCTTGGAAAGGTAACCATATCGTTGAATAGCATGAGTAAAGCTGGCACTTGAAGGGGGCACCCAGATTTGAAGCTATGCCCCTTGGCTTATGATTGGGCTCACTGGTTCTTAAAAAGTAATGTTCTGAGGAAACCAATTTCTCAAAAGTAAGGATGCTTGTTGAAATCCCTACCAATGAAGATTGCCAGTGAGAGAGTGGATGACAAGTTCTGCATGAGAAAAATGCTCAAGGGTAACAAGTTGAAGGAGAGCTTTCTTGGAAAGGTAACCATATCGTTGGATGGCATGAGTAAAGCTGGCACTTGAAGGGGGCACCCAGATTTGAAGCTATGCCCCTTGGCTTATGATTGGGCTCACTGGTTCTTAAAAAGTAATGTTCTGAGGAAACCAATTTCTCAAAAGTAAGGATGCTTGTTGAAATCCCTACCAATGAAGATTGCCAGTGAGAGAGTGGATGACAAGTTCTGCATGAGAAAAATGCTCAAGGGTAACAAGTTGAAGGAGAGCTTTCTTGGAACGGTAACCATATCGTTGGATGGCATTAGTAAAGCTGGCACTTGAAGGGGGCACCCAGATTTGAAGCTATGCCCCCTTGGCTTATGATTGGGCTCACTGGTTCTTAAAAAGTAATGTTCTGAGGAAACCAATTTCTCAAAAGTAAGGATGCTTGTTGAAATCCCTACCAATAAAGATTGCCAGTGAGAGAGTGGATGACTCTGCATGAGAAATAGGCTCAAGGGTAACAAGTTGAAGGAGAGCTTTCTTGGAAAGGTAACCGTATCGTTGGATGGCATTAGTAAAGCTGGCACTTGAAGGGGGCACCCAGATTTGAAGCTATGCCCCCTTGGCTTATGATTGGGCTCACTGGTTCTTAAAAAGTAATGTTCTGAGGAAACCAATTTCTCAAAAGTAAGGATGCTTGTTGAAATCCCTACCAATAAAGATTGCCAGTGAGAGAGTGGATGACTCTGCATGAGAAATAGGCTCAAGGGTAACAAGTTGAAGAAGAGCTTTCTTGGAAAGGTAACCATATCGTTGAATAGCATGAGTAAAGCTGGCACTTGAAGGGGGCACCCAGATTTGAAGCTATGCCCCTTGGCTTATGATTGGGCTCACTGGTTCTTAAAAAGTAATGTTCTGAGGAAACCAATTTCTCAAAAGTAAGGATGCTTGTTGAAATCCCTACCAATGAAGATTGCCAGTGAGAGAGTGGATGACAAGTTCTGCATGAGAAAAATGCTCAAGGGTAACAAGTTGAAGGAGAGCTTTCTTGGAAAGGTAACCATATCGTTGGATGGCATTAGTAAAGCTGGCACTTGAAGGGGGCACCCGGATTTGAACCAGGGACCTCTCGATCTGCAGTCGAATGCTCTTCCACTGAGCTATACCCCCTTGGCTTATGATTGGGCTCACTGGTTCTTAAAAAGTAATGTTCTGAGGAAACCAATTTCTCAAAAGTAAGGATGCTTGTTGAAATCCCTACCAATAAAGATTGCCAGTGAGAGAGTGGATGACTCTGCATGAGAAATAGGCTCAAGGGTAACAAGTTGAAGGAGAGCTTTCTTGGAAAGGTAACCATATCGTTGGATGGCATTAGTAAAGCTGGCACTTGAAGGGGGCACCCAGATTTGAAGCTATGCCCCCTTGGCTTATGATTGGGCTCACTGGTTCTTAAAAAGTAATGTTCTGAGGAAACCAATTTCTCAAAAGTAAGGATGCTTGTTGAAATCCCTACCAATAAAGATTGCCAGTGAGAGAGTGGATGACTCTGCATGAGAAATAGGCTCAAGGGTAACAAGTTGAAGAAGAGCTTTCTTGGAAAGGTAACCATATCGTTGAATAGCATGAGTAAAGCTGGCACTTGAAGGGGGCACCCAGATTTGAAGCTATGCCCCCTTGGCTTATGATTGGGCTCACTGGTTCTTAAAAAGTAATGTTCTGAGGAAACCAATTTCTCAAAAGTAAGGATGCTTGTTGAAATCCCTACCAATGAAGATTGCCAGTGAGAGAGTGGATGACAAGTTCTGCATGAGAAAAATGCTCAAGGGTAACAAGTTGAAGGAGAGCTTTCTTGGAAAGGTAACCATATCGTTGGATGGCATTAGTAAAGCTGGCACTTGACAAGGGACCTCTCGATCTGCAGTCGAATGCTCTTCCACTGAGCTATACCCCCTTGGCTTATGATTGGGCTCACT
This sequence comes from Eleutherodactylus coqui, assembly GCF_035609145.1. Taxonomy (NCBI): domain Eukaryota; kingdom Metazoa; phylum Chordata; class Amphibia; order Anura; family Eleutherodactylidae; genus Eleutherodactylus; species Eleutherodactylus coqui. The sequence continues at coordinate 43,396,411 of NC_089849.1, read as the reverse complement.
GGTTCTTAAAAAGTAATGTTCTGAGGAAACCAATTTCTCAAAAGTAAGGATGCTTGTTGAAATCCCTACCAATGAAGATTGCCAGTGAGAGTGTGGATGACAAGTTCTGCATGAGAAAAATGCTCAAGGGTAACAAGTTGAAGGAGAGCTTTCTTGGAAAGGTAACCATATCGTTGGATGGCATTAGTAAAGCTGGCACTTGAAGGGGGCACCCGGATTTAAACCAGGAACCTCTCGATCTGCAGTCGAATGCTCTTCCACTGAGCTATACCCCCTTGGCTTATGATTGGGCTCACTGGTTCTTAAAAAGTAATGTTCTGAGGAAACCAATTTCTCAAAATTAAGGATGCTTGTTGAAATCCCTACCAATAAAGATTGCCAGTGAGAGAGTGGATGACTCTGCATGAGAAATAGGCTCAAGGGTAACAAGTTGAAGAAGAGCTTTCTTGGAAAGGTAACCATATCGTTGAATAGCATGAGTAAAGCTGGCACTTGAAGGGGGCACCCAGATTTGAAGCTATGCCCCCTTGGCTTATGATTGGGCTCACTGGTTCTTAAAAAGTAATGTTCTGAGGAAACCAATTTCTCAAAAGTAAGGATGCTTGTTGAAATCCCTACCAATAAAGATTGCCAGTGAGAGAGTGGATGACTCTGCATGAGAAATAGGCTCAAGGGTAACAAGTTGAAGAAGAGCTTTCTTGGAAAGGTAACCATATCGTTGAATAGCATGAGTAAAGCTGGCACTTGAAGGGGGCACCCAGATTTGAAGCTATGCCCCCTTGGCTTATGATTGGGCTCACTGGTTCTTAAAAAGTAATGTTCTGAGGAAACCAATTTCTCAAAAGTAAGGATGCTTGTTGAAATCCCTACCAATGAAGATTGCCAGTGAGAGAGTGGATGACAAGTTCTGCATGAGAAAAATGCTCAAGGGTAACAAGTTGAAGGAGAGCTTTCTTGGAAAGGTAACCATATCGTTGGATGGCATTAGTAAAGCTGGCACTTGAAGGGGGCACCCGGATTTGAACCAGGGACCTCTCGATCTGCAGTCGAATGCTCTTCCACTGAGCTATACCCCCTTGGCTTATGATTGGGCTCACTGGTTCTTAAAAAGTAATGTTCTGAGGAAACCAATTTCTCAAAAGTAAGGATGCTTGTTGAAATCCCTACCAATGAAGATTGCCAGTGAGAGTGTGGATGACAAGTTCTGCATGAGAAAAATGCTCAAGGGTAACAAGTTGAAGGAGAGCTTTCTTGGAAAGGTAACCATATCGTTGGATGGCATTAGTAAAGCTGGCACTTGAAGGGGGCACCCGGATTTGAAACAGGAACCTCTCGATCTGCAGTCGAATGCTCTTCCACTGAGCTATACCCCCTTGGTTTATGATTGGGCTCACTGGTTCTTAAAAAGTAATGTTCTGAGGAAACCAATTTCTCAAAATTAAGGATGCTTGTTGAAATCCCTACCAATAAAGATTGCCAGTGAGAGAGTGGATGACTCTGCATGAGAAATAGGCTCAAGGGTAACAAGTTGAAGAAGAGCTTTCTTGGAAAGGTAACCATATCGTTGAATAGCATGAGTAAAGCTGGCACTTGAAGGGGGCACCCAGATTTGAAGCTATGCCCCCTTGGCTTATGATTGGGCTCACTGGTTCTTAAAAAGTAATGTTCTGAGGAAACCAATTTCTCAAAAGTAAGGATGCTTGTTGAAATCCCTACCAATGAAGATTGCCAGTGAGAGAGTGGATGACAAGTTCTGCATGAGAAAAATGCTCAAGGGTAACAAGTTGAAGGAGAGCTTTCTTGGAAAGGTAACCATATCGTTGGATGGCATTAGTAAAGCTGGCACTTGAAGGGGGCACCCGGATTTGAACCAGGGACCTCTCGATCTGCAGTCGAATGCTCTTCCACTGAGCTATACCCCCTTGGCTTATGATTGGGCTCACTGGTTCTTAAAAAGTAATGTTCTGAGGAAACCAATTTCTCAAAAGTAACGATGCTTGTTGAAATCCCTACCAATAAAGATTGCCAGTGAGAGAGTGGATGACTCTGCATGAGAAATAGGCTCAAGGGTAACAAGTTGAAGAAGAGCTTTCTTGGAAAGGTAACCATATCGTTGAATAGCATGAGTAAAGCTGGCACTTGAAGGGGGCACCCAGATTTGAAGCTATGCCCCCTTGGCTTATGATTGGGCTCACTGGTTCTTAAAAAGTAATGTTCTGAGGAAACCAATTTCTCAAAAGTAAGGATGCTTGTTGAAATCCCTACCAATGAAGATTGCCAGTGAGAGAGTGGATGACAAGTTCTGCATGAGAAAAATGCTCAAGGGTAACAAGTTGAAGGAGAGCTTTCTTGGAAAGGTAACCATATCGTTGGATGGCATTAGTAAAGCTGGCACTTGAAGGGGGCACCCGGATTTGAACCAGGGACCTCTCGATCTGCAGTCGAATGCTCTTCCACTGAGCTATACCCCCTTGGCTTATGATTGGGCTCACTGGTTCTTAAAAAGTAATGTTCTGAGGAAACCAATTTCTCAAAAGTAAGGATGCTTGTTGAAATCCCTACCAATGAAGATTGCCAGTGAGAGTGTGGATGACAAGTTCTGCATGAGAAAAATGCTCAAGGGTAACAAGTTGAAGGAGAGCTTTCTTGGAAAGGTAACCATATCGTTGGATGGCATTAGTAAAGCTGGCACTTGAAGGGGGCACCCGGATTTGAACCAGGAACCTCTCGATCTGCAGTCGAATGCTCTTCCACTGAGCTATACCCCCTTGGCTTATGATTGGGCTCACTGGTTCTTAAAAAGTAATGTTCTGAGGAAACCAATTTCTCAAAATTAAGGATGCTTGTTGAAATCCCTACCAATAAAGATTGCCAGTGAGAGAGTGGATGACTCTGCATGAGAAATAGGCTCAAGGGTAACAAGTTGAAGAAGAGCTTTCTTGGAAAGGTAACCATATCGTTGAATAGCATGAGTAAAGCTGGCACTTGAAGGGGGCACCCAGATTTGAAGCTATGCCCCCTTGGCTTATGATTGGGCTCACTGGTTCTTAAAAAGTAATGTTCTGAGGAAACCAATTTCTCAAAAGTAAGGATGCTTGTTGAAATCCCTACCAATGAAGATTGCCAGTGAGAGAGTGGATGACAAGTTCTGCATGAGAAAAATGCTCAAGGGTAACAAGTTGAAGGAGAGCTTTCTTGGAAAGGTAACCATATCGTTGGATGGCATTAGTAAAGCTGGCACTTGAAGGGGGCACCCGGATTTGAACCAGGGACCTCTCCATCTGCAGTCGAATGCTCTTCCACTGAGCTATACCCCCTTGGCTTATGATTGGGCTCACTGGTTCTTAAAAAGTAATGTTCTGAGGAAACCAATTTCTCAAAAGTAAGGATGCTTGTTGAAATCCCTACCAATAAAGATTGCCAGTGAGAGAGTGGATGACTCTGCATGATAAATAGGCTCAAGGGTAACAAGTTGAAGGAGAGCTTTCTTGGAAAGGTAACCATATCGTTGGATGGCATTAGTAAAGCTGGCACTTGAAGGGGGCACCCAGATTTGAAGCTATGCCCCCTTGGCTTATGATTGGGCTCACTGGTTCTTAAAAAGTAATGTTCTGAGGAAACCAATTTCTCAAAAGTAAGGATGCTTGTTGAAATCCCTACCAATGAAGATTGCCAGTGAGAGAGTGGATGACAAGTTCTGCATGAGAAAAATGCTCAAGGGTAACAAGTTGAAGAAGAGCTTTCTTGGAAAGGTAACCATATCGTTGAATAGCATGAGTAAAGCTGGCACTTGAAGGGGGCACCCAGATTTGAAGCTATGCCCCTTGGCTTATGATTGGGCTCACTGGTTCTTAAAAAGTAATGTTCTGAGGAAACCAATTTCTCAAAAGTAAGGATGCTTGTTGAAATCCCTACCAATGAAGATTGCCAGTGAGAGAGTGGATGACAAGTTCTGCATGAGAAAAATGCTCAAGGGTAACAAGTTGAAGGAGAGCTTTCTTGGAAAGGTAACCATATCGTTGGATGGCATTAGTAAAGCTGGCACTTGAAGGGGGCACCTGGATTTGAACCAGGGACCTCTCGATCTGCAGTCGAAGGCTCTTCCACTGAGCTATACCCCCTTGGCTTATGATTGGGCTCACTGGTTCTTAAAAAGTAATGTTCTGAGGAAACCAATTTCTCAAAAGTAAGGATGCTTGTTGAAATCCCTACCAATGAAGATTGCAAGTGAGAGTGTGGATGACAAGTTCTGCATGAGAAAAATGCTCAAGGGTAACAAGTTGAAGGAGAGCTTTCTTGGAAAGGTAACCATATCGTTGGATGGCATTAGTAAAGCTGGCACTTGAAGGGGGCACCCGGATTTGAACCAGGAACCTCTCGATCTGCAGTCGAATGCTCTTCCACTGAGCTATACCCCCTTGGCTTATGATTGGGCTCACTGGTTCTTAAAAAGTAATGTTCTGAGGAAACCAATTTCTCAAAATTAAGGATGCTTGTTGAAATCCCTACCAATAAAGATTGCCAGTGAGAGAGTGGATGACTCTGCATGAGAAATAGGCTCAAGGGTAACAAGTTGAAGAAGAGCTTTCTTGGAAAGGTAACCATATCGTTGAATAGCATGAGTAAAGCTGGCACTTGAAGGGGGCACCCAGATTTGAAGCTATGCCCCCTTGGCTTATGATTGGGCTCACTGGTTCTTAAAAAGTAATGTTCTGAGGAAACCAATTTCTCAAAAGTAAGGATGCTTGTTGAAATCCCTACCAATAAAGATTGCCAGTGAGAGAGTGGATGACTCTGCATGAGAAATAGGCTCAAGGGTAACAAGTTGAAGAAGAGCTTTCTTGGAAAGGTAACCATATCGTTGAATAGCATGAGTAAAGCTGGCACTTGAAGGGGGCACCCAGATTTGAAGCTATGCCCCCTTGGCTTATGATTGGGCTCACTGGTTCTTAAAAAGTAATGTTCTGAGGAAACCAATTTCTCAAAAGTAAGGATGCTTGTTGAAATCCCTACCAATGAAGATTGCCAGTGAGAGAGTGGATGACAAGTTCTGCATGAGAAAAATGCTCAAGGGTAACAAGTTGAAGGAGAGCTTTCTTGGAAAGGTAACCATATCGTTGGATGGCATTAGTAAAGCTGGCACTTGAAGGGGGCACCCGGATTTGAACCAGGGACCTCTCGATCTGCAGTCGAATGCTGTTCCACTGAGCTATACCCCCTTGGCTTATGATTGGGCTCACTGGTTCTTAAAAAGTAATGTTCTGAGGAAACCAATTTCTCAAAAGTAAGGATGCTTGTTGAAATCCCTACCAATGAAGATTGCCAGTGAGAGTGTGGATGACAAGTTCTGCATGAGAAAAATGCTCAAGGGTAACAAGTTGAAGGAGAGCTTTCTTGGAAAGGTAACCATATCGTTGGATGGCATTAGTAAAGCTGGCACTTGAAGGGGGCACCCGGATTTGAACCAGGAACCTCTCGATCTGCAGTCGAATGCTCTTCCACTGAGCTATACCCCCTTGGCTTATGATTGGGCTCACTGGTTCTTAAAAAGTAATGTTCTGAGGAAACCAATTTCTCAAAATTAAGGATGCTTGTTGAAATCCCTACCAATAAAGATTGCCAGTGAGAGAGTGGATGACTCTGCATGAGAAATAGGCTCAAGGGTAACAAGTTGAAGAAGAGCTTTCTTGGAAAGGTAACCATATCGTTGAATAGCATGAGTAAAGCTGGCACTTGAAGGGGGCACCCAGATTTGAAGCTATGCCCCCTTGGCTTATGATTGGGCTCACTGGTTCTTAAAAAGTAATGTTCTGAGGAAACCAATTTCTCAAAAGTAAGGATGCTTGTTGAAATCCCTACCAATGAAGATTGCCAGTGAGAGAGTGGATGACAAGTTCTGCATGAGAAAAATGCTCAAGGGTAACAAGTTGAAGGAGAGCTTTCTTGGAAAGGTAACCATATCGTTGGATGGCATTAGTAAAGCTGGCACTTGAAGGGGGCACCCGGATTTGAACCAGGGACCTCTCGATCTGCAGTCGAATGCTCTTCCACTGAGCTATACCCCCTTGGCTTATGATTGGGCTCACTGGTTCTTAAAAAGTAATGTTCTGAGGAAACCAATTTCTCAAAAGTAACGATGCTTGTTGAAATCCCTACCAATAAAGATTGCCAGTGAGAGAGTGGATGACTCTGCATGAGAAATAGGCTCAAGGGTAACAAGTTGAAGAAGAGCTTTCTTGGAAAGGTAACCATATCGTTGAATAGCATGAGTAAAGCTGGCACTTGAAGGGGGCACCCAGATTTGAAGCTATGCCCCCTTGGCTTATGATTGGGCTCACTGGTTCTTAAAAAGTAATGTTCTGAGGAAACCAATTTCTCAAAAGTAAGGATGCTTGTTGAAATCCCTACCAATGAAGATTGCCAGTGAGAGAGTGGATGACAAGTTCTGCATGAGAAAAATGCTCAAGGGTAACAAGTTGAAGGAGAGCTTTCTTGGAAAGGTAACCATATCGTTGGATGGCATTAGTAAAGCTGGCACTTGAAGGGGGCACCCGGATTTGAACCAGGGACCTCTCGATCTGCAGTCGAATGCTCTTCCACTGAGCTATACCCCCTTGGCTTATGATTGGGCTCACTGGTTCTTAAAAAGTAATGTTCTGAGGAAACCAATTTCTCAAAATTAAGGATGCTTGTTGAAATCCCTACCAATAAAGATTGCCAGTGAGAGAGTGGATGACTCTGCATGAGAAATAGGCTCAAGGGTAACAAGTTGAAGAAGAGCTTTCTTGGAAAGGTAACCATATCGTTGAATAGCATGAGTAAAGCTGGCACTTGAAGGGGGCACCCAGATTTGAAGCTATGCCCCTTGGCTTATGATTGGGCTCACTGGTTCTTAAAAAGTAATGTTCTGAGGAAACCAATTTCTCAAAAGTAAGGATGCTTGTTGAAATCCCTACCAATAAAGATTGCCAGTGAGAGAGTGGATGACTCTGCATGAGAAATAGGCTCAAGGGTAACAAGTTGAAGGAGAGCTTTCTTGGAAAGGTAACCATATCGTTGGATGGCATTAGTAAAGCTGGCACTTGAAGGGGGCACCCAGATTTGAAGCTATGCCCCCTTGGCTTATGATTGGGCTCACTGGTTCTTAAAAAGTAATGTTCTGAGGAAACCAATTTCTCAAAATTAAGGATGCTTGTTGAAATCCCTACCAATAAAGATTGCCAGTGAGAGAGTGGATGACTCTGCATGAGAAATAGGCTCAAGGGTAACAAGTTGAAGAAGAGCTTTCTTGGAAAGGTAACCATATCGTTGAATAGCATGAGTAAAGCTGGCACTTGAAGGGGGCACCCAGATTTGAAGCTATGCCCCCTTGGCTTATGATTGGGCTCACTGGTTCTTAAAAAGTAATGTTCTGAGGAAACCAATTTCTCAAAAGTAAGGATGCTTGTTGAAATCCCTACCAATGAAGATTGCCAGTGAGAGAGTGGATGACAAGTTCTGCATGAGAAAAATGCTCAAGGGTAACAAGTTGAAGGAGAGCTTTCTTGGAAAGGTAACCATATCGTTGGATGGCATTAGTAAAGCTGGCACTTGAAGGGAGCACCCGGATTTGAAGCAGGGACCTCTCGATCTGCAGTCGAATGCTCTTCCAATGAGCTATACCCCCTTGGCTTATGATTGGGCTCACTGGTTCTTAAAAAGTAATGTTCTGAGGAAACCAATTTCTCAAAATTAAGGATGCTTGTTGAAATCCCTACCAATAAAGATTGCCAGTGAGAGAGTGGATGACTCTGCATGAGAAATAGGCTCAAGGGTAACAAGTTGAAGAAGAGCTTTCTTGGAAAGGTAACCATATCGTTGAATAGCATGAGTAAAGCTGGCACTTGAAGGGGGCACCCAGATTTGAAGCTATGCCCCTTGGCTTATGATTGGGCTCACTGGTTCTTAAAAAGTAATGTTCTGAGGAAACCAATTTCTCAAAAGTAAGGATGCTTGTTGAAATCCCTACCAATAAAGATTGCCAGTGAGAGAGTGGATGACTCTGCATGAGAAATAGGCTCAAGGGTAACAAGTTGAAGGAGAGCTTTCTTGGAAAGGTAACCATATCGTTGGATGGCATTAGTAAAGCTGGCACTTGAAGGGGGCACCCGGATTTGAACCAGGGACCTCTCGATCTGCAGTCGAATGCTCTTCCACTGAGCTATACCCCCTTGGCTTATGATTGGGCTCACTGGTTCTTAAAAAGTAATGTTCTGAGGAAACCAATTTCTCAAAAGTAAGGATGCTTGTTGAAATCCCTACCAATGAAGATTGCCAGTGAGAGAGTGGATGACAAGTTCTGCATGAGAAAAATGCTCAAGGGTAACAAGTTGAAGGAGAGCTTTCTTGGAAAGGTAACCATATCGTTGGATGGCATTAGTAAAGCTGGCACTTGAAGGGAGCACCCGGATTTGAAGCAGGGACCTCTCGATCTGCAGTCGAATGCTCTTCCACTGAGCTATACCCCCTTGGCTTATGATTGGGCTCACTGGTTCTTAAAAAGTAATGTTCTGAGGAAACCAATTTCTCAAAAGTAAGGATGCTTGTTGAAATCCCTACCAATGAAGATTGCCAGTGAGAGAGTGGATGACAAGTTCTGCATGAGAAAAATGCTCAAGGGTAACAAGTTGAAGGAGAGCTTTCTTGGAAAGGTAACCATATCGTTGGATGGCATTAGTAAAGCTGGCACTTGAAGGGAGCACCCGGATTTGAAGCAGGGACCTCTCGATCTGCAGTCGAATGCTCTTCCACTGAGCTATACCCCCTTGGCTTATGATTGGGCTCACTGGTTCTTAAAAAGTAATGTTCTGAGGAAACCAATTTCTCAAAAGTAAGGATGCTTGTTGAAATCCCTACCAATAAAGATTGCCAGTGAGAGAGTGGATGACTCTGCATGAGAAATAGGCTCAAGGGTAACAAGTTGAAGAAGAGCTTTCTTGGAAAGGTAACCATATCGTTGAATAGCATGAGTAAAGCTGGCACTTGAAGGGGGCACCCAGATTTGAAGCTATGCCCCTTGGCTTATGATTGGGCTCACTGGTTCTTAAAAAGTAATGTTCTGAGGAAACCAATTTCTCAAAAGTAAGGATGCTTGTTGAAATCCCTACCAATAAAGATTGCCAGTGAGAGAGTGGATGACTCTGCATGAGAAATAGGCTCAAGGGTAACAAGTTGAAGAAGAGCTTTCTTGGAAAGGTAACCATATCGTTGAATAGCATGAGTAAAGCTGGCACTTGAAGGGGGCACCCAGATTTGAAGCTATGCCCCCTTGGCTTATGATTGGGCTCACTGGTTCTTAAAAAGTAATGTTCTGAGGAAACCAATTTCTCAAAAGTAAGGATGCTTGTTGAAATCCCTACCAATGAAGATTGCCAGTGAGAGAGTGGATGACAAGTTCTGCATGAGAAAAATGCTCAAGGGTAACAAGTTGAAGGAGAGCTTTCTTGGAAAGGTAACCATATCGTTGGATGGCATTAGTAAAGCTGGCACTTGAAGGGGGCACCCGGATTTGAACCAGGGACCTCTCGATCTGCAGTCGAATGCTCTTCCACTGAGCTATACCCCCTTGGCTTATGATTGGGCTCACTGGTTCTTAAAAAGTAATGTTCTGAGGAAACCAATTTCTCAAAATTAAGGATGCTTGTTGAAATCCCTACCAATAAAGATTGCCAGTGAGAGAGTGGATGACTCTGCATGAGAAATAGGCTCAAGGGTAACAAGTTGAAGAAGAGCTTTCTTGGAAAGGTAACCATATCGTTGAATAGCATGAGTAAAGCTGGCACTTGAAGGGGGCACCCAGATTTGAAGCTATGCCCCCTTGGCTTATGATTGGGCTCACTGGTTCTTAAAAAGTAATGTTCTGAGGAAACCAATTTCTCAAAAGTAAGGATGCTTGTTGAAATCCCTACCAATGAAGATTGCCAGTGAGAGAGTGGATGACAAGTTCTGCATGAGAAAAATGCTCAAGGGTAACAAGTTGAAGGAGAGCTTTCTTGGAAAGGTAACCATATCGTTGGATGGCATTAGTAAAGCTGGCACTTGAAGGGGGCACCCGGATTTGAACCAGGGACCTCTCGATCTGCAGTCGAATGCTCTTCCACTGAGCTAAACCCCCTTGGCTTATGATTGGGCTCACTGGTTCTTAAAAAGTAATGTTCTGAGGAAACCAATTTCTCAAAAGTAAGGATGCTTGTTGAAATCCCTACCAATAAAGATTGCCAGTGAGAGAGTGGATGACTCTGCATGAGAAATAGGCTCAAGGGTAACAAGTTGAAGAAGAGCTTTCTTGGAAAGGTAACCATATCGTTGAATAGCATGAGTAAAGCTGGCACTTGAAGGGGGCACCCAGATTTGAAGCTATGCCCCCTTGGCTTATGATTGGGCTCACTGGTTCTTAAAAAGTAATGTTCTGAGGAAACCAATTTCTTAAAAGTAAGGATGCTTGTTGAAATCCCTACCAATGAAGATTGCCAGTGAGAGAGTGGATGACAAGTTCTGCATGAGAAAAATGCTCAAGGGTAACAAGTTGAAGGAGAGCTTTCTTGGAAAGGTAACCATATCGTTGGATGGCATTAGTAAAGCTGGCACTTGAAGGGGGCACCCGGATTTGAACCAGGGACCTCTCGATCTGCAGTCGAATGCTCTTCCACTGAGCTATACCCCCTTGGCTTATGATTGGGCTCACTGGTTCTTAAAAAGTAATGTTCTGAGGAAACCAATTTCTCAAAATTAAGGATGCTTGTTGAAATCCCTACCAATAAAGATTGCCAGTGAGAGAGTGGATGACTCTGCATGAGAAATAGGCTCAAGGGTAACAAGTTGAAGAAGAGCTTTCTTGGAAAGGTAACCATATCGTTGAATAGCATGAGTAAAGCTGGCACTTGAAGGGGGCACCCAGATTTGAAGCTATGCCCCCTTGGCTTATGATTGGGCTCACTGGTTCTTAAAAAGTAATGTTCTGAGGAAACCAATTTCTCAAAAGTAAGGATGCTTGTTGAAATCCCTACCAATGAAGATTGCCAGTGAGAGAGTGGATGACAAGTTCTGCATGAGAAAAATGCTCAAGGGTAACAAGTTGAAGGAGAGCTTTCTTGGAAAGGTAACCATATCGTTGGATGGCATTAGTAAAGCTGGCACTTGAAGGGAGCACCCGGATTTGAAGCAGGGACCTCTCGATCTGCAGTCGAATGCTCTTCCAATGAGCTATACCCCCTTGGCTTATGATTGGGCTCACTGGTTCTTAAAAAGTAATGTTCTGAGGAAACCAATTTCTCAAAAGTAAGGATGCTTGTTGAAATCCCTACCAATAAAGATTGCCAGTGAGAGAGTGGATGACTCTGCATGAGAAATAGGCTCAAGGGTAACAAGTTGAAGAAGAGCTTTCTTGGAAAGGTAACCATATCGTTGAATAGCATGAGTAAAGCTGGCACTTGAAGGGGGCACCCAGATTTGAAGCTATGCCCCTTGGCTTATGATTGGGCTCACTGGTTCTTAAAAAGTAATGTTCTGAGGAAACCAATTTCTCAAAAGTAAGGATGCTTGTTGAAATCCCTACCAATAAAGATTGCCAGTGAGAGAGTGGATGACTCTGCATGAGAAATAGGCTCAAGGGTAACAAGTTGAAGGAGAGCTTTCTTGGAAAGGTAACCATATCGTTGGATGGCATTAGTAAAGCTGGCACTTGAAGGGGGCACCCGGATTTGAACCAGGGACCTCTCGATCTGCAGTCGAATGCTCTTCCACTGAGCTATACCCCCTTGGCTTATGATTGGGCTCACTGGTTCTTAAAAAGTAATGTTCTGAGGAAACCAATTTCTCAAAAGTAAGGATGCTTGTTGAAATCCCTACCAATGAAGATTGCCAGTGAGAGAGTGGATGACAAGTTCTGCATGAGAAAAATGCTCAAGGGTAACAAGTTGAAGGAGAGCTTTCTTGGAAAGGTAACCATATCGTTGGATGGCATTAGTAAAGCTGGCACTTGAAGGGAGCACCCGGATTTGAAGCAGGGACCTCTCGATCTGCAGTCGAATGCTCTTCCACTGAGCTATACCCCCTTGGCTTATGATTGGGCTCACTGGTTCTTAAAAAGTAATGTTCTGAGGAAACCAATTTCTCAAAAGTAAGGATGCTTGTTGAAATCCCTACCAATGAAGATTGCCAGTGAGAGAGTGGATGACAAGTTCTGCATGAGAAAAATGCTCAAGGGTAACAAGTTGAAGGAGAGCTTTCTTGGAAAGGTAACCATATCGTTGGATGGCATTAGTAAAGCTGGCACTTGAAGGGAGCACCCAGATTTGAAGCAGGGACCTCTCGATCTGCAGTCGAATGCTCTTCCACTGAGCTATACCCCCTTGGCTTATGATTGGGCTCACTGGTTCTTAAAAAGTAATGTTCTGAGGAAACCAATTTCTCAAAAGTAAGGATGCTTGTTGAAATCCCTACCAATAAAGATTGCCAGTGAGAGAGTGGATGACTCTGCATGAGAAATAGGCTCAAGGGTAACAAGTTGAAGAAGAGCTTTCTTGGAAAGGTAACCATATCGTTGAATAGCATGAGTAAAGCTGGCACTTGAAGGGGGCACCCAGATTTGAAGCTATGCCCCTTGGCTTATGATTGGGCTCACTGGTTCTTAAAAAGTAATGTTCTGAGGAAACCAATTTCTCAAAAGTAAGGATGCTTGTTGAAATCCCTACCAATAAAGATTGCCAGTGAGAGAGTGGATGACTCTGCATGAGAAATAGGCTCAAGGGTAACAAGTTGAAGAAGAGCTTTCTTGGAAAGGTAACCATATCGTTGAATAGCATGAGTAAAGCTGGCACTTGAAGGGGGCACCCAGATTTGAAGCTATGCCCCCTTGGCTTATGATTGGGCTCACTGGTTCTTAAAAAGTAATGTTCTGAGGAAACCAATTTCTCAAAAGTAAGGATGCTTGTTGAAATCCCTACCAATGAAGATTGCCAGTGAGAGAGTGGATGACAAGTTCTGCATGAGAAAAATGCTCAAGGGTAACAAGTTGAAGGAGAGCTTTCTTGGAAAGGTAACCATATCGTTGGATGGCATTAGTAAAGCTGGCACTTGAAGGGGGCACCCGGATTTGAACCAGGGACCTCTCGATCTGCAGTCGAATGCTCTTCCACTGAGCTATACCCCCTTGGCTTATGATTGGGCTCACTGGTTCTTAAAAAGTAATGTTCTGAGGAAACCAATTTCTCAAAATTAAGGATGCTTGTTGAAATCCCTACCAATAAAGATTGCCAGTGAGAGAGTGGATGACTCTGCATGAGAAATAGGCTCAAGGGTAACAAGTTGAAGAAGAGCTTTCTTGGAAAGGTAACCATATCGTTGAATAGCATGAGTAAAGCTGGCACTTGAAGGGGGCACCCAGATTTGAAGCTATGCCCCCTTGGCTTATGATTGGGCTCACTGGTTCTTAAAAAGTAATGTTCTGAGGAAACCAATTTCTCAAAAGTAAGGATGCTTGTTGAAATCCCTACCAATGAAGATTGCCAGTGAGAGAGTGGATGACAAGTTCTGCATGAGAAAAATGCTCAAGGGTAACAAGTTGAAGGAGAGCTTTCTTGGAAAGGTAACCATATCGTTGGATGGCATTAGTAAAGCTGGCACTTGAAGGGAGCACCCGGATTTGAAGCAGGGACCTCTCGATCTGCAGTCGAATGCTCTTCCAATGAGCTATACCCCCTTGGCTTATGATTGGGCTCACTGGTTCTTAAAAAGTAATGTTCTGAGGAAACCAATTTCTCAAAAGTAAGGATGCTTGTTGAAATCCCTACCAATAAAGATTGCCAGTGAGAGAGTGGATGACTCTGCATGAGAAATAGGCTCAAGGGTAACAAGTTGAAGAAGAGCTTTCTTGGAAAGGTAACCATATCGTTGAATAGCATGAGTAAAGCTGGCACTTGAAGGGGGCACCCAGATTTGAAGCTATGCCCCTTGGCTTATGATTGGGCTCACTGGTTCTTAAAAAGTAATGTTCTGAGGAAACCAATTTCTCAAAAGTAAGGATGCTTGTTGAAATCCCTACCAATAAAGATTGCCAGTGAGAGAGTGGATGACTCTGCATGAGAAATAGGCTCAAGGGTAACAAGTTGAAGGAGAGCTTTCTTGGAAAGGTAACCATATCGTTGGATGGCATTAGTAAAGCTGGCACTTGAAGGGGGCACCCGGATTTGAACCAGGGACCTCTCGATCTGCAGTCGAATGCTCTTCCACTGAGCTATACCCCCTTGGCTTATGATTGGGCTCACTGGTTCTTAAAAAGTAATGTTCTGAGGAAACCAATTTCTCAAAAGTAAGGATGCTTGTTGAAATCCCTACCAATGAAGATTGCCAGTGAGAGAGTGGATGACAAGTTCTGCATGAGAAAAATGCTCAAGGGTAACAAGTTGAAGGAGAGCTTTCTTGGAAAGGTAACCATATCGTTGGATGGCATTAGTAAAGCTGGCACTTGAAGGGAGCACCCGGATTTGAAGCAGGGACCTCTCGATCTGCAGTCGAATGCTCTTCCACTGAGCTATACCCCCTTGGCTTATGATTGGGCTCACTGGTTCTTAAAAAGTAATGTTCTGAGGAAACCAATTTCTCAAAAGTAAGGATGCTTGTTGAAATCCCTACCAATGAAGATTGCCAGTGAGAGAGTGGATGACAAGTTCTGCATGAGAAAAATGCTCAAGGGTAACAAGTTGAAGGAGAGCTTTCTTGGAAAGGTAACCATATCGTTGGATGGCATTAGTAAAGCTGGCACTTGAAGGGAGCACCCAGATTTGAAGCAGGGACCTCTCGATCTGCAGTCGAATGCTCTTCCACTGAGCTATACCCCCTTGGCTTATGATTGGGCTCACTGGTTCTTAAAAAGTAATGTTCTGAGGAAACCAATTTCTCAAAAGTAAGGATGCTTGTTGAAATCCCTACCAATAAAGATTGCCAGTGAGAGAGTGGATGACTCTGCATGAGAAATAGGCTCAAGGGTAACAAGTTGAAGAAGAGCTTTCTTGGAAAGGTAACCATATCGTTGAATAGCATGAGTAAAGCTGGCACTTGAAGGGGGCACCCAGATTTGAAGCTATGCCCCTTGGCTTATGATTGGGCTCACTGGTTCTTAAAAAGTAATGTTCTGAGGAAACCAATTTCTCAAAAGTAAGGATGCTTGTTGAAATCCCTACCAATAAAGATTGCCAGTGAGAGAGTGGATGACTCTGCATGAGAAATAGGCTCAAGGGTAACAAGTTGAAGAAGAGCTTTCTTGGAAAGGTAACCATATCGTTGAATAGCATGAGTAAAGCTGGCACTTGAAGGGGGCACCCAGATTTGAAGCTATGCCCCCTTGGCTTATGATTGGGCTCACTGGTTCTTAAAAAGTAATGTTCTGAGGAAACCAATTTCTCAAAAGTAAGGATGCTTGTTGAAATCCCTACCAATGAAGATTGCCAGTGAGAGAGTGGATGACAAGTTCTGCATGAGAAAAATGCTCAAGGGTAACAAGTTGAAGGAGAGCTTTCTTGGAAAGGTAACCATATCGTTGGATGGCATTAGTAAAGCTGGCACTTGAAGGGGGCACCCGGATTTGAACCAGGGACCTCTCGATCTGCAGTCGAATGCTCTTCCACTGAGCTATACCCCCTTGGCTTATGATTGGGCTCACTGGTTCTTAAAAAGTAATGTTCTGAGGAAACCAATTTCTCAAAATTAAGGATGCTTGTTGAAATCCCTACCAATAAAGATTGCCAGTGAGAGAGTGGATGACTCTGCATGAGAAATAGGCTCAAGGGTAACAAGTTGAAGAAGAGCTTTCTTGGAAAGGTAACCATATCGTTGAATAGCATGAGTAAAGCTGGCACTTGAAGGGGGCACCCAGATTTGAAGCTATGCCCCCTTGGCTTATGATTGGGCTCACTGGTTCTTAAAAAGTAATGTTCTGAGGAAACCAATTTCTCAAAAGTAAGGATGCTTGTTGAAATCCCTACCAATGAAGATTGCCAGTGAGAGAGTGGATGACAAGTTCTGCATGAGAAAAATGCTCAAGGGTAACAAGTTGAAGGAGAGCTTTCTTGGAAAGGTAACCATATCGTTGGATGGCATTAGTAAAGCTGGCACTTGAAGGGGGCACCCGGATTTGAACCAGGGACCTCTCGATCTGCAGTCGAATGCTCTTCCACTGAGCTATACCCCCTTGGCTTATGATTGGGCTCACTGGTTCTTAAAAAGTAATGTTCTGAGGAAACCAATTTCTCAAAAGTAAGGATGCTTGTTGAAATCCCTACCAATAAAGATTGCCAGTGAGAGAGTGGATGACTCTGCATGAGAAATAGGCTCAAGGGTAACAAGTTGAAGAAGAGCTTTCTTGGAAAGGTAACCATATCGTTGAATAGCATGAGTAAAGCTGGCACTTGAAGGGGGCACCCAGATTTGAAGCTATGCCCCCTTGGCTTATGATTGGGCTCACTGGTTCTTAAAAAGTAATGTTCTGAGGAAACCAATTTCTCAAAAGTAAGGATGCTTGTTGAAATCCCTACCAATGAAGATTGCCAGTGAGAGAGTGGATGACAAGTTCTGCATGAGAAAAATGCTCAAGGGTAACAAGTTGAAGGAGAGCTTTCTTGGAAAGGTAACCATATCGTTGGATGGCATTAGTAAAGCTGGCACTTGAAGGGGGCACCCGGATTTGAACCAGGGACCTCTCGATCTGCAGTCGAATGCTCTTCCACTGAGCTATACCCCCTTGGCTTATGATTGGGCTCACTGGTTCTTAAAAAGTAATGTTCTGAGGAAACCAATTTCTCAAAAGTAAGGATGCTTGTTGAAATCCCTACCAATAAAGATTGCCAGTGAGAGAGTGGATGACTCTGCATGAGAAATAGGCTCAAGGGTAACAAGTTGAAGAAGAGCTTTCTTGGAAAGGTAACCATATCGTTGAATAGCATGAGTAAAGCTGGCACTTGAAGGGGGCACCCAGATTTGAAGCTATGCCCCTTGGCTTATGATTGGGCTCACTGGTTCTTAAAAAGTAATGTTCTGAGGAAACCAATTTCTCAAAAGTAAGGATGCTTGTTGAAATCCCTACCAATAAAGATTGCCAGTGAGAGAGTGGATGACTCTGCATGAGAAATAGGCTCAAGGGTAACAAGTTGAAGGAGAGCTTTCTTGGAAAGGTAACCATATCGTTGGATGGCATTAGTAAAGCTGGCACTTGAAGGGGGCACCCAGATTTGAAGCTATGCCCCCTTGGCTTATGATTGGGCTCACTGGTTCTTAAAAAGTAATGTTCTGAGGAAACCAATTTCTCAAAATTAAGGATGCTTGTTGAAATCCCTACCAATAAAGATTGCCAGTGAGAGAGTGGATGACTCTGCATGAGAAATAGGCTCAAGGGTAACAAGTTGAAGAAGAGCTTTCTTGGAAAGGTAACCATATCGTTGAATAGCATGAGTAAAGCTGGCACTTGAAGGGGGCACCCAGATTTGAAGCTATGCCCCCTTGGCTTATGATTGGGCTCACTGGTTCTTAAAAAGTAATGTTCTGAGGAAACCAATTTCTCAAAAGTAAGGATGCTTGTTGAAATCCCTACCAATGAAGATTGCCAGTGAGAGAGTGGATGACAAGTTCTGCATGAGAAAAATGCTCAAGGGTAACAAGTTGAAGGAGAGCTTTCTTGGAAAGGTAACCATATCGTTGGATGGCATTAGTAAAGCTGGCACTTGAAGGGGGCACCCGGATTTGAACCAGGGACCTCTCGATCTGCAGTCGAATGCTCTTCCACTGAGCTATACCCCCTTGGCTTATGATTGGGCTCACTGGTTCTTAAAAAGTAATGTTCTGAGGAAACCAATTTCTCAAAAGTAAGGATGCTTGTTGAAATCCCTACCAATAAAGATTGCCAGTGAGAGAGTGGATGACTCTGCATGAGAAATAGGCTCAAGGGTAACAAGTTGAAGAAGAGCTTTCTTGGAAAGGTAACCATATCGTTGAATAGCATGAGTAAAGCTGGCACTTGAAGGGGGCACCCAGATTTGAAGCTATGCCCCCTTGGCTTATGATTGGGCTCACTGGTTCTTAAAAAGTAATGTTCTGAGGAAACCAATTTCTCAAAAGTAAGGATGCTTGTTGAAATCCCTACCAATGAAGATTGCCAGTGAGAGAGTGGATGACAAGTTCTGCATGAGAAAAATGCTCAAGGGTAACAAGTTGAAGGAGAGCTTTCTTGGAAAGGTAACCATATCGTTGGATGGCATTAGTAAAGCTGGCACTTGAAGGGGGCACCCGGATTTGAACCAGGGACCTCTCGATCTGCAGTCGAATGCTCTTCCACTGAGCTATACCCCCTTGGCTTATGATTGGGCTCACTGGTTCTTAAAAAGTAATGTTCTGAGGAAACCAATTTCTCAAAAGTAAGGATGCTTGTTGAAATCCCTACCAATGAAGATTGCCAGTGAGAGTGTGGATGACAAGTTCTGCATGAGAAAAATGCTCAAGGGTAACAAGTTGAAGGAGAGCTTTCTTGGAAAGGTAACCATATCGTTGGATGGCATTAGTAAAGCTGGCACTTGAAGGGGGCACCCGGATTTGAACCAGGAACCTCTCGATCTGCAGTCGAATGCTCTTCCACTGAGCTATACCCCCTTGGCTTATGATTGGGCTCACTGGTTCTTAAAAAGTAATGTTCTGAGGAAACCAATTTCTCAAAATTAAGGATGCTTGTTGAAATCCCTACCAATAAAGATTGCCAGTGAGAGAGTGGATGACTCTGCATGAGAAATAGGCTCAAGGGTAACAAGTTGAAGAAGAGCTTTCTTGGAAAGGTAACCATATCGTTGAATAGCATGAGTAAAGCTGGCACTTGAAGGGGGCACCCAGATTTGAAGCTATGCCCCTTGGCTTATGATTGGGCTCACTGGTTCTTAAAAAGTAATGTTCTGAGGAAACCAATTTCTCAAAAGTAAGGATGCTTGTTGAAATCCCTACCAATAAAGATTGCCAGTGAGAGAGTGGATGACTCTGCATGAGAAATAGGCTCAAGGGTAACAAGTTGAAGGAGAGCTTTCTTGGAAAGGTAACCATATCGTTGGATGGCATTAGTAAAGCTGGCACTTGAAGGGGGCACCCAGATTTGAAGCTATGCCCCCTTGGCTTATGATTGGGCTCACTGGTTCTTAAAAAGTAATGTTCTGAGGAAACCAATTTCTCAAAATTAAGGATGCTTGTTGAAATCCCTACCAATAAAGATTGCCAGTGAGAGAGTGGATGACTCTGCATGAGAAATAGGCTCAAGGGTAACAAGTTGAAGAAGAGCTTTCTTGGAAAGGTAACCATATCGTTGAATAGCATGAGTAAAGCTGGCACTTGAAGGGGGCACCCAGATTTGAAGCTATGCCCCCTTGGCTTATGATTGGGCTCACTGGTTCTTAAAAAGTAATGTTCTGAGGAAACCAATTTCTCAAAAGTAAGGATGCTTGTTGAAATCCCTACCAATGAAGATTGCCAGTGAGAGAGTGGATGACAAGTTCTGCATGAGAAAAATGCTCAAGGGTAACAAGTTGAAGGAGAGCTTTCTTGGAAAGGTAACCATATCGTTGGATGGCATTAGTAAAGCTGGCACTTGAAGGGGGCACCCGGATTTGAACCAGGAACCTCTCGATCTGCAGTCGAATGCTCTTCCACTGAGCTATACCCCCTTGGCTTATGATTGGGCTCACTGGTTCTTAAAAAGTAATGTTCTGAGGAAACCAATTTCTCAAAAGTAAGGATGCTTGTTGAAATCCCTACCAATAAAGATTGCCAGTGAGAGAGTGGATGACTCTGCATGAGAAATAGGCTCAAGGGTAACAAGTTGAAGAAGAGCTTTCTTGGAAAGGTAACCATATCGTTGAATAGCATGAGTAAAGCTGGCACTTGAAGGGGGCACCCAGATTTGAAGCTATGCCCCCTTGGCTTATGATTGGGCTCACTGGTTCTTAAAAAGTAATGTTCTGAGGAAACCAATTTCTCAAAAGTAAGGATGCTTGTTGAAATCCCTACCAATGAAGATTGCCAGTGAGAGAGTGGATGACAAGTTCTGCATGAGAAAAATGCTCAAGGGTAACAAGTTGAAGGAGAGCTTTCTTGGAAAGGTAACCATATCGTTGGATGGCATTAGTAAAGCTGGCACTTGAAGGGGGCACCCGGATTTGAACCAGGGACCTCTCGATCTGCAGTCGAATGCTCTTCCACTGAGCTATACCCCCTTGGCTTATGATTGGGCTCACTGGTTCTTAAAAAGTAATGTTCTGAGGAAACCAATTTCTCAAAAGTAAGGATGCTTGTTGAAATCCCTACCAATAAAGATTGCCAGTGAGAGAGTGGATGACTCTGCATGAGAAATAGGCTCAAGGGTAACAAGTTGAAGGAGAGCTTTCTTGGAAAGGTAACCATATCGTTGGATGGCATTAGTAAAGCTGGCACTTGAAGGGGGCACCCAGATTTGAAGCTATGCCCCCTTGGCTTATGATTGGGCTCACTGGTTCTTAAAAAGTAATGTTCTGAGGAAACCAATTTCTCAAAAGTAAGGATGCTTGTTGAAATCCCTACCAATAAAGATTGCCAGTGAGAGAGTGGATGACTCTGCATGAGAAATAGGCTCAAGGGTAACAAGTTGAAGAAGAGCTTTCTTGGAAAGGTAACCATATCGTTGAATAGCATGAGTAAAGCTGGCACTTGAAGGGGGCACCCAGATTTGAAGCTATGCCCCTTGGCTTATGATTGGGCTCACTGGTTCTTAAAAAGTAATGTTCTGAGGAAACCAATTTCTCAAAAGTAAGGATGCTTGTTGAAATCCCTACCAATGAAGATTGCCAGTGAGAGAGTGGATGACAAGTTCTGCATGAGAAAAATGCTCAAGGGTAACAAGTTGAAGGAGAGCTTTCTTGGAAAGGTAACCATATCGTTGGATGGCATTAGTAAAGCTGGCACTTGAAGGGGGCACCCGGATTTGAACCAGGAACCTCTCGATCTGCAGTCGAATGCTCTTCCACTGAGCTATACCCCCTTGGCTTATGATTGGGCTCACTGGTTCTTAAAAAGTAATGTTCTGAGGAAACCAATTTCTCAAAAGTAAGGATGCTTGTTGAAATCCCTACCAATGAAGATTGCCAGTGAGAGTGTGGATGACAAGTTCTGCATGAGAAAAATGCTCAAGGGTAACAAGTTGAAGGAGAGCTTTCTTGGAAAGGTAACCATAACGTTGAATAGCATGAGTAAAGCTGGCACTTGAAGGGGGCACCCAGATTTGAAGCTATACCCCCTTGGCTTATGATTGGGCTCACTGGTTCTTAAAAAGTAATGTTCTGAGGAAACCAATTTCTCAAAATTAAGGATGCTTGTTGAAATCCCTACCAATAAAGATTGCCAGTGAGAGAGTGGATGACTCTGCATGAGAAATAGGCTCAAGGGTAACAAGTTGAAGAAGAGCTTTCTTGGAAAGGTAACCATATCGTTGAATAGCATGAGTAAAGCTGGCACTTGAAGGGGGCACCCAGATTTGAAGCTATGCCCCCTTGGCTTATGATTGGGCTCACTGGTTCTTAAAAAGTAATGTTCTGAGGAAACCAATTTCTCAAAAGTAAGGATGCTTGTTGAAATCCCTACCAATGAAGATTGCCAGTGAGAGAGTGGATGACAAGTTCTGCATGAGAAAAATGCTCAAGGGTAACAAGTTGAAGGAGAGCTTTCTTGGAAAGGTAACCATATCGTTGGATGGCATTAGTAAAGCTGGCACTTGAAGGGGGCACCCGGATTTGAACCAGGGACCTCTCGATCTGCAGTCGAATGCTCTTCCACTGAGCTATACCCCCTTGGCTTATGATTGGGCTCACTGGTTCTTAAAAAGTAATGTTCTGAGGAAACCAATTTCTCAAAAGTAAGGATGCTTGTTGAAATCCCTACCAATAAAGATTGCCAGTGAGAGAGTGGATGACTCTGCATGAGAAATAGGCTCAAGGGTAACAAGTTGAAGGAGAGCTTTCTTGGAAAGGTAACCATATCGTTGGATGGCATTAGTAAAGCTGGCACTTGAAGGGGGCACCCAGATTTGAAGCTATGCCCCCTTGGCTTATGATTGGGCTCACTGGTTCTTAAAAAGTAATGTTCTGAGGAAACCAATTTCTCAAAAGTAAGGATGCTTGTTGAAATCCCTACCAATAAAGATTGCCAGTGAGAGAGTGGATGACTCTGCATGAGAAATAGGCTCAAGGGTAACAAGTTGAAGAAGAGCTTTCTTGGAAAGGTAACCATATCGTTGAATAGCATGAGTAAAGCTGGCACTTGAAGGGGGCACCCAGATTTGAAGCTATGCCCCTTGGCTTATGATTGGGCTCACTGGTTCTTAAAAAGTAATGTTCTGAGGAAACCAATTTCTCAAAAGTAAGGATGCTTGTTGAAATCCCTACCAATAAAGATTGCCAGTGAGAGAGTGGATGACTCTGCATGAGAAATAGGCTCAAGGGTAACAAGTTGAAGGAGAGCTTTCTTGGAAAGGTAACCATATCGTTGGATGGCATTAGTAAAGCTGGCACTTGAAGGGGGCACCCAGATTTGAAGCTATGCCCCCTTGGCTTATGATTGGGCTCACTGGTTCTTAAAAAGTAATGTTCTGAGGAAACCAATTTCTCAAAATTAAGGATGCTTGTTGAAATCCCTACCAATAAAGATTGCCAGTGAGAGAGTGGATGACTCTGCATGAGAAATAGGCTCAAGGGTAACAAGTTGAAGAAGAGCTTTCTTGGAAGGGTAACCATATCGTTGAATAGCATGAGTAAAGCTGGCACTTGAAGGGGGCACCCAGATTTGAAGCTATGCCCCCTTGGCTTATGATTGGGCTCACTGGTTCTTAAAAAGTAATGTTCTGAGGAAACCAATTTCTCAAAAGTAAGGATGCTTGTTGAAATCCCTACCAATGAAGATTGCCAGTGAGAGAGTGGATGACAAGTTCTGCATGAGAAAAATGCTCAAGGGTAACAAGTTGAAGGAGAGCTTTCTTGGAAAGGTAACCATATCGTTGGATGGCATTAGTAAAGCTGGCACTTGAAGGGGGCACCCGGATTTGAACCAGGGACCTCTCGATCTGCAGTCGAATGCTCTTCCACTGAGCTATACCCCCTTGGCTTATGATTGGGCTCACTGGTTCTTAAAAAGTAATGTTCTGAGGAAACCAATTTCTCAAAAGTAAGGATGCTTGTTGAAATCCCTACCAATAAAGATTGCCAGTGAGAGAGTGGATGACTCTGCATGAGAAATAGGCTCAAGGGTAACAAGTTGAAGAAGAGCTTTCTTGGAAAGGTAACCATATCGTTGAATAGCATGAGTAAAGCTGGCACTTGAAGGGGGCACCCAGATTTGAAGCTATGCCCCCTTGGCTTATGATTGGGCTCACTGGTTCTTAAAAAGTAATGTTCTGAGGAAACCAATTTCTCAAAAGTAAGGATGCTTGTTGAAATCCCTACCAATGAAGATTGCCAGTGAGAGAGTGGATGACAAGTTCTGCATGAGAAAAATGCTCAAGGGTAACAAGTTGAAGGAGAGCTTTCTTGGAAAGGTAACCATATCGTTGGATGGCATTAGTAAAGCTGGCACTTGAAGGGGGCACCCGGATTTGAACCAGGGACCTCTCGATCTGCAGTCGAATGCTCTTCCACTGAGCTATACCCCCTTGGCTTATGATTGGGCTCACTGGTTCTTAAAAAGTAATGTTCTGAGGAAACCAATTTCTCAAAAGTAAGGATGCTTGTTGAAATCCCTACCAATGAAGATTGCCAGTGAGAGTGTGGATGACAAGTTCTGCATGAGAAAAATGCTCAAGGGTAACAAGTTGAAGGAGAGCTTTCTTGGAAAGGTAACCATATCGTTGGATGGCATTAGTAAAGCTGGCACTTGAAGGGGGCACCCGGATTTGAACCAGGGACCTCTCGATCTGCAGTCGAATGCTCTTCCACTGAGCTATACCCCCTTGGCTTATGATTGGGCTCACTGGTTCTTAAAAAGTAATGTTCTGAGGAAACCAATTTCTCAAAAGTAAGGATGCTTGTTGAAATCCCTACCAATAAAGATTGCCAGTGAGAGAGTGGATGACTCTGCATGAGAAATAGGCTCAAGGGTAACAAGTTGAAGGAGAGCTTTCTTGGAAAGGTAACCATATCGTTGGATGGCATTAGTAAAGCTGGCACTTGAAGGGGGCACCCAGATTTGAAGCTATGCCCCCTTGGCTTATGATTGGGCTCACTGGTTCTTAAAAAGTAATGTTCTGAGGAAACCAATTTCTCAAAAGTAAGGATGCTTGTTGAAATCCCTACCAATAAAGATTGCCAGTGAGAGAGTGGATGACTCTGCATGAGAAATAGGCTCAAGGGTAACAAGTTGAAGAAGAGCTTTCTTGGAAAGGTAACCATATCGTTGAATAGCATGAGTAAAGCTGGCACTTGAAGGGGGCACCCAGATTTGAAGCTATGCCCCTTGGCTTATGATTGGGCTCACTGGTTCTTAAAAAGTAATGTTCTGAGGAAACCAATTTCTCAAAAGTAAGGATGCTTGTTGAAATCCCTACCAATGAAGATTGCCAGTGAGAGAGTGGATGACAAGTTCTGCATGAGAAAAATGCTCAAGGGTAACAAGTTGAAGGAGAGCTTTCTTGGAAAGGTAACCATATCGTTGGATGGCATTAGTAAAGCTGGCACTTGAAGGGGGCACCCGGATTTGAACCAGGAACCTCTCGATCTGCAGTCGAATGCTCTTCCACTGAGCTATACCCCCTTGGCTTATGATTGGGCTCACTGGTTCTTAAAAAGTAATGTTCTGAGGAAACCAATTTCTCAAAAGTAAGGATGCTTGTTGAAATCCCTACCAATGAAGATTGCCAGTGAGAGTGTGGATGACAAGTTCTGCATGAGAAAAATGCTCAAGGGTAACAAGTTGAAGGAGAGCTTTCTTGGAAAGGTAACCATAACGTTGAATAGCATGAGTAAAGCTGGCACTTGAAGGGGGCACCCAGATTTGAAGCTATACCCCCTTGGCTTATGATTGGGCTCACTGGTTCTTAAAAAGTCATGTTCTGAGGAAACCAATTTCTCAAAAGTAAGGATGCTTGTTGAAATCCCTACCAATAAAGATTGCCAGTGAGAGAGTGGATGACTCTGCATGAGAAATAGGCTCAAGGGTAACAAGTTGAAGAAGAGCTTTCTTGGAAAGGTAACCATATCGTTGAATAGCATGAGTAAAGCTGGCACTTGAAGGGGGCACCCAGATTTGAAGCTATGCCCCTTGGCTTATGATTGGGCTCACTGGTTCTTAAAAAGTAATGTTCTGAGGAAACCAATTTCTCAAAAGTAAGGATGCTTGTTGAAATCCCTACCAATGAAGATTGCCAGTGAGAGAGTGGATGACAAGTTCTGCATGAGAAAAATGCTCAAGGGTAACAAGTTGAAGGAGAGCTTTCTTGGAAAGGTAACCATATCGTTGGATGGCATTAGTAAAGCTGGCACTTGAAGGGGGCACCTGGATTTGAACCAGGGACCTCTCGATCTGCAGTCGAATGCTCTTCCACTGAGCTATACCCCCTTGGCTTATGATTGGGCTCACTGGTTCTTAAAAAGTAATGTTCTGAGGAAACCAATTTCTCAAAAGTAAGGATGCTTGTTGAAATCCCTACCAATGAAGATTGCCAGTGAGTGTGGATGACAAGTTCTGCATGAGAAATAGGCTCAAGGGTAACAAGTTGAAGGAGAGCTTTCTTGGAAAGGTAACCATATCGTTGGATGGCATTAGTAAAGCTGGCACTTGAAGGGGGCACCCAGATTTGAAGCTATGCCCCCTTGGCTTATGATTGGGCTCACTGGTTCTTAAAAAGTAATGTTCTGAGGAAACCAATTTCTCAAAAGTAAGGATGCTTGTTGAAATCCCTACCAATAAAGATTGCCAGTGAGAGAGTGGATGACTCTGCATGAGAAATAGGCTCAAGGGTAACAAGTTGAAGAAGAGCTTTCTTGGAAAGGTAACCATATCGTTGAATAGCATGAGTAAAGCTGGCACTTGAAGGGGGCACCCAGATTTGAAGCTATGCCCCCTTGGCTTATGATTGGGCTCACTGGTTCTTAAAAAGTAATGTTCTGAGGAAACCAATTTCTCAAAAGTAAGGATGCTTGTTGAAATCCCTACCAATGAAGATTGCCAGTGAGAGAGTGGATGACTCTGCATGAGAAATAGGCTCAAGGGTAACAAGTTGAAGAAGAGCTTTCTTGGAAAGGTAACCATATCGTTGGATGGCATTAGTAAAGCTGGCACTTGAAGGGGGCACCCGGATTTGAACCAGGAACCTCTCGATCTGCAGTCGAATGCTCTTCCACTGAGCTATACCCCCTTGGCTTATGATTGGGCTCACTGGTTCTTAAAAAGTAATGTTCTGAGGAAACCAATTTCTCAAAAGTAAGGATGCTTGTTGAAATCCCTACCAATGAAGATTGCCAGTGAGAGTGTGGATGACAAGTTCTGCATGAGAAAAATGCTCAAGGGTAACAAGTTGAAGGAGAGCTTTCTTGGAACGGTAACCATAACGTTGAATAGCATGAGTAAAGCTGGCACTTGAAGGGGGCACCCAGATTTGAAGCTATACCCCCTTGGCTTATGATTGGGCTCACTGGTTCTTAAAAAGTAATGTTCTGAGGAAACCAATTTCTCAAAAGTAAGGATGCTTGTTGAAATCCCTACCAATGAAGATTGCCAGTGAGAGAGTGGATGACAAGTTCTGCATGAGAAAAATGCTCAAGGGTAACAAGTTGAAGGAGAGCTTTCTTGGAAAGGTAACCATATCGTTGGATGGCATTAGTAAAGCTGGCACTTGAAGGGGGCACCCAGATTTGAAGCTATGCCCCCTTGGCTTATGATTGGGCTCACTGGTTCTTAAAAAGTAATGTTCTGAGGAAACCAATTTCTCAAAAGTAAGGATGCTTGTTGAAATCCCTACCAATGAAGATTGCCAGTGAGTGTGGATGACAAGTTCTGCATGAGAAATAGGCTCAAGGGTAACAAGTTGAAGGAGAGCTTTCTTGGAAAGGTAACCATATCGTTGGATGGCATTAGTAAAGCTGGCACTTGAAGGGGGCACCCAGATTTGAAGCTATGCCCCCTTGGCTTATGATTGGGCTCACTGGTTCTTAAAAAGTAATGTTCTGAGGAAACCAATTTCTCAAAAGTAAGGATGCTTGTTGAAATCCCTACCAATAAAGATTGCCAGTGAGAGAGTGGATGACTCTGCATGAGAAATAGGCTCAAGGGTAACAAGTTGAAGAAGAGCTTTCTTGGAAAGGTAACCATATCGTTGAATAGCATGAGTAAAGCTGGCACTTGAAGGGGGCACCCAGATTTGAAGCTATGCCCCTTGGCTTATGATTGGGCTCACTGGTTCTTAAAAAGTAATGTTCTGAGGAAACCAATTTCTCAAAAGTAAGGATGCTTGTTGAAATCCCTACCAATGAAGATTGCCAGTGAGAGAGTGGATGACTCTGCATGAGAAAAATGCTCAAGGGTAACAAGTTGAAGGAGAGCTTTCTTGGAAAGGTAACCATATCGTTGGATGGCATTAGTAAAGCTGGCACTTGAAGGGGGCACCTGGATTTGAACCAGGGACCTCTTGATCTGCAGTCGAAGGCTCTTCCACTGAGCTATACCCCCTTGGCTTATGATTGGGCTCACTGGTTCTTAAAAAGTAATGTTCTGAGGAAACCAATTTCTCAAAAGTAAGGATGCTTGTTGAAATCCCTACCAATAAAGATTGCCAGTGAGAGAGTGGATGACTCTGCATGAGAAATAGGCTCAAGGGTAACAAGTTGAAGAAGAGCTTTCTTGGAAAGGTAACCATATCGTTGAATAGCATGAGTAAAGCTGGCACTTGAAGGGGGCACCCAGATTTGAAGCTATGCCCCCTTGGCTTATGATTGGGCTCACTGGTTCTTAAAAAGTAATGTTCTGAGGAAACCAATTTCTCAAAAGTAAGGATGCTTGTTGAAATCCCTACCAATGAAGATTGCCAGTGAGAGAGTGGATGACTCTGCATGAGAAATAGGCTCAAGGGTAACAAGTTGAAGAAGAGCTTTCTTGGAAAGGTAACCATATCGTTGGATGGCATTAGTAAAGCTGGCACTTGAAGGGGGCACCCGGATTTGAACCAGGAACCTCTCGATCTGCAGTCGAATGCTCTTCCACTGAGCTATACTCCCTTGGCTTATGATTGGGCTCACTGGTTCTTAAAAAGTAATGTTCTGAGGAAACCAATTTCTCAAAAGTAAGGATGCTTGTTGAAATCCCTACCAATGAAGATTGCCAGTGAGAGTGTGGATGACAAGTTCTGCATGAGAAAAATGCTCAAGGGTAACAAGTTGAAGGAGAGCTTTCTTGGAAAGGTAACCATATCGTTGGATGGCATTAGTAAAGCTGGCACTTGAAGGGGGCACCCAGATTTGAAGCTATGCCCCTTGGCTTATGATTGGGCTCACTGGTTCTTAAAAAGTAATGTTCTGAGGAAACCAATTTCTCAAAAGTAAGGATGCTTGTTGAAATCCCTACCAATGAAGATTGCCAGTGAGAGAGTGGATGACAAGTTCTGCATGAGAAAAATGCTCAAGGGTAACAAGTTGAAGGAGAGCTTTCTTGGAAAGGTAACCATATCGTTGGATGGCATTAGTAAAGCTGGCACTTGAAGGGGGCACCTGGATTTGAACCAGGGACCTCTCGATCTGCAGTCGAAGGCTCTTCCACTGAGCTATACCCCCTTGGCTTATGATTGGGCTCACTGGTTCTTAAAAAGTAATGTTCTGAGGAAACCAATTTCTCAAAAGTAAGGATGCTTGTTGAAATCCCTACCAATGAAGATTGCAAGTGAGAGTGTGGATGACAAGTTCTGCATGAGAAAAATGCTCAAGAGTAACAAGTTGAAGGAGAGCTTTCTTGGAAAGGTAACCATATCGTTGGATGGCATTAGTAAAGCTGGCACTTGAAGGCGGCACCCAGATTTGAAGCTATGCCCCCTTGGCTTATGATTGGGCTCACTGGTTCTTAAAAAGTAATGTTCTGAGGAAACCAATTTCTCAAAATTAAGGATGCTTGTTGAAATCCCTACCAATAAAGATTGCCAGTGAGAGAGTGGATGACTCTGCATGAGAAATAGGCTCAAGGGTAACAAGTTGAAGAAGAGCTTTCTTGGAAAGGTAACCATATCGTTGAATAGCATGAGTAAAGCTGGCACTTGAAGGGGGCACCCAGATTTGAAGCTATGCCCCCTTGGCTTATGATTGGGCTCACTGGTTCTTAAAAAGTAATGTTCTGAGGAAACCAATTTCTCAAAAGTAAGGATGCTTGTTGAAATCCCTACCAATGAAGATTGCCAGTGAGAGAGTGGATGACTCTGCATGAGAAATAGGCTCAAGGGTAACAAGTTGAAGAAGAGCTTTCTTGGAAAGGTAACCATATCGTTGGATGGCATTAGTAAAGCTGGCACTTGAAGGGGGCACCCGGATTTGAACCAGGAACCTCTCGATCTGCAGTCGAATGCTCTTCCACTGAGCTATACCCCCTTGGCTTATGATTGGGCTCACTGGTTCTTAAAAAGTAATGTTCTGAGGAAACCAATTTCTCAAAAGTAAGGATGCTTGTTGAAATCCCTACCAATGAAGATTGCCAGTGAGAGTGTGGATGACAAGTTCTGCATGAGAAAAATGCTCAAGGGTAACAAGTTGAAGGAGAGCTTTCTTGGAAAGGTAACCATAACGTTGAATAGCATGAGTAAAGCTGGCACTTGAAGGGGGCACCCAGATTTGAAGCTATACCCCCTTGGCTTATGATTGGGCTCACTGGTTCTTAAAAAGTAAAGTTCTGAGGAAACCAATTTCTCAAAAGTAAGGATGCTTGTTGAAATCCCTACCAATGAAAATTGCCAGTGAGAGAGTGGATGACAAGTTCTGCATGAGAAAAATGCTCAAGGGTAACAAGTTGAAGGAGAGCTTTCTTGGAAAGGTAACCATATCGTTGGATGGCATTAGTAAAGCTGGCACTTGAAGGGGGCACCCGGATTTGAACCAGGGACCTCTCGATCTGCAGTCGAATGCTCTTCCACTGAGCTATACCCCCTTGGCTTATGATTGGGCTCACTGGTTCTTAAAAAGTAATGTTCTGAGGAAACCAATTTCTCAAAATTAAGGATGCTTGTTGAAATCCCTACCAATAAAGATTGCCAGTGAGAGAGTGGATGACTCTGCATGAGAAATAGGCTCAAGGGTAACAAGTTGAAGAAGAGCTTTCTTGGAAAGGTAACCATATCGTTGAATAGCATGAGTAAAGCTGGCACTTGAAGGGGGCACCCAGATTTGAAGCTATGCCCCCTTGGCTTATGATTGGGCTCACTGGTTCTTAAAAAGTAATGTTCTGAGGAAACCAATTTCTCAAAAGTAAGGATGCTTGTTGAAATCCCTACCAATGAAGATTGCCAGTGAGAGAGTGGATGACAAGTTCTGCATGAGAAAAATGCTCAAGGGTAACAAGTTGAAGGAGAGCTTTCTTGGAAAGGTAACCATATCGTTGGATGGCATTAGTAAAGCTGGCACTTGAAGGGGGCACCCGGATTTGAACCAGGGACCTCTCGATCTGCAGTCGAATGCTCTTCCACTGAGCTATACCCCCTTGGCTTATGATTGGGCTCACTGGTTCTTAAAAAGTAATGTTCTGAGGAAACCAATTTCTCAAAATTAAGGATGCTTTTTGAAATCCCTACCAATAAAGATTGCCAGTGAGAGAGTGGATGACTCTGCATGAGAAATAGGCTCAAGGGTAACAAGTTGAAGAAGAGCTTTCTTGGAAAGGTAACCATATCGTTGAATAGCATGAGTAAAGCTGGCACTTGAAGGGGGCACCCAGATTTGAAGCTATGCCCCCTTGGCTTATGATTGGGCTCACTGGTTCTTAAAAAGTAATGTTCTGAGGAAACCAATTTCTCAAAAGTAAGGATGCTTGTTGAAATCCCTACCAATGAAGATTGCCAGTGAGAGAGTGGATGACAAGTTCTGCATGAGAAAAATGCTCAAGGGTAACAAGTTGAAGGAGAGCTTTCTTGGAAAGGTAACCATATCGTTGGATGGCATTAGTAAAGCTGGCACTTGAAGGGGGCACCCGGATTTGAACCAGGGACCTCGCGATCTGCAGTCGAATGCTCTTCCACTGAGCTATACCCCCTTGGCTTATGATTGGGCTCACTGGTTCTTAAAAAGTAATGTTCTGAGGAAACCAATTTCTCAAAAGTAAGGATGCTTGTTGAAATCCCTACCAATGAAGATTGCCAGTGAGTGTGGATGACAAGTTCTGCATGAGAAAAATGCTCAAGGGTAACAAGTTGAAGGAGAGCTTTCTTGGAAAGGTAACCATATCGTTGGATGGCATTAGTAAAGCTGGCACTTGAAGGGGGCACCCAGATTTGAAGCTATGCCCCCTTGGCTTATGATTGGGCTCACTGGTTCTTAAAAAGTAATGTTCTGAGGAAACCAATTTCTCAAAATTAAGGATGCTTGTTGAAATCCCTACCAATAAAGATTGCCAGTGAGAGAGTGGATGACTCTGCATGAGAAATAGGCTCAAGGGTAACAAGTTGAAGAAGAGCTTTCTTGGAAAGGTAACCATATCGTTGAATAGCATGAGTAAAGCTGGCACTTGAAGGGGGCACCCAGATTTGAAGCTATGCCCCCTTGGCTTATGATTGGGCTCACTGGTTCTTAAAAAGTAATGTTCTGAGGAAACCAATTTCTCAAAAGTAAGGATGCTTGTTGAAATCCCTACCAATGAAGATTGCCAGTGAGAGAGTGGATGACAAGTTCTGCATGAGAAAAATGCTCAAGGGTAACAAGTTGAAGGAGAGCTTTCTTGGAAAGGTAACCATATCGTTGGATGGCATTAGTAAAGCTGGCACTTGAAGGGGGCACCCGGATTTGAACCAGCAACCTCTCGATCTGCAGTCGAATGCTCTTCCACTGAGCTATACCCCCTTGGCTTATGATTGGGCTCACTGGTTCTTAAAAAGTAATGTTCTGAGGAAACCAATTTCTCAAAAGTAAGGATGCTTGTTGAAATCCCTACCAATGAAGATTGCCAGTGAGAGTGTGGATGACAAGTTCTGCATGAGAAAAATGCTCAAGGGTAACAAGTTGAAGGAGAGCTTTCTTGGAAAGGTAACCATAATGTTGAATAGCATGAGTAAAGCTGGCACTTGAAGGGGGCACCCAGATTTGAAGCTATACCCCCTTGGCTTATGATTGGGCTCACTGGTTCTTAAAAAGTAATGTTCTGAGGAAACCAATTTCTCAAAAGTAAGGATGCTTGTTGAAATCCCTACCAATGAAAATTGCCAGTGAGAGAGTGGATGACAAGTTCTGCATGAGAAAAATGCTCAAGGGTAACAAGTTGAAGGAGAGCTTTCTTGGAAAGGTAACCATATCGTTGGATGGCATTAGTAAAGCTGGCACTTGAAGGGGGCACCCGGATTTGAACCAGGGACCTCTCGATCTGCAGTCGAATGCTCTTCCACTGAGCTATACCCCCTTGGCTTATGATTGGGCTCACTGGTTCTTAAAAAGTAATGTTCTGAGGAAACCAATTTCTCAAAATTAAGGATGCTTGTTGAAATCCCTACCAATAAAGATTGCCAGTGAGAGAGTGGATGACTCTGCATGAGAAATAGGCTCAAGGGTAACAAGTTGAAGAAGAGCTTTCTTGGAAAGGTAACCATATCGTTGGATGGCATTAGTAAAGCTGGCACTTGAAGGGGGCACCCGGATTTGAACCAGCAACCTCTCGATCTGCAGTCGAATGCTCTTCCACTGAGCTATACCCCCTTGGCTTATGATTGGGCTCACTGGTTCTTAAAAAGTAATGTTCTGAGGAAACCAATTTCTCAAAAGTAAGGATGCTTGTTGAAATCCCTACCAATGAAGATTGCCAGTGAGAGTGTGGATGACAAGTTCTGCATGAGAAAAATGCTCAAGGGTAACAAGTTGAAGGAGAGCTTTCTTGGAAAGGTAACCATAATGTTGAATAGCATGAGTAAAGCTGGCACTTGAAGGGGGCACCCAGATTTGAAGCTATACCCCCTTGGCTTATGATTGGGCTCACTGGTTCTTAAAAAGTAATGTTCTGAGGAAACCAATTTCTCAAAAGTAAGGATGCTTGTTGAAATCCCTACCAATGAAAATTGCCAGTGAGAGAGTGGATGACAAGTTCTGCATGAGAAAAATGCTCAAGGGTAACAAGTTGAAGGAGAGCTTTCTTGGAAAGGTAACCATATCGTTGGATGGCATTAGTAAAGCTGGCACTTGAAGGGGGCACCCAGATTTGAAGCTATGCCCCCTTGGCTTATGATTGGGCTCACTGGTTCTTAAAAAGTAATGTTCTGAGGAAACCAATTTCTCAAAAGTAAGGATGCTTGTTGAAATCCCTACCAATGAAGATTGCCAGTGAGAGAGTGGATGACAAGTTCTGCATGAGAAAAATGCTCAAGGGTAACAAGTTGAAGGAGAGCTTTCTTGGAAAGGTAACCATATCGTTGGATGGCATTAGTAAAGCTGGCACTTGAAGGGGGCACCCGGATTTGAACCAGGGACCTCTCGATCTGCAGTCGAATGCTCTTCCACTGAGCTATACCCCCTTGGCTTATGATTGGGCTCACTGGTTCTTAAAAAGTAATGTTCTGAGGAAACCAATTTCTCAAAATTAAGGATGCTTTTTGAAATCCCTACCAATAAAGATTGCCAGTGAGAGAGTGGATGACTCTGCATGAGAAATAGGCTCAAGGGTAACAAGTTGAAGAAGAGCTTTCTTGGAAAGGTAACCATATCGTTGAATAGCATGAGTAAAGCTGGCACTTGAAGGGGGCACCCAGATTTGAAGCTATGCCCCCTTGGCTTATGATTGGGCTCACTGGTTCTTAAAAAGTAATGTTCTGAGGAAACCAATTTCTCAAAAGTAAGGATGCTTGTTGAAATCCCTACCAATGAAGATTGCCAGTGAGAGAGTGGATGACAAGTTCTGCATGAGAAAAATGCTCAAGGGTAACAAGTTGAAGGAGAGCTTTCTTGGAAAGGTAACCATATCGTTGGATGGCATTAGTAAAGCTGGCACTTGAAGGGGGCACCCGGATTTGAACCAGCAACCTCTCGATCTGCAGTCGAATGCTCTTCCACTGAGCTATACCCCCTTGGCTTATGATTGGGCTCACTGGTTCTTAAAAAGTAATGTTCTGAGGAAACCAATTTCTCAAAAGTAAGGATGCTTGTTGAAATCCCTACCAATGAAGATTGCCAGTGAGAGTGTGGATGACAAGTTCTGCATGAGAAAAATGCTCAAGGGTAACAAGTTGAAGGAGAGCTTTCTTGGAAAGGTAACCATAATGTTGAATAGCATGAGTAAAGCTGGCACTTGAAGGGGGCACCCAGATTTGAAGCTATACCCCCTTGGCTTATGATTGGGCTCACTGGTTCTTAAAAAGTAATGTTCTGAGGAAACCAATTTCTCAAAAGTAAGGATGCTTGTTGAAATCCCTACCAATGAAAATTGCCAGTGAGAGAGTGGATGACAAGTTCTGCATGAGAAAAATGCTCAAGGGTAACAAGTTGAAGGAGAGCTTTCTTGGAAAGGTAACCATATCGTTGGATGGCATTAGTAAAGCTGGCACTTGAAGGGGGCACCCAGATTTGAAGCTATGCCCCCTTGGCTTATGATTGGGCTCACT
The DNA here is from genome assembly GCF_035609145.1 of Eleutherodactylus coqui. Classification (NCBI taxonomy): domain Eukaryota; kingdom Metazoa; phylum Chordata; class Amphibia; order Anura; family Eleutherodactylidae; genus Eleutherodactylus; species Eleutherodactylus coqui. The sequence goes on along the minus strand of NC_089849.1, from coordinate 43,361,580 downwards.
GGTTCTTAAAAAGTAATGTTCTGAGGAAACCAATTTCTCAAAAGTAAGGATGCTTGTTGAAATCCCTACCAATGAAGATTGCCAGTGAGAGAGTGGATGACAAGTTCTGCATGAGAAAAATGCTCAAGGGTAACAAGTTGAAGGAGAGCTTTCTTGGAAAGGTAACCATATCGTTGGATGGCATTAGTAAAGCTGGCACTTGAAGGGGGCACCCGGATTTGAACCAGGGACCTCTCGATCTGCAGTCGAATGCTCTTCCACTGAGCTATACCCCCTTGGCTTATGATTGGGCTCACTGGTTCTTAAAAAGTAATGTTCTGAGGAAACCAATTTCTCAAAATTAAGGATGCTTTTTGAAATCCCTACCAATAAAGATTGCCAGTGAGAGAGTGGATGACTCTGCATGAGAAATAGGCTCAAGGGTAACAAGTTGAAGAAGAGCTTTCTTGGAAAGGTAACCATATCGTTGAATAGCATGAGTAAAGCTGGCACTTGAAGGGGGCACCCAGATTTGAAGCTATGCCCCCTTGGCTTATGATTGGGCTCACTGGTTCTTAAAAAGTAATGTTCTGAGGAAACCAATTTCTCAAAAGTAAGGATGCTTGTTGAAATCCCTACCAATGAAGATTGCCAGTGAGAGAGTGGATGACAAGTTCTGCATGAGAAAAATGCTCAAGGGTAACAAGTTGAAGGAGAGCTTTCTTGGAAAGGTAACCATATCGTTGGATGGCATTAGTAAAGCTGGCACTTGAAGGGGGCACCCGGATTTGAACCAGGGACCTCGCGATCTGCAGTCGAATGCTCTTCCACTGAGCTATACCCCCTTGGCTTATGATTGGGCTCACTGGTTCTTAAAAAGTAATGTTCTGAGGAAACCAATTTCTCAAAAGTAAGGATGCTTGTTGAAATCCCTACCAATGAAGATTGCCAGTGAGTGTGGATGACAAGTTCTGCATGAGAAAAATGCTCAAGGGTAACAAGTTGAAGGAGAGCTTTCTTGGAAAGGTAACCATATCGTTGGATGGCATTAGTAAAGCTGGCACTTGAAGGGGGCACCCAGATTTGAAGCTATGCCCCCTTGGCTTATGATTGGGCTCACTGGTTCTTAAAAAGTAATGTTCTGAGGAAACCAATTTCTCAAAATTAAGGATGCTTGTTGAAATCCCTACCAATAAAGATTGCCAGTGAGAGAGTGGATGACTCTGCATGAGAAATAGGCTCAAGGGTAACAAGTTGAAGAAGAGCTTTCTTGGAAAGGTAACCATATCGTTGAATAGCATGAGTAAAGCTGGCACTTGAAGGGGGCACCCAGATTTGAAGCTATGCCCCCTTGGCTTATGATTGGGCTCACTGGTTCTTAAAAAGTAATGTTCTGAGGAAACCAATTTCTCAAAAGTAAGGATGCTTGTTGAAATCCCTACCAATGAAGATTGCCAGTGAGAGAGTGGATGACAAGTTCTGCATGAGAAAAATGCTCAAGGGTAACAAGTTGAAGGAGAGCTTTCTTGGAAAGGTAACCATATCGTTGGATGGCATTAGTAAAGCTGGCACTTGAAGGGGGCACCCGGATTTGAACCAGCAACCTCTCGATCTGCAGTCGAATGCTCTTCCACTGAGCTATACCCCCTTGGCTTATGATTGGGCTCACTGGTTCTTAAAAAGTAATGTTCTGAGGAAACCAATTTCTCAAAAGTAAGGATGCTTGTTGAAATCCCTACCAATGAAGATTGCCAGTGAGAGTGTGGATGACAAGTTCTGCATGAGAAAAATGCTCAAGGGTAACAAGTTGAAGGAGAGCTTTCTTGGAAAGGTAACCATAATGTTGAATAGCATGAGTAAAGCTGGCACTTGAAGGGGGCACCCAGATTTGAAGCTATACCCCCTTGGCTTATGATTGGGCTCACTGGTTCTTAAAAAGTAATGTTCTGAGGAAACCAATTTCTCAAAAGTAAGGATGCTTGTTGAAATCCCTACCAATGAAAATTGCCAGTGAGAGAGTGGATGACAAGTTCTGCATGAGAAAAATGCTCAAGGGTAACAAGTTGAAGGAGAGCTTTCTTGGAAAGGTAACCATATCGTTGGATGGCATTAGTAAAGCTGGCACTTGAAGGGGGCACCCGGATTTGAACCAGGGACCTCTCGATCTGCAGTCGAATGCTCTTCCACTGAGCTATACCCCCTTGGCTTATGATTGGGCTCACTGGTTCTTAAAAAGTAATGTTCTGAGGAAACCAATTTCTCAAAATTAAGGATGCTTGTTGAAATCCCTACCAATAAAGATTGCCAGTGAGAGAGTGGATGACTCTGCATGAGAAATAGGCTCAAGGGTAACAAGTTGAAGAAGAGCTTTCTTGGAAAGGTAACCATATCGTTGAATAGCATGAGTAAAGCTGGCACTTGAAGGGGGCACCCAGATTTGAAGCTATGCCCCCTTGGCTTATGATTGGGCTCACTGGTTCTTAAAAAGTAATGTTCTGAGGAAACCAATTTCTCAAAAGTAAGGATGCTTGTTGAAATCCCTACCAATGAAGATTGCCAGTGAGAGAGTGGATGACAAGTTCTGCATGAGAAAAATGCTCAAGGGTAACAAGTTGAAGGAGAGCTTTCTTGGAAAGGTAACCATATCGTTGGATGGCATTAGTAAAGCTGGCACTTGAAGGGGGCACCCGGATTTGAACCAGGGACCTCTCGATCTGCAGTCGAATGCTCTTCCACTGAGCTATACCCCCTTGGCTTATGATTGGGCTCACTGGTTCTTAAAAAGTAATGTTCTGAGGAAACCAATTTCTCAAAAGTAAGGATGCTTGTTGAAATCCCTACCAATGAAAATTGCCAGTGAGAGAGTGGATGACAAGTTCTGCATGAGAAAAATGCTCAAGGGTAACAAGTTGAAGGAGAGCTTTCTTGGAAAGGTAACCATATCGTTGGATGGCATTAGTAAAGCTGGCACTTGAAGGGGGCACCCGGATTTGAACCAGGGACCTCTCGATCTGCAGTCGAATGCTCTTCCACTGAGCTATACCCCCTTGGCTTATGATTGGGCTCACTGGTTCTTAAAAAGTAATGTTCTGAGGAAACCAATTTCTCAAAATTAAGGATGCTTGTTGAAATCCCTACCAATAAAGATTGCCAGTGAGAGAGTGGATGACTCTGCATGAGAAATAGGCTCAAGGGTAACAAGTTGAAGAAGAGCTTTCTTGGAAAGGTAACCATATCGTTGAATAGCATGAGTAAAGCTGGCACTTGAAGGGGGCACCCAGATTTGAAGCTATGCCCCCTTGGCTTATGATTGGGCTCACTGGTTCTTAAAAAGTAATGTTCTGAGGAAACCAATTTCTCAAAAGTAAGGATGCTTGTTGAAATCCCTACCAATGAAGATTGCCAGTGAGAGAGTGGATGACAAGTTCTGCATGAGAAAAATGCTCAAGGGTAACAAGTTGAAGGAGAGCTTTCTTGGAAAGGTAACCATATCGTTGGATGGCATTAGTAAAGCTGGCACTTGAAGGGGGCACCCGGATTTGAACCAGGGACCTCTCGATCTGCAGTCGAATGCTCTTCCACTGAGCTATACCCCCTTGGCTTATGATTGGGCTCACTGGTTCTTAAAAAGTAATGTTCTGAGGAAACCAATTTCTCAAAATTAAGGATGCTTTTTGAAATCCCTACCAATAAAGATTGCCAGTGAGAGAGTGGATGACTCTGCATGAGAAATAGGCTCAAGGGTAACAAGTTGAAGAAGAGCTTTCTTGGAAAGGTAACCATATCGTTGAATAGCATGAGTAAAGCTGGCACTTGAAGGGGGCACCCAGATTTGAAGCTATGCCCCCTTGGCTTATGATTGGGCTCACTGGTTCTTAAAAAGTAATGTTCTGAGGAAACCAATTTCTCAAAAGTAAGGATGCTTGTTGAAATCCCTACCAATGAAGATTGCCAGTGAGAGAGTGGATGACAAGTTCTGCATGAGAAAAATGCTCAAGGGTAACAAGTTGAAGGAGAGCTTTCTTGGAAAGGTAACCATATCGTTGGATGGCATTAGTAAAGCTGGCACTTGAAGGGGGCACCCGGATTTGAACCAGGGACCTCGCGATCTGCAGTCGAATGCTCTTCCACTGAGCTATACCCCCTTGGCTTATGATTGGGCTCACTGGTTCTTAAAAAGTAATGTTCTGAGGAAACCAATTTCTCAAAAGTAAGGATGCTTGTTGAAATCCCTACCAATGAAGATTGCCAGTGAGTGTGGATGACAAGTTCTGCATGAGAAAAATGCTCAAGGGTAACAAGTTGAAGGAGAGCTTTCTTGGAAAGGTAACCATATCGTTGGATGGCATTAGTAAAGCTGGCACTTGAAGGGGGCACCCAGATTTGAAGCTATGCCCCCTTGGCTTATGATTGGGCTCACTGGTTCTTAAAAAGTAATGTTCTGAGGAAACCAATTTCTCAAAATTAAGGATGCTTGTTGAAATCCCTACCAATAAAGATTGCCAGTGAGAGAGTGGATGACTCTGCATGAGAAATAGGCTCAAGGGTAACAAGTTGAAGAAGAGCTTTCTTGGAAAGGTAACCATATCGTTGAATAGCATGAGTAAAGCTGGCACTTGAAGGGGGCACCCAGATTTGAAGCTATACCCCCTTGGCTTATGATTGGGCTCACTGGTTCTTAAAAAGTAATGTTCTGAGGAAACCAATTTCTCAAAAGTAAGGATGCTTGTTGAAATCCCTACCAATGAAGATTGCCAGTGAGAGAGTGGATGACAAGTTCTGCATGAGAAAAATGCTCAAGGGTAACAAGTTGAAGGAGAGCTTTCTTGGAAAGGTAACCATATCGTTGGATGGCATTAGTAAAGCTGGCACTTGAAGGGGGCACCCGGATTTGAACCAGGGACCTCTCGATCTGCAGTCGAATGCTCTTCCACTGAGCTATACCCCCTTGGCTTATGATTGGGCTCACTGGTTCTTAAAAAGTAATGTTCTGAGGAAACCAATTTCTCAAAATTAAGGATGCTTGTTGAAATCCCTACCAATAAAGATTGCCAGTGAGAGAGTGGATGACTCTGCATGAGAAATAGGCTCAAGGGTAACAAGTTGAAGAAGAGCTTTCTTGGAAAGGTAACCATATCGTTGAATAGCATGAGTAAAGCTGGCACTTGAAGGGGGCACCCAGATTTGAAGCTATGCCCCCTTGGCTTATGATTGGGCTCACTGGTTCTTAAAAAGTAATGTTCTGAGGAAACCAATTTCTCAAAAGTAAGGATGCTTGTTGAAATCCCTACCAATGAAGATTGCCAGTGAGAGAGTGGATGACAAGTTCTGCATGAGAAAAATGCTCAAGGGTAACAAGTTGAAGGAGAGCTTTCTTGGAAAGGTAACCATATCGTTGGATGGCATTAGTAAAGCTGGCACTTGAAGGGGGCACCCGGATTTGAACCAGGGACCTCTCGATCTGCAGTCGAATGCTCTTCCACTGAGCTATACCCCCTTGGCTTATGATTGGGCTCACTGGTTCTTAAAAAGTAATGTTCTGAGGAAACCAATTTCTCAAAATTAAGGATGCTTGTTGAAATCCCTACCAATAAAGATTGCCAGTGAGAGAGTGGATGACTCTGCATGAGAAATAGGCTCAAGGGTAACAAGTTGAAGAAGAGCTTTCTTGGAAAGGTAACCATATCGTTGAATAGCATGAGTAAAGCTGGCACTTGAAGGGGGCACCCAGATTTGAAGCTATGCCCCCTTGGCTTATGATTGGGCTCACTGGTTCTTAAAAAGTAATGTTCTGAGGAAACCAATTTCTCAAAAGTAAGGATGCTTGTTGAAATCCCTACCAATGAAGATTGCCAGTGAGAGAGTGGATGACAAGTTCTGCATGAGAAAAATGCTCAAGGGTAACAAGTTGAAGGAGAGCTTTCTTGGAAAGGTAACCATATCGTTGGATGGCATTAGTAAAGCTGGCACTTGAAGGGGGCACCCGGATTTGAACCAGGGACCTCTCGATCTGCAGTCGAATGCTCTTCCACTGAGCTATACCCCCTTGGCTTATGATTGGGCTCACTGGTTCTTAAAAAGTAATGTTCTGAGGAAACCAATTTCTCAAAATTAAGGATGCTTGTTGAAATCCCTACCAATAAAGATTGCCAGTGAGAGAGTGGATGACTCTGCATGAGAAATAGGCTCAAGGGTAACAAGTTGAAGAAGAGCTTTCTTGGAAAGGTAACCATATCGTTGGATGGCATTAGTAAAGCTGGCACTTGAAGGGGGCACCCGGATTTGAACCAGCAACCTCTCGATCTGCAGTCGAATGCTCTTCCACTGAGCTATACCCCCTTGGCTTATGATTGGGCTCACTGGTTCTTAAAAAGTAATGTTCTGAGGAAACCAATTTCTCAAAAGTAAGGATGCTTGTTGAAATCCCTACCAATGAAGATTGCCAGTGAGAGTGTGGATGACAAGTTCTGCATGAGAAAAATGCTCAAGGGTAACAAGTTGAAGGAGAGCTTTCTTGGAAAGGTAACCATAATGTTGAATAGCATGAGTAAAGCTGGCACTTGAAGGGGGCACCCAGATTTGAAGCTATACCCCCTTGGCTTATGATTGGGCTCACTGGTTCTTAAAAAGTAATGTTCTGAGGAAACCAATTTCTCAAAAGTAAGGATGCTTGTTGAAATCCCTACCAATGAAAATTGCCAGTGAGAGAGTGGATGACAAGTTCTGCATGAGAAAAATGCTCAAGGGTAACAAGTTGAAGGAGAGCTTTCTTGGAAAGGTAACCATATCGTTGGATGGCATTAGTAAAGCTGGCACTTGAAGGGGGCACCCAGATTTGAAGCTATGCCCCCTTGGCTTATGATTGGGCTCACTGGTTCTTAAAAAGTAATGTTCTGAGGAAACCAATTTCTCAAAAGTAAGGATGCTTGTTGAAATCCCTACCAATGAAGATTGCCAGTGAGAGAGTGGATGACAAGTTCTGCATGAGAAAAATGCTCAAGGGTAACAAGTTGAAGGAGAGCTTTCTTGGAAAGGTAACCATATCGTTGGATGGCATTAGTAAAGCTGGCACTTGAAGGGGGCACCCGGATTTGAACCAGGGACCTCTCGATCTGCAGTCGAATGCTCTTCCACTGAGCTATACCCCCTTGGCTTATGATTGGGCTCACTGGTTCTTAAAAAGTAATGTTCTGAGGAAACCAATTTCTCAAAATTAAGGATGCTTTTTGAAATCCCTACCAATAAAGATTGCCAGTGAGAGAGTGGATGACTCTGCATGAGAAATAGGCTCAAGGGTAACAAGTTGAAGAAGAGCTTTCTTGGAAAGGTAACCATATCGTTGAATAGCATGAGTAAAGCTGGCACTTGAAGGGGGCACCCAGATTTGAAGCTATGCCCCCTTGGCTTATGATTGGGCTCACTGGTTCTTAAAAAGTAATGTTCTGAGGAAACCAATTTCTCAAAAGTAAGGATGCTTGTTGAAATCCCTACCAATGAAGATTGCCAGTGAGAGAGTGGATGACAAGTTCTGCATGAGAAAAATGCTCAAGGGTAACAAGTTGAAGGAGAGCTTTCTTGGAAAGGTAACCATATCGTTGGATGGCATTAGTAAAGCTGGCACTTGAAGGGGGCACCCGGATTTGAACCAGCAACCTCTCGATCTGCAGTCGAATGCTCTTCCACTGAGCTATACCCCCTTGGCTTATGATTGGGCTCACTGGTTCTTAAAAAGTAATGTTCTGAGGAAACCAATTTCTCAAAAGTAAGGATGCTTGTTGAAATCCCTACCAATGAAGATTGCCAGTGAGAGTGTGGATGACAAGTTCTGCATGAGAAAAATGCTCAAGGGTAACAAGTTGAAGGAGAGCTTTCTTGGAAAGGTAACCATAATGTTGAATAGCATGAGTAAAGCTGGCACTTGAAGGGGGCACCCAGATTTGAAGCTATACCCCCTTGGCTTATGATTGGGCTCACTGGTTCTTAAAAAGTAATGTTCTGAGGAAACCAATTTCTCAAAAGTAAGGATGCTTGTTGAAATCCCTACCAATGAAAATTGCCAGTGAGAGAGTGGATGACAAGTTCTGCATGAGAAAAATGCTCAAGGGTAACAAGTTGAAGGAGAGCTTTCTTGGAAAGGTAACCATATCGTTGGATGGCATTAGTAAAGCTGGCACTTGAAGGGGGCACCCAGATTTGAAGCTATGCCCCCTTGGCTTATGATTGGGCTCACTGGTTCTTAAAAAGTAATGTTCTGAGGAAACCAATTTCTCAAAAGTAAGGATGCTTGTTGAAATCCCTACCAATGAAGATTGCCAGTGAGAGAGTGGATGACAAGTTCTGCATGAGAAAAATGCTCAAGGGTAACAAGTTGAAGGAGAGCTTTCTTGGAAAGGTAACCATATCGTTGGATGGCATTAGTAAAGCTGGCACTTGAAGGGGGCACCCGGATTTGAACCAGGGACCTCTCGATCTGCAGTCGAATGCTCTTCCACTGAGCTATACCCCCTTGGCTTATGATTGGGCTCACTGGTTCTTAAAAAGTAATGTTCTGAGGAAACCAATTTCTCAAAATTAAGGATGCTTTTTGAAATCCCTACCAATAAAGATTGCCAGTGAGAGAGTGGATGACTCTGCATGAGAAATAGGCTCAAGGGTAACAAGTTGAAGAAGAGCTTTCTTGGAAAGGTAACCATATCGTTGAATAGCATGAGTAAAGCTGGCACTTGAAGGGGGCACCCAGATTTGAAGCTATGCCCCCTTGGCTTATGATTGGGCTCACTGGTTCTTAAAAAGTAATGTTCTGAGGAAACCAATTTCTCAAAAGTAAGGATGCTTGTTGAAATCCCTACCAATGAAGATTGCCAGTGAGAGAGTGGATGACAAGTTCTGCATGAGAAAAATGCTCAAGGGTAACAAGTTGAAGGAGAGCTTTCTTGGAAAGGTAACCATATCGTTGGATGGCATTAGTAAAGCTGGCACTTGAAGGGGGCACCCGGATTTGAACCAGGGACCTCGCGATCTGCAGTCGAATGCTCTTCCACTGAGCTATACCCCCTTGGCTTATGATTGGGCTCACTGGTTCTTAAAAAGTAATGTTCTGAGGAAACCAATTTCTCAAAAGTAAGGATGCTTGTTGAAATCCCTACCAATGAAGATTGCCAGTGAGTGTGGATGACAAGTTCTGCATGAGAAAAATGCTCAAGGGTAACAAGTTGAAGGAGAGCTTTCTTGGAAAGGTAACCATATCGTTGGATGGCATTAGTAAAGCTGGCACTTGAAGGGGGCACCCAGATTTGAAGCTATGCCCCCTTGGCTTATGATTGGGCTCACTGGTTCTTAAAAAGTAATGTTCTGAGGAAACCAATTTCTCAAAATTAAGGATGCTTGTTGAAATCCCTACCAATAAAGATTGCCAGTGAGAGAGTGGATGACTCTGCATGAGAAATAGGCTCAAGGGTAACAAGTTGAAGAAGAGCTTTCTTGGAAAGGTAACCATATCGTTGAATAGCATGAGTAAAGCTGGCACTTGAAGGGGGCACCCAGATTTGAAGCTATGCCCCCTTGGCTTATGATTGGGCTCACTGGTTCTTAAAAAGTAATGTTCTGAGGAAACCAATTTCTCAAAAGTAAGGATGCTTGTTGAAATCCCTACCAATGAAGATTGCCAGTGAGAGAGTGGATGACAAGTTCTGCATGAGAAAAATGCTCAAGGGTAACAAGTTGAAGGAGAGCTTTCTTGGAAAGGTAACCATATCGTTGGATGGCATTAGTAAAGCTGGCACTTGAAGGGGGCACCCGGATTTGAACCAGCAACCTCTCGATCTGCAGTCGAATGCTCTTCCACTGAGCTATACCCCCTTGGCTTATGATTGGGCTCACTGGTTCTTAAAAAGTAATGTTCTGAGGAAACCAATTTCTCAAAAGTAAGGATGCTTGTTGAAATCCCTACCAATGAAGATTGCCAGTGAGAGTGTGGATGACAAGTTCTGCATGAGAAAAATGCTCAAGGGTAACAAGTTGAAGGAGAGCTTTCTTGGAAAGGTAACCATAATGTTGAATAGCATGAGTAAAGCTGGCACTTGAAGGGGGCACCCAGATTTGAAGCTATACCCCCTTGGCTTATGATTGGGCTCACTGGTTCTTAAAAAGTAATGTTCTGAGGAAACCAATTTCTCAAAAGTAAGGATGCTTGTTGAAATCCCTACCAATGAAAATTGCCAGTGAGAGAGTGGATGACAAGTTCTGCATGAGAAAAATGCTCAAGGGTAACAAGTTGAAGGAGAGCTTTCTTGGAAAGGTAACCATATCGTTGGATGGCATTAGTAAAGCTGGCACTTGAAGGGGGCACCCGGATTTGAACCAGGGACCTCTCGATCTGCAGTCGAATGCTCTTCCACTGAGCTATACCCCCTTGGCTTATGATTGGGCTCACTGGTTCTTAAAAAGTAATGTTCTGAGGAAACCAATTTCTCAAAATTAAGGATGCTTGTTGAAATCCCTACCAATAAAGATTGCCAGTGAGAGAGTGGATGACTCTGCATGAGAAATAGGCTCAAGGGTAACAAGTTGAAGAAGAGCTTTCTTGGAAAGGTAACCATATCGTTGAATAGCATGAGTAAAGCTGGCACTTGAAGGGGGCACCCAGATTTGAAGCTATGCCCCCTTGGCTTATGATTGGGCTCACTGGTTCTTAAAAAGTAATGTTCTGAGGAAACCAATTTCTCAAAAGTAAGGATGCTTGTTGAAATCCCTACCAATGAAGATTGCCAGTGAGAGAGTGGATGACAAGTTCTGCATGAGAAAAATGCTCAAGGGTAACAAGTTGAAGGAGAGCTTTCTTGGAAAGGTAACCATATCGTTGGATGGCATTAGTAAAGCTGGCACTTGAAGGGGGCACCCGGATTTGAACCAGGGACCTCTCGATCTGCAGTCGAATGCTCTTCCACTGAGCTATACCCCCTTGGCTTATGATTGGGCTCACTGGTTCTTAAAAAGTAATGTTCTGAGGAAACCAATTTCTCAAAAGTAAGGATGCTTGTTGAAATCCCTACCAATGAAAATTGCCAGTGAGAGAGTGGATGACAAGTTCTGCATGAGAAAAATGCTCAAGGGTAACAAGTTGAAGGAGAGCTTTCTTGGAAAGGTAACCATATCGTTGGATGGCATTAGTAAAGCTGGCACTTGAAGGGGGCACCCGGATTTGAACCAGGGACCTCTCGATCTGCAGTCGAATGCTCTTCCACTGAGCTATACCCCCTTGGCTTATGATTGGGCTCACTGGTTCTTAAAAAGTAATGTTCTGAGGAAACCAATTTCTCAAAATTAAGGATGCTTGTTGAAATCCCTACCAATAAAGATTGCCAGTGAGAGAGTGGATGACTCTGCATGAGAAATAGGCTCAAGGGTAACAAGTTGAAGAAGAGCTTTCTTGGAAAGGTAACCATATCGTTGAATAGCATGAGTAAAGCTGGCACTTGAAGGGGGCACCCAGATTTGAAGCTATGCCCCCTTGGCTTATGATTGGGCTCACTGGTTCTTAAAAAGTAATGTTCTGAGGAAACCAATTTCTCAAAAGTAAGGATGCTTGTTGAAATCCCTACCAATGAAGATTGCCAGTGAGAGAGTGGATGACAAGTTCTGCATGAGAAAAATGCTCAAGGGTAACAAGTTGAAGGAGAGCTTTCTTGGAAAGGTAACCATATCGTTGGATGGCATTAGTAAAGCTGGCACTTGAAGGGGGCACCCGGATTTGAACCAGGGACCTCTCGATCTGCAGTCGAATGCTCTTCCACTGAGCTATACCCCCTTGGCTTATGATTGGGCTCACTGGTTCTTAAAAAGTAATGTTCTGAGGAAACCAATTTCTCAAAATTAAGGATGCTTTTTGAAATCCCTACCAATAAAGATTGCCAGTGAGAGAGTGGATGACTCTGCATGAGAAATAGGCTCAAGGGTAACAAGTTGAAGAAGAGCTTTCTTGGAAAGGTAACCATATCGTTGAATAGCATGAGTAAAGCTGGCACTTGAAGGGGGCACCCAGATTTGAAGCTATGCCCCCTTGGCTTATGATTGGGCTCACTGGTTCTTAAAAAGTAATGTTCTGAGGAAACCAATTTCTCAAAAGTAAGGATGCTTGTTGAAATCCCTACCAATGAAGATTGCCAGTGAGAGAGTGGATGACAAGTTCTGCATGAGAAAAATGCTCAAGGGTAACAAGTTGAAGGAGAGCTTTCTTGGAAAGGTAACCATATCGTTGGATGGCATTAGTAAAGCTGGCACTTGAAGGGGGCACCCGGATTTGAACCAGGGACCTCGCGATCTGCAGTCGAATGCTCTTCCACTGAGCTATACCCCCTTGGCTTATGATTGGGCTCACTGGTTCTTAAAAAGTAATGTTCTGAGGAAACCAATTTCTCAAAAGTAAGGATGCTTGTTGAAATCCCTACCAATGAAGATTGCCAGTGAGTGTGGATGACAAGTTCTGCATGAGAAAAATGCTCAAGGGTAACAAGTTGAAGGAGAGCTTTCTTGGAAAGGTAACCATATCGTTGGATGGCATTAGTAAAGCTGGCACTTGAAGGGGGCACCCAGATTTGAAGCTATGCCCCCTTGGCTTATGATTGGGCTCACTGGTTCTTAAAAAGTAATGTTCTGAGGAAACCAATTTCTCAAAATTAAGGATGCTTGTTGAAATCCCTACCAATAAAGATTGCCAGTGAGAGAGTGGATGACTCTGCATGAGAAATAGGCTCAAGGGTAACAAGTTGAAGAAGAGCTTTCTTGGAAAGGTAACCATATCGTTGAATAGCATGAGTAAAGCTGGCACTTGAAGGGGGCACCCAGATTTGAAGCTATACCCCCTTGGCTTATGATTGGGCTCACTGGTTCTTAAAAAGTAATGTTCTGAGGAAACCAATTTCTCAAAAGTAAGGATGCTTGTTGAAATCCCTACCAATGAAGATTGCCAGTGAGAGAGTGGATGACAAGTTCTGCATGAGAAAAATGCTCAAGGGTAACAAGTTGAAGGAGAGCTTTCTTGGAAAGGTAACCATATCGTTGGATGGCATTAGTAAAGCTGGCACTTGAAGGGGGCACCCGGATTTGAACCAGGGACCTCTCGATCTGCAGTCGAATGCTCTTCCACTGAGCTATACCCCCTTGGCTTATGATTGGGCTCACTGGTTCTTAAAAAGTAATGTTCTGAGGAAACCAATTTCTCAAAATTAAGGATGCTTGTTGAAATCCCTACCAATAAAGATTGCCAGTGAGAGAGTGGATGACTCTGCATGAGAAATAGGCTCAAGGGTAACAAGTTGAAGAAGAGCTTTCTTGGAAAGGTAACCATATCGTTGAATAGCATGAGTAAAGCTGGCACTTGAAGGGGGCACCCAGATTTGAAGCTATGCCCCCTTGGCTTATGATTGGGCTCACTGGTTCTTAAAAAGTAATGTTCTGAGGAAACCAATTTCTCAAAAGTAAGGATGCTTGTTGAAATCCCTACCAATGAAGATTGCCAGTGAGAGAGTGGATGACAAGTTCTGCATGAGAAAAATGCTCAAGGGTAACAAGTTGAAGGAGAGCTTTCTTGGAAAGGTAACCATATCGTTGGATGGCATTAGTAAAGCTGGCACTTGAAGGGGGCACCCGGATTTGAACCAGGGACCTCTCGATCTGCAGTCGAATGCTCTTCCACTGAGCTATACCCCCTTGGCTTATGATTGGGCTCACTGGTTCTTAAAAAGTAATGTTCTGAGGAAACCAATTTCTCAAAATTAAGGATGCTTGTTGAAATCCCTACCAATAAAGATTGCCAGTGAGAGAGTGGATGACTCTGCATGAGAAATAGGCTCAAGGGTAACAAGTTGAAGAAGAGCTTTCTTGGAAAGGTAACCATATCGTTGAATAGCATGAGTAAAGCTGGCACTTGAAGGGGGCACCCAGATTTGAAGCTATGCCCCCTTGGCTTATGATTGGGCTCACTGGTTCTTAAAAAGTAATGTTCTGAGGAAACCAATTTCTCAAAAGTAAGGATGCTTGTTGAAATCCCTACCAATGAAGATTGCCAGTGAGAGAGTGGATGACAAGTTCTGCATGAGAAAAATGCTCAAGGGTAACAAGTTGAAGGAGAGCTTTCTTGGAAAGGTAACCATATCGTTGGATGGCATTAGTAAAGCTGGCACTTGAAGGGGGCACCCGGATTTGAACCAGGGACCTCTCGATCTGCAGTCGAATGCTCTTCCACTGAGCTATACCCCCTTGGCTTATGATTGGGCTCACTGGTTCTTAAAAAGTAATGTTCTGAGGAAACCAATTTCTCAAAATTAAGGATGCTTGTTGAAATCCCTACCAATAAAGATTGCCAGTGAGAGAGTGGATGACTCTGCATGAGAAATAGGCTCAAGGGTAACAAGTTGAAGAAGAGCTTTCTTGGAAAGGTAACCATATCGTTGAATAGCATGAGTAAAGCTGGCACTTGAAGGGGGCACCCAGATTTGAAGCTATGCCCCCTTGGCTTATGATTGGGCTCACTGGTTCTTAAAAAGTAATGTTCTGAGGAAACCAATTTCTCAAAAGTAAGGATGCTTGTTGAAATCCCTACCAATGAAGATTGCCAGTGAGAGAGTGGATGACAAGTTCTGCATGAGAAAAATGCTCAAGGGTAACAAGTTGAAGGAGAGCTTTCTTGGAAAGGTAACCATATCGTTGGATGGCATTAGTAAAGCTGGCACTTGAAGGGGGCACCCGGATTTGAACCAGGGACCTCTCGATCTGCAGTCGAATGCTCTTCCACTGAGCTATACCCCCTTGGCTTATGATTGGGCTCACTGGTTCTTAAAAAGTAATGTTCTGAGGAAACCAATTTCTCAAAATTAAGGATGCTTGTTGAAATCCCTACCAATAAAGATTGCCAGTGAGAGAGTGGATGACTCTGCATGAGAAATAGGCTCAAGGGTAACAAGTTGAAGAAGAGCTTTCTTGGAAAGGTAACCATATCGTTGAATAGCATGAGTAAAGCTGGCACTTGAAGGGGGCACCCAGATTTGAAGCTATGCCCCCTTGGCTTATGATTGGGCTCACTGGTTCTTAAAAAGTAATGTTCTGAGGAAACCAATTTCTCAAAAGTAAGGATGCTTGTTGAAATCCCTACCAATGAAGATTGCCAGTGAGAGAGTGGATGACAAGTTCTGCATGAGAAAAATGCTCAAGGGTAACAAGTTGAAGGAGAGCTTTCTTGGAAAGGTAACCATATCGTTGGATGGCATTAGTAAAGCTGGCACTTGAAGGGGGCACCCGGATTTGAACCAGCAACCTCTCGATCTGCAGTCGAATGCTCTTCCACTGAGCTATACCCCCTTGGCTTATGATTGGGCTCACTGGTTCTTAAAAAGTAATGTTCTGAGGAAACCAATTTCTCAAAAGTAAGGATGCTTGTTGAAATCCCTACCAATGAAGATTGCCAGTGAGAGTGTGGATGACAAGTTCTGCATGAGAAAAATGCTCAAGGGTAACAAGTTGAAGGAGAGCTTTCTTGGAAAGGTAACCATAATGTTGAATAGCATGAGTAAAGCTGGCACTTGAAGGGGGCACCCAGATTTGAAGCTATACCCCCTTGGCTTATGATTGGGCTCACTGGTTCTTAAAAAGTAATGTTCTGAGGAAACCAATTTCTCAAAAGTAAGAATGCTTGTTGAAATCCCTACCAATGAAGATTGCCAGTGAGAGAGTGGATGACAAGTTCTGCATGAGAAAAATGCTCAAGGGTAACAAGTTGAAGGAGAGCTTTCTTGGAAAGGTAACCATATCGTTGGATGGCATTAGTAAAGCTGGCACTTGAAGGGGGCACCCGGATTTGAACCAGGGACCTCTCGATCTGCAGTCGAATGCTCTTCCACTGAGCTATACCCCCTTGGCTTATGATTGGGCTCACTGGTTCTTAAAAAGTAATGTTCTGAGGAAACCAATTTCTCAAAATTAAGGATGCTTGTTGAAATCCCTACCAATAAAGATTGCCAGTGAGAGAGTGGATGACTCTGCA
This sequence comes from Eleutherodactylus coqui, assembly GCF_035609145.1. Taxonomy (NCBI): domain Eukaryota; kingdom Metazoa; phylum Chordata; class Amphibia; order Anura; family Eleutherodactylidae; genus Eleutherodactylus; species Eleutherodactylus coqui. Next base: position 43,345,565 of record NC_089849.1, on the reverse strand, counting down.
TGAGAAATAGGCTCAAGGGTAACAAGTTGAAGAAGAGCTTTCTTGGAAAGGTAACCATATCGTTGAATAGCATGAGTAAAGCTGGCACTTGAAGGGGGCACCCAGATTTGAAGCTATGCCCCCTTGGCTTATGATTGGGCTCACTGGTTCTTAAAAAGTAATGTTCTGAGGAAACCAATTTCTCAAAAGTAAGGATGCTTGTTGAAATCCCTACCAATGAAGATTGCCAGTGAGAGAGTGGATGACAAGTTCTGCATGAGAAAAATGCTCAAGGGTAACAAGTTGAAGGAGAGCTTTCTTGGAAAGGTAACCATATCGTTGGATGGCATTAGTAAAGCTGGCACTTGAAGGGGGCACCCGGATTTGAACCAGGGACCTCTCGATCTGCAGTCGAATGCTCTTCCACTGAGCTATACCCCCTTGGCTTATGATTGGGCTCACTGGTTCTTAAAAAGTAATGTTCTGAGGAAACCAATTTCTCAAAATTAAGGATGCTTGTTGAAATCCCTACCAATAAAGATTGCCAGTGAGAGAGTGGATGACTCTGCATGAGAAATAGGCTCAAGGGTAACAAGTTGAAGAAGAGCTTTCTTGGAAAGGTAACCATATCGTTGAATAGCATGAGTAAAGCTGGCACTTGAAGGGGGCACCCAGATTTGAAGCTATGCCCCCTTGGCTTATGATTGGGCTCACTGGTTCTTAAAAAGTAATGTTCTGAGGAAACCAATTTCTCAAAAGTAAGGATGCTTGTTGAAATCCCTACCAATGAAGATTGCCAGTGAGAGAGTGGATGACAAGTTCTGCATGAGAAAAATGCTCAAGGGTAACAAGTTGAAGGAGAGCTTTCTTGGAAAGGTAACCATATCGTTGGATGGCATTAGTAAAGCTGGCACTTGAAGGGGGCACCCGGATTTGAACCAGGGACCTCTCGATCTGCAGTCGAATGCTCTTCCACTGAGCTATACCCCCTTGGCTTATGATTGGGTTCACTGGTTCTTAAAAAGTAATGTTCTGAGGAAACCAATTTCTCAAAATTAAGGATGCTTGTTGAAATCCCTACCAATAAAGATTGCCAGTGAGAGAGTGGATGACTCTGCATGAGAAATAGGCTCAAGGGTAACAAGTTGAAGAAGAGCTTTCTTGGAAAGGTAACCATATCGTTGAATAGCATGAGTAAAGCTGGCACTTGAAGGGGGCACCCAGATTTGAAGCTATGCCCCCTTGGCTTATGATTGGGCTCACTGGTTCTTAAAAAGTAATGTTCTGAGGAAACCAATTTCTCAAAAGTAAGGATGCTTGTTGAAATCCCTACCAATGAAGATTGCCAGTGAGAGAGTGGATGACAAGTTCTGCATGAGAAAAATGCTCAAGGGTAACAAGTTGAAGGAGAGCTTTCTTGGAAAGGTAACCATATCGTTGGATGGCATTAGTAAAGCTGGCACTTGAAGGGGGCACCCGGATTTGAACCAGGGACCTCTCGATCTGCAGTCGAATGCTCTTCCACTGAGCTATACCCCCTTGGCTTATGATTGGGCTCACTGGTTCTTAAAAAGTAATGTTCTGAGGAAACCAATTTCTCAAAAGTAAGGATGCTTGTTGAAATCCCTACCAATGAAGATTGCCAGTGAGTGTGGATGACAAGTTCTGCATGAGAAAAATGCTCAAGGGTAACAAGTTGAAGGAGAGCTTTCTTGGAAAGGTAACCATATCGTTGGATGGCATTAGTAAAGCTGGCACTTGAAGGGGGCACCCAGATTTGAAGCTATGCCCCCTTGGCTTATGATTGGGCTCACTGGTTCTTAAAAAGTAATGTTCTGAGGAAACCAATTTCTCAAAATTAAGGATGCTTGTTGAAATCCCTACCAATAAAGATTGCCAGTGAGAGAGTGGATGACTCTGCATGAGAAATAGGCTCAAGGGTAACAAGTTGAAGAAGAGCTTTCTTGGAAAGGTAACCATATCGTTGAATAGCATGAGTAAAGCTGGCACTTGAAGGGGGCACCCAGATTTGAAGCTATGCCCCCTTGGCTTATGATTGGGCTCACTGGTTCTTAAAAAGTAATGTTCTGAGGAAACCAATTTCTCAAAAGTAAGGATGCTTGTTGAAATCCCTACCAATGAAGATTGCCAGTGAGAGTGTGGATGACAAGTTCTGCATGAGAAAAATGCTCAAGGGTAACAAGTTGAAGGAGAGCTTTCTTGGAAAGGTAACCATAACGTTGAATAGCATGAGTAAAGCTGGCACTTGAAGGGGGCACCCAGATTTGAAGCTATACCCCCTTGGCTTATGATTGGGCTCACTGGTTCTTAAAAAGTAATGTTCTGAGGAAACCAATTTCTCAAAAGTAAGAATGCTTGTTGAAATCCCTACCAATGAAGATTGCCAGTGAGAGAGTGGATGACAAGTTCTGCATGAGAAAAATGCTCAAGGGTAACAAGTTGAAGGAGAGCTTTCTTGGAAAGGTAACCATATCGTTGGATGGCATTAGTAAAGCTGGCACTTGAAGGGGGCACCCGGATTTGAACCAGGGACCTCTCGATCTGCAGTCGAATGCTCTTCCACTGAGCTATACCCCCTTGGCTTATGATTGGGCTCACTGGTTCTTAAAAAGTAATGTTCTGAGGAAACCAATTTCTCAAAAGTAAGGATGCTTGTTGAAATCCCTACCAATGAAAATTGCCAGTGAGAGAGTGGATGACAAGTTCTGCATGAGAAAAATGCTCAAGGGTAACAAGTTGAAGGAGAGCTTTCTTGGAAAGGTAACCATATCGTTGGATGGCATTAGTAAAGCTGGCACTTGAAGGGGGCACCCGGATTTGAACCAGGGACCTCTCGATCTGCAGTCGAATGCTCTTCCACTGAGCTATACCCCCTTGGCTTATGATTGGGCTCACTGGTTCTTAAAAAGTAATGTTCTGAGGAAACCAATTTCTCAAAATTAAGGATGCTTGTTGAAATCCCTACCAATAAAGATTGCCAGTGAGAGAGTGGATGACTCTGCATGAGAAATAGGCTCAAGGGTAACAAGTTGAAGAAGAGCTTTCTTGGAAAGGTAACCATATCGTTGAATAGCATGAGTAAAGCTGGCACTTGAAGGGGGCACCCAGATTTGAAGCTATGCCCCCTTGGCTTATGATTGGGCTCACTGGTTCTTAAAAAGTAATGTTCTGAGGAAACCAATTTCTCAAAAGTAAGGATGCTTGTTGAAATCCCTACCAATGAAGATTGCCAGTGAGAGAGTGGATGACAAGTTCTGCATGAGAAAAATGCTCAAGGGTAACAAGTTGAAGGAGAGCTTTCTTGGAAAGGTAACCATATCGTTGGATGGCATTAGTAAAGCTGGCACTTGAAGGGGGCACCCGGATTTGAACCAGGGACCTCTCGATCTGCAGTCGAATGCTCTTCCACTGAGCTATACCCCCTTGGCTTATGATTGGGCTCACTGGTTCTTAAAAAGTAATGTTCTGAGGAAACCAATTTCTCAAAATTAAGGATGCTTTTTGAAATCCCTACCAATAAAGATTGCCAGTGAGAGAGTGGATGACTCTGCATGAGAAATAGGCTCAAGGGTAACAAGTTGAAGAAGAGCTTTCTTGGAAAGGTAACCATATCGTTGAATAGCATGAGTAAAGCTGGCACTTGAAGGGGGCACCCAGATTTGAAGCTATGCCCCCTTGGCTTATGATTGGGCTCACTGGTTCTTAAAAAGTAATGTTCTGAGGAAACCAATTTCTCAAAAGTAAGGATGCTTGTTGAAATCCCTACCAATGAAGATTGCCAGTGAGAGAGTGGATGACAAGTTCTGCATGAGAAAAATGCTCAAGGGTAACAAGTTGAAGGAGAGCTTTCTTGGAAAGGTAACCATATCGTTGGATGGCATTAGTAAAGCTGGCACTTGAAGGGGGCACCCGGATTTGAACCAGGGACCTCGCGATCTGCAGTCGAATGCTCTTCCACTGAGCTATACCCCCTTGGCTTATGATTGGGCTCACTGGTTCTTAAAAAGTAATGTTCTGAGGAAACCAATTTCTCAAAAGTAAGGATGCTTGTTGAAATCCCTACCAATGAAGATTGCCAGTGAGTGTGGATGACAAGTTCTGCATGAGAAAAATGCTCAAGGGTAACAAGTTGAAGGAGAGCTTTCTTGGAAAGGTAACCATATCGTTGGATGGCATTAGTAAAGCTGGCACTTGAAGGGGGCACCCAGATTTGAAGCTATGCCCCCTTGGCTTATGATTGGGCTCACTGGTTCTTAAAAAGTAATGTTCTGAGGAAACCAATTTCTCAAAATTAAGGATGCTTGTTGAAATCCCTACCAATAAAGATTGCCAGTGAGAGAGTGGATGACTCTGCATGAGAAATAGGCTCAAGGGTAACAAGTTGAAGAAGAGCTTTCTTGGAAAGGTAACCATATCGTTGAATAGCATGAGTAAAGCTGGCACTTGAAGGGGGCACCCAGATTTGAAGCTATACCCCCTTGGCTTATGATTGGGCTCACTGGTTCTTAAAAAGTAATGTTCTGAGGAAACCAATTTCTCAAAAGTAAGGATGCTTGTTGAAATCCCTACCAATGAAGATTGCCAGTGAGAGAGTGGATGACAAGTTCTGCATGAGAAAAATGCTCAAGGGTAACAAGTTGAAGGAGAGCTTTCTTGGAAAGGTAACCATATCGTTGGATGGCATTAGTAAAGCTGGCACTTGAAGGGGGCACCCGGATTTGAACCAGGGACCTCTCGATCTGCAGTCGAATGCTCTTCCACTGAGCTATACCCCCTTGGCTTATGATTGGGCTCACTGGTTCTTAAAAAGTAATGTTCTGAGGAAACCAATTTCTCAAAATTAAGGATGCTTGTTGAAATCCCTACCAATAAAGATTGCCAGTGAGAGAGTGGATGACTCTGCATGAGAAATAGGCTCAAGGGTAACAAGTTGAAGAAGAGCTTTCTTGGAAAGGTAACCATATCGTTGAATAGCATGAGTAAAGCTGGCACTTGAAGGGGGCACCCAGATTTGAAGCTATGCCCCCTTGGCTTATGATTGGGCTCACTGGTTCTTAAAAAGTAATGTTCTGAGGAAACCAATTTCTCAAAAGTAAGGATGCTTGTTGAAATCCCTACCAATGAAGATTGCCAGTGAGAGAGTGGATGACAAGTTCTGCATGAGAAAAATGCTCAAGGGTAACAAGTTGAAGGAGAGCTTTCTTGGAAAGGTAACCATATCGTTGGATGGCATTAGTAAAGCTGGCACTTGAAGGGGGCACCCGGATTTGAACCAGGGACCTCTCGATCTGCAGTCGAATGCTCTTCCACTGAGCTATACCCCCTTGGCTTATGATTGGGCTCACTGGTTCTTAAAAAGTAATGTTCTGAGGAAACCAATTTCTCAAAATTAAGGATGCTTGTTGAAATCCCTACCAATAAAGATTGCCAGTGAGAGAGTGGATGACTCTGCATGAGAAATAGGCTCAAGGGTAACAAGTTGAAGAAGAGCTTTCTTGGAAAGGTAACCATATCGTTGAATAGCATGAGTAAAGCTGGCACTTGAAGGGGGCACCCAGATTTGAAGCTATGCCCCCTTGGCTTATGATTGGGCTCACTGGTTCTTAAAAAGTAATGTTCTGAGGAAACCAATTTCTCAAAAGTAAGGATGCTTGTTGAAATCCCTACCAATGAAGATTGCCAGTGAGAGAGTGGATGACAAGTTCTGCATGAGAAAAATGCTCAAGGGTAACAAGTTGAAGGAGAGCTTTCTTGGAAAGGTAACCATATCGTTGGATGGCATTAGTAAAGCTGGCACTTGAAGGGGGCACCCGGATTTGAACCAGGGACCTCTCGATCTGCAGTCGAATGCTCTTCCACTGAGCTATACCCCCTTGGCTTATGATTGGGCTCACTGGTTCTTAAAAAGTAATGTTCTGAGGAAACCAATTTCTCAAAATTAAGGATGCTTGTTGAAATCCCTACCAATAAAGATTGCCAGTGAGAGAGTGGATGACTCTGCATGAGAAATAGGCTCAAGGGTAACAAGTTGAAGAAGAGCTTTCTTGGAAAGGTAACCATATCGTTGAATAGCATGAGTAAAGCTGGCACTTGAAGGGGGCACCCAGATTTGAAGCTATGCCCCCTTGGCTTATGATTGGGCTCACTGGTTCTTAAAAAGTAATGTTCTGAGGAAACCAATTTCTCAAAAGTAAGGATGCTTGTTGAAATCCCTACCAATGAAGATTGCCAGTGAGAGAGTGGATGACAAGTTCTGCATGAGAAAAATGCTCAAGGGTAACAAGTTGAAGGAGAGCTTTCTTGGAAAGGTAACCATATCGTTGGATGGCATTAGTAAAGCTGGCACTTGAAGGGGGCACCCGGATTTGAACCAGGGACCTCTCGATCTGCAGTCGAATGCTCTTCCACTGAGCTATACCCCCTTGGCTTATGATTGGGCTCACTGGTTCTTAAAAAGTAATGTTCTGAGGAAACCAATTTCTCAAAATTAAGGATGCTTGTTGAAATCCCTACCAATAAAGATTGCCAGTGAGAGAGTGGATGACTCTGCATGAGAAATAGGCTCAAGGGTAACAAGTTGAAGAAGAGCTTTCTTGGAAAGGTAACCATATCGTTGAATAGCATGAGTAAAGCTGGCACTTGAAGGGGGCACCCAGATTTGAAGCTATGCCCCCTTGGCTTATGATTGGGCTCACTGGTTCTTAAAAAGTAATGTTCTGAGGAAACCAATTTCTCAAAAGTAAGGATGCTTGTTGAAATCCCTACCAATGAAGATTGCCAGTGAGAGAGTGGATGACAAGTTCTGCATGAGAAAAATGCTCAAGGGTAACAAGTTGAAGGAGAGCTTTCTTGGAAAGGTAACCATATCGTTGGATGGCATTAGTAAAGCTGGCACTTGAAGGGGGCACCCGGATTTGAACCAGCAACCTCTCGATCTGCAGTCGAATGCTCTTCCACTGAGCTATACCCCCTTGGCTTATGATTGGGCTCACTGGTTCTTAAAAAGTAATGTTCTGAGGAAACCAATTTCTCAAAAGTAAGGATGCTTGTTGAAATCCCTACCAATGAAGATTGCCAGTGAGAGTGTGGATGACAAGTTCTGCATGAGAAAAATGCTCAAGGGTAACAAGTTGAAGGAGAGCTTTCTTGGAAAGGTAACCATAATGTTGAATAGCATGAGTAAAGCTGGCACTTGAAGGGGGCACCCAGATTTGAAGCTATACCCCCTTGGCTTATGATTGGGCTCACTGGTTCTTAAAAAGTAATGTTCTGAGGAAACCAATTTCTCAAAAGTAAGAATGCTTGTTGAAATCCCTACCAATGAAGATTGCCAGTGAGAGAGTGGATGACAAGTTCTGCATGAGAAAAATGCTCAAGGGTAACAAGTTGAAGGAGAGCTTTCTTGGAAAGGTAACCATATCGTTGGATGGCATTAGTAAAGCTGGCACTTGAAGGGGGCACCCGGATTTGAACCAGGGACCTCTCGATCTGCAGTCGAATGCTCTTCCACTGAGCTATACCCCCTTGGCTTATGATTGGGCTCACTGGTTCTTAAAAAGTAATGTTCTGAGGAAACCAATTTCTCAAAATTAAGGATGCTTGTTGAAATCCCTACCAATAAAGATTGCCAGTGAGAGAGTGGATGACTCTGCATGAGAAATAGGCTCAAGGGTAACAAGTTGAAGAAGAGCTTTCTTGGAAAGGTAACCATATCGTTGAATAGCATGAGTAAAGCTGGCACTTGAAGGGGGCACCCAGATTTGAAGCTATGCCCCCTTGGCTTATGATTGGGCTCACTGGTTCTTAAAAAGTAATGTTCTGAGGAAACCAATTTCTCAAAAGTAAGGATGCTTGTTGAAATCCCTACCAATGAAGATTGCCAGTGAGAGAGTGGATGACAAGTTCTGCATGAGAAAAATGCTCAAGGGTAACAAGTTGAAGGAGAGCTTTCTTGGAAAGGTAACCATATCGTTGGATGGCATTAGTAAAGCTGGCACTTGAAGGGGGCACCCGGATTTGAACCAGGGACCTCTCGATCTGCAGTCGAATGCTCTTCCACTGAGCTATACCCCCTTGGCTTATGATTGGGCTCACTGGTTCTTAAAAAGTAATGTTCTGAGGAAACCAATTTCTCAAAATTAAGGATGCTTGTTGAAATCCCTACCAATAAAGATTGCCAGTGAGAGAGTGGATGACTCTGCATGAGAAATAGGCTCAAGGGTAACAAGTTGAAGAAGAGCTTTCTTGGAAAGGTAACCATATCGTTGAATAGCATGAGTAAAGCTGGCACTTGAAGGGGGCACCCAGATTTGAAGCTATGCCCCCTTGGCTTATGATTGGGCTCACTGGTTCTTAAAAAGTAATGTTCTGAGGAAACCAATTTCTCAAAAGTAAGGATGCTTGTTGAAATCCCTACCAATGAAGATTGCCAGTGAGAGAGTGGATGACAAGTTCTGCATGAGAAAAATGCTCAAGGGTAACAAGTTGAAGGAGAGCTTTCTTGGAAAGGTAACCATATCGTTGGATGGCATTAGTAAAGCTGGCACTTGAAGGGGGCACCCGGATTTGAACCAGGGACCTCTCGATCTGCAGTCGAATGCTCTTCCACTGAGCTATACCCCCTTGGCTTATGATTGGGTTCACTGGTTCTTAAAAAGTAATGTTCTGAGGAAACCAATTTCTCAAAATTAAGGATGCTTGTTGAAATCCCTACCAATAAAGATTGCCAGTGAGAGAGTGGATGACTCTGCATGAGAAATAGGCTCAAGGGTAACAAGTTGAAGAAGAGCTTTCTTGGAAAGGTAACCATATCGTTGAATAGCATGAGTAAAGCTGGCACTTGAAGGGGGCACCCAGATTTGAAGCTATGCCCCCTTGGCTTATGATTGGGCTCACTGGTTCTTAAAAAGTAATGTTCTGAGGAAACCAATTTCTCAAAAGTAAGGATGCTTGTTGAAATCCCTACCAATGAAGATTGCCAGTGAGAGAGTGGATGACAAGTTCTGCATGAGAAAAATGCTCAAGGGTAACAAGTTGAAGGAGAGCTTTCTTGGAAAGGTAACCATATCGTTGGATGGCATTAGTAAAGCTGGCACTTGAAGGGGGCACCCGGATTTGAACCAGGGACCTCTCGATCTGCAGTCGAATGCTCTTCCACTGAGCTATACCCCCTTGGCTTATGATTGGGCTCACTGGTTCTTAAAAAGTAATGTTCTGAGGAAACCAATTTCTCAAAAGTAAGGATGCTTGTTGAAATCCCTACCAATGAAGATTGCCAGTGAGTGTGGATGACAAGTTCTGCATGAGAAAAATGCTCAAGGGTAACAAGTTGAAGGAGAGCTTTCTTGGAAAGGTAACCATATCGTTGGATGGCATTAGTAAAGCTGGCACTTGAAGGGGGCACCCAGATTTGAAGCTATGCCCCCTTGGCTTATGATTGGGCTCACTGGTTCTTAAAAAGTAATGTTCTGAGGAAACCAATTTCTCAAAATTAAGGATGCTTGTTGAAATCCCTACCAATAAAGATTGCCAGTGAGAGAGTGGATGACTCTGCATGAGAAATAGGCTCAAGGGTAACAAGTTGAAGAAGAGCTTTCTTGGAAAGGTAACCATATCGTTGAATAGCATGAGTAAAGCTGGCACTTGAAGGGGGCACCCAGATTTGAAGCTATGCCCCCTTGGCTTATGATTGGGCTCACTGGTTCTTAAAAAGTAATGTTCTGAGGAAACCAATTTCTCAAAAGTAAGGATGCTTGTTGAAATCCCTACCAATGAAGATTGCCAGTGAGAGTGTGGATGACAAGTTCTGCATGAGAAAAATGCTCAAGGGTAACAAGTTGAAGGAGAGCTTTCTTGGAAAGGTAACCATAACGTTGAATAGCATGAGTAAAGCTGGCACTTGAAGGGGGCACCCAGATTTGAAGCTATACCCCCTTGGCTTATGATTGGGCTCACTGGTTCTTAAAAAGTAATGTTCTGAGGAAACCAATTTCTCAAAAGTAAGGATGCTTGTTGAAATCCCTACCAATGAAGATTGCCAGTGAGAGAGTGGATGACAAGTTCTGCATGAGAAAAATGCTCAAGGGTAACAAGTTGAAGGAGAGCTTTCTTGGAAAGGTAACCATATCGTTGGATGGCATTAGTAAAGCTGGCACTTGAAGGGGGCACCCGGATTTGAACCAGGGACCTCTCGATCTGCAGTCGAATGCTCTTCCACTGAGCTATACCCCCTTGGCTTATGATTGGGCTCACTGGTTCTTAAAAAGTAATGTTCTGAGGAAACCAATTTCTCAAAAGTAAGGATGCTTGTTGAAATCCCTACCAATGAAGATTGCCAGTGAGTGTGGATGACAAGTTCTGCATGAGAAAAATGCTCAAGGGTAACAAGTTGAAGAAGAGCTTTCTTGGAAAGGTAACCATATCGTTGGATGGCATTAGTAAAGCTGGCACTTGAAGGGGGCACCCAGATTTGAAGCTATGCCCCCTTGGCTTATGATTGGGCTCACTGGTTCTTAAAAAGTAATGTTCTGAGGAAACCAATTTCTCAAAATTAAGGATGCTTGTTGAAATCCCTACCAATAAAGATTGCCAGTGAGAGAGTGGATGACTCTGCATGAGAAATAGGCTCAAGGGTAACAAGTTGAAGAAGAGCTTTCTTGGAAAGGTAACCATATCGTTGAATAGCATGAGTAAAGCTGGCACTTGAAGGGGGCACCCAGATTTGAAGCTATGCCCCCTTGGCTTATGATTGGGCTCACTGGTTCTTAAAAAGTAATGTTCTGAGGAAACCAATTTCTCAAAAGTAAGGATGCTTGTTGAAATCCCTACCAATGAAGATTGCCAGTGAGAGAGTGGATGACAAGTTCTGCATGAGAAAAATGCTCAAGGGTAACAAGTTGAAGGAGAGCTTTCTTGGAAAGGTAACCATATCGTTGGATGGCATTAGTAAAGCTGGCACTTGAAGGGGGCACCCGGATTTGAACCAGGAACCTCTCGATCTGCAGTCGAATGCTCTTCCACTGAGCTATACCCCCTTGGCTTATGATTGGGCTCACTGGTTCTTAAAAAGTAATGTTCTGAGGAAACCAATTTCTCAAAAGTAAGGATGCTTGTTGAAATCCCTACCAATGAAGATTGCCAGTGAGTGTGGATGACAAGTTCTGCATGAGAAAAATGCTCAAGGGTAACAAGTTGAAGGAGAGCTTTCTTGGAAAGGTAACCATATCGTTGGATGGCATTAGTAAAGCTGGCACTTGAAGGGGGCACCCAGATTTGAAGCTATGCCCCCTTGGCTTATGATTGGGCTCACTGGTTCTTAAAAAGTAATGTTCTGAGGAAACCAATTTCTCAAATGTAAGGATGCTTGTTGAAATCCCTACCAATGAAGATTGCCAGTGAGAGAGTGGATGACAAGTTCTGCATGAGAAAAATGCTCAAGGGTAACAAGTTGAAGGAGAGCTTTCTTGGAAAGGTAACCATATCGTTGGATGGTATTAGTAAAGCTGGCACTTGAAGGGGGCACCCGGATTTGAACCAGGGACCTCTCGATCTGCAGTCGAATGCTCTTCCACTGAGCTATACCCCCTTGGCTTATGATTGGGCTCACTGGTTCTTAAAAAGTAATGTTCTGAGGAAACCAATTTCTCAAAATTAAGGATGCTTGTTGAAATCCCTACCAATAAAGATTGCCAGTGAGAGAGTGGATGACTCTGCATGAGAAATAGGCTCAAGGGTAACAAGTTGAAGAAGAGCTTTCTTGGAAAGGTAACCATATCGTTGAATAGCATGAGTAAAGCTGGCACTTGAAGGGGGCACCCAGATTTGAAGCTATGCCCCCTTGGCTTATGATTGGGCTCACTGGTTCTTAAAAAGTAATGTTCTGAGGAAACCAATTTCTCAAAAGTAAGGATGCTTGTTGAAATCCCTACCAATGAAGATTGCCAGTGAGAGAGTGGATGACAAGTTCTGCATGAGAAAAATGCTCAAGGGTAACAAGTTGAAGGAGAGCTTTCTTGGAAAGGTAACCATATCGTTGGATGGCATTAGTAAAGCTGGCACTTGAAGGGGGCACCCGGATTTGAACCAGGGACCTCTCGATCTGCAGTCGAATGCTCTTCCACTGAGCTATACCCCCTTGGCTTATGATTGGGTTCACTGGTTCTTAAAAAGTAATGTTCTGAGGAAACCAATTTCTCAAAATTAAGGATGCTTGTTGAAATCCCTACCAATAAAGATTGCCAGTGAGAGAGTGGATGACTCTGCATGAGAAATAGGCTCAAGGGTAACAAGTTGAAGAAGAGCTTTCTTGGAAAGGTAACCATATCGTTGAATAGCATGAGTAAAGCTGGCACTTGAAGGGGGCACCCAGATTTGAAGCTATGCCCCCTTGGCTTATGATTGGGCTCACTGGTTCTTAAAAAGTAATGTTCTGAGGAAACCAATTTCTCAAAAGTAAGGATGCTTGTTGAAATCCCTACCAATGAAGATTGCCAGTGAGAGTGTGGATGACAAGTTCTGCATGAGAAAAATGCTCAAGGGTAACAAGTTGAAGGAGAGCTTTCTTGGAAAGGTAACCATAACGTTGAATAGCATGAGTAAAGCTGGCACTTGAAGGGGGCACCCAGATTTGAAGCTATACCCCCTTGGCTTATGATTGGGCTCACTGGTTCTTAAAAAGTAATGTTCTGAGGAAACCAATTTCTCAAAAGTAAGGATGCTTGTTGAAATCCCTACCAATGAAGATTGCCAGTGAGAGAGTGGATGACAAGTTCTGCATGAGAAAAATGCTCAAGGGTAACAAGTTGAAGGAGAGCTTTTTTGGAAAGGTAACCATATCGTTGGATGGCATTAGTAAAGCTGGCACTTCAAGGGGGCACCCGGATTTGAACCAGGAACCTCTCGATCTGCAGTCGAATGCTCTTCCACTGAGCTATACCCCCTTGGCTTATGATTGGGCTCACTGGTTCTTAAAAAGTAATGTTCTGAGGAAACCAATTTCTCAAAAGTAAGGATGCTTGTTGAAATCCCTACCAATGAAGATTGCCAGTGAGAGTGTGGATGACAAGTTCTGCATGAGAAAAATGCTCAAGGGTAACAAGTTGAAGGAGAGCTTTCTTGGAAAGGTAACCATAACGTTGAATAGCATGAGTAAAGCTGGCACTTGAAGGGGGCACCCAGATTTGAAGCTATACCCCCTTGGCTTATGATTGGGCTCACTGGTTCTTAAAAAGTAATGTTCTGAGGAAACCAATTTCTCAAAAGTAAGGATGCTTGTTGAAATCCCTACCAATGAAGATTGCCAGTGAGAGAGTGGATGACAAGTTCTGCATGAGAAAAATGCTCAAGGGTAACAAGTTGAAGGAGAGCTTTCTTGGAAAGGTAACCATATCGTTGGATGGCATTAGTAAAGCTGGCACTTGAAGGGGGCACCCGGATTTGAACCAGGGACCTCTCGATCTGCAGTCGAATGCTCTTCCACTGAGCTATACCCCCTTGGCTTATGATTGGGCTCACTGGTTCTTAAAAAGTAATGTTCTGAGGAAACCAATTTCTCAAAAGTAAGGATGCTTGTTGAAATCCCTACCAATGAAGATTGCCAGTGAGTGTGGATGACAAGTTCTGCATGAGAAAAATGCTCAAGGGTAACAAGTTGAAGGAGAGCTTTCTTGGAAAGGTAACCATATCGTTGGATGGCATTAGTAAAGCTGGCACTTGAAGGGGGCACCCAGATTTGAAGCTATGCCCCCTTGGCTTATGATTGGGCTCACTGGTTCTTAAAAAGTAATGTTCTGAGGAAACCAATTTCTCAAAATTAAGGATGCTTGTTGAAATCCCTACCAATAAAGATTGCCAGTGAGAGAGTGGATGACTCTGCATGAGAAATAGGCTCAAGGGTAACAAGTTGAAGAAGAGCTTTCTTGGAAAGGTAACCATATCGTTGAATAGCATGAGTAAAGCTGGCACTTGAAGGGGGCACCCAGATTTGAAGCTATGCCCCCTTGGCTTATGATTGGGCTCACTGGTTCTTAAAAAGTAATGTTCTGAGGAAACCAATTTCTCAAAAGTAAGGATGCTTGTTGAAATCCCTACCAATGAAGATTGCCAGTGAGAGAGTGGATGACAAGTTCTGCATGAGAAAAATGCTCAAGGGTAACAAGTTGAAGGAGAGCTTTCTTGGAAAGGTAACCATATCGTTGGATGGCATTAGTAAAGCTGGCACTTGAAGGGGGCACCCGGATTTGAACCAGGAACCTCTCGATCTGCAGTCGAATGCTCTTCCACTGAGCTATACCCCCTTGGCTTATGATTGGGCTCACTGGTTCTTAAAAAGTAATGTTCTGAGGAAACCAATTTCTCAAAAGTAAGGATGCTTGTTGAAATCCCTACCAATGAAGATTGCCAGTGAGTGTGGATGACAAGTTCTGCATGAGAAAAATGCTCAAGGGTAACAAGTTGAAGGAGAGCTTTCTTGGAAAGGTAACCATATCGTTGGATGGCATTAGTAAAGCTGGCACTTGAAGGGGGCACCCAGATTTGAAGCTATGCCCCCTTGGCTTATGATTGGGCTCACTGGTTCTTAAAAAGTAATGTTCTGAGGAAACCAATTTCTCAAATGTAAGGATGCTTGTTGAAATCCCTACCAATGAAGATTGCCAGTGAGAGAGTGGATGACAAGTTCTGCATGAGAAAAATGCTCAAGGGTAACAAGTTGAAGGAGAGCTTTCTTGGAAAGGTAACCATATCGTTGGATGGCATTAGTAAAGCTGGCACTTGAAGGGGGCACCCGGATTTGAACCAGGGAACTCTCGATCTGCAGTCGAATGCTCTTCCACTGAGCTATACCCCCTTGGCTTATGATTGGGCTCACTGGTTCTTAAAAAGTAATGTTCTGAGGAAACCAATTTCTCAAAATTAAGGATGCTTGTTGAAATCCCTACCAATAAAGATTGCCAGTGAGAGAGTGGATGACTCTGCATGAGAAATAGGCTCAAGGGTAACAAGTTGAAGAAGAGCTTTCTTGGAAAGGTAACCATATCGTTGAATAGCATGAGTAAAGCTGGCACTTGAAGGGGGCACCCAGATTTGAAGCTATGCCCCCTTGGCTTATGATTGGGCTCACTGGTTCTTAAAAAGTAATGTTCTGAGGAAACCAATTTCTCAAAAGTAAGGATGCTTGTTGAAATCCCTACCAATGAAGATTGCCAGTGAGAGAGTGGATGACAAGTTCTGCATGAGAAAAATGCTCAAGGGTAACAAGTTGAAGGAGAGCTTTCTTGGAAAGGTAACCATATCGTTGGATGGCATTAGTAAAGCTGGCACTTGAAGGGGGCACCCGGATTTGAACCAGGGACCTCTCGATCTGCAGTCGAATGCTCTTCCACTGAGCTATACCCCCTTGGCTTATGATTGGGCTCACTGGTTCTTAAAAAGTAATGTTCTGAGGAAACCAATTTCTCAAAATTAAGGATGCTTGTTGAAATCCCTACCAATAAAGATTGCCAGTGAGAGAGTGGATGACTCTGCATGAGAAATAGGCTCAAGGGTAACAAGTTGAAGAAGAGCTTTCTTGGAAAGGTAACCATATCGTTGAATAGCATGAGTAAAGCTGGCACTTGAAGGGGGCACCCAGATTTGAAGCTATGCCCCCTTGGCTTATGATTGGGCTCACTGGTTCTTAAAAAGTAATGTTCTGAGGAAACCAATTTCTCAAAAGTAAGGATGCTTGTTGAAATCCCTACCAATGAAGATTGCCAGTGAGAGAGTGGATGACAAGTTCTGCATGAGAAAAATGCTCAAGGGTAACAAGTTGAAGGAGAGCTTTCTTGGAAAGGTAACCATATCGTTGGATGGCATTAGTAAAGCTGGCACTTGAAGGGGGCACCCGGATTTGAACCAGCAACCTCTCGATCTGCAGTCGAATGCTCTTCCACTGAGCTATACCCCCTTGGCTTATGATTGGGCTCACTGGTTCTTAAAAAGTAATGTTCTGAGGAAACCAATTTCTCAAAAGTAAGGATGCTTGTTGAAATCCCTACCAATGAAGATTGCCAGTGAGAGTGTGGATGACAAGTTCTGCATGAGAAAAATGCTCAAGGGTAACAAGTTGAAGGAGAGCTTTCTTGGAAAGGTAACCATAATGTTGAATAGCATGAGTGAAGGGGGCACCCAGATTTGAAGCTATACCCCCTTGGCTTATGATTGGGCTCACTGGTTCTTAAAAAGTAATGTTCTGAGGAAACCAATTTCTCAAAAGTAAGGATGCTTGTTGAAATCCCTACCAATGAAGATTGCCAGTGAGAGAGTGGATGACAAGTTCTGCATGAGAAAAATGCTCAAGGGTAACAAGTTGAAGGAGAGCTTTCTTGGAAAGGTAACCATATCGTTGGATGGCATTAGTAAAGCTGGCACTTGAAGGGGGCACCCGGATTTGAACCAGGGACCTCTCGATCTGCAGTCGAATGCTCTTGGGCTCACTGGTTCTTAAAAAGTAATGTTCTGAGGAAACCAATTTCTCAAAATTAAGGATGCTTGTTGAAATCCCTACCAATAAAGATTGCCAGTGAGAGAGTGGATGACTCTGCATGAGAAATAGGCTCAAGGGTAACAAGTTGAAGAAGAGCTTTCTTGGAAAGGTAACCATATCGTTGAATAGCATGAGTAAAGCTGGCACTTGAAGGGGGCACCCAGATTTGAAGCTATGCCCCCTTGGCTTATGATTGGGCTCACTGGTTCTTAAAAAGTAATGTTCTGAGGAAACCAATTTCTCAAAAGTAAGGATGCTTGTTGAAATCCCTACCAATGAAGATTGCCAGTGAGAGAGTGGATGACAAGTTCTGCATGAGAAAAATGCTCAAGGGTAACAAGTTGAAGGAGAGCTTTCTTGGAAAGGTAACCATATCGTTGGATGGCATTAGTAAAGCTGGCACTTGAAGGGGGCACCCGGATTTGAACCAGGGACCTCTCGATCTGCAGTCGAATGCTCTTCCACTGAGCTATACCCCCTTGGCTTATGATTGGGCTCACTGGTTCTTAAAAAGTAATGTTCTGAGGAAACCAATTTCTCAAAATTAAGGATGCTTGTTGAAATCCCTACCAATAAAGATTGCCAGTGAGAGAGTGGATGACTCTGCATGAGAAATAGGCTCAAGGGTAACAAGTTGAAGAAGAGCTTTCTTGGAAAGGTAACCATATCGTTGAATAGCATGAGTAAAGCTGGCACTTGAAGGGGGCACCCAGATTTGAAGCTATGCCCCCTTGGCTTATGATTGGGCTCACTGGTTCTTAAAAAGTAATGTTCTGAGGAAACCAATTTCTCAAAAGTAAGGATGCTTGTTGAAATCCCTACCAATGAAGATTGCCAGTGAGAGAGTGGATGACAAGTTCTGCATGAGAAAAATGCTCAAGGGTAACAAGTTGAAGGAGAGCTTTCTTGGAAAGGTAACCATATCGTTGGATGGCATTAGTAAAGCTGGCACTTGAAGGGGGCACCCGGATTTGAACCAGGGACCTCTCGATCTGCAGTCGAATGCTCTTCCACTGAGCTATACCCCCTTGGCTTATGATTGGGCTCACTGGTTCTTAAAAAGTAATGTTCTGAGGAAACCAATTTCTCAAAAGTAAGGATGCTTGTTGAAATCCCTACCAATAAAGATTGCCAGTGAGAGAGTGGATGACTCTGCATGAGAAATAGGCTCAAGGGTAACAAGTTGAAGAAGAGCTTTCTTGGAAAGGTAACCATATCGTTGAATAGCATGAGTAAAGCTGGCACTTGAAGGGGGCACCCAGATTTGAAGCTATGCCCCCTTGGCTTATGATTGGGCTCACTGGTTCTTAAAAAGTAATGTTCTGAGGAAACCAATTTCTCAAAAGTAAGGATGCTTGTTGAAATCCCTACCAATGAAGATTGCCAGTGAGAGAGTGGATGACAAGTTCTGCATGAGAAAAATGCTCAAGGGTAACAAGTTGAAGGAGAGCTTTCTTGGAAAGGTAACCATATCGTTGGATGGCATTAGTAAAGCTGGCACTTGAAGGGGGCACCCGGATTTGAACCAGGGACCTCTCGATCTGCAGTCGAATGCTCTTCCACTGAGCTATACCCCCTTGGCTTATGATTGGGCTCACTGGTTCTTAAAAAGTAATGTTCTGAGGAAACCAATTTCTCAAAAGTAAGGATGCTTGTTGAAATCCCTACCAATAAAGATTGCCAGTGAGAGAGTGGATGACTCTGCATGAGAAATAGGCTCAAGGGTAACAAGTTGAAGAAGAGCTTTCTTGGAAAGGTAACCATATCGTTGAATAGCATGAGTAAAGCTGGCACTTGAAGGGGGCACCCAGATTTGAAGCTATGCCCCTTGGCTTATGATTGGGCTCACTGGTTCTTAAAAAGTAATGTTCTGAGGAAACCAATTTCTCAAAAGTAAGGATGCTTGTTGAAATCCCTACCAATAAAGATTGCCAGTGAGAGAGTGGATGACTCTGCATGAGAAATAGGCTCAAGGGTAACAAGTTGAAGAAGAGCTTTCTTGGAAAGGTAACCATATCGTTGAATAGCATGAGTAAAGCTGGCACTTGAAGGGGGCACCCAGATTTGAAGCTATGCCCCCTTGGCTTATGATTGGGCTCACTGGTTCTTAAAAAGTAATGTTCTGAGGAAACCAATTTCTCAAAAGTAAGGATGCTTGTTGAAATCCCTACCAATGAAGATTGCCAGTGAGAGTGTGGATGACAAGTTCTGCATGAGAAAAATGCTCAAGGGTAACAAGTTGAAGGAGAGCTTTCTTGGAAAGGTAACCATAACGTTGAATAGCATGAGTAAAGCTGGCACTTGAAGGGGGCACCCAGATTTGAAGCTATACCCCCTTGGCTTATGATTGGGCTCACTGGTTCTTAAAAAGTAATGTTCTGAGGAAACCAATTTCTCAAAAGTAAGGATGCTTGTTGAAATCCCTACCAATGAAGATTGCCAGTGAGAGAGTGGATGACAAGTTCTGCATGAGAAAAATGCTCAAGGGTAACAAGTTGAAGGAGAGCTTTTTTGGAAAGGTAACCATATCGTTGGATGGCATTAGTAAAGCTGGCACTTGAAGGGGGCACCCGGATTTGAACCAGGAACCTCTCGATCTGCAGTCGAATGCTCTTCCACTGAGCTATACCCCCTTGGCTTATGATTGGGCTCACTGGTTCTTAAAAAGTAATGTTCTGAGGAAACCAATTTCTCAAAAGTAAGGATGCTTGTTGAAATCCCTACCAATGAAGATTGCCAGTGAGAGTGTGGATGACAAGTTCTGCATGAGAAAAATGCTCAAGGGTAACAAGTTGAAGGAGAGCTTTCTTGGAAAGGTAACCATAACGTTGAATAGCATGAGTAAAGCTGGCACTTGAAGGGGGCACCCAGATTTGAAGCTATACCCCCTTGGCTTATGATTGGGCTCACTGGTTCTTAAAAAGTAATGTTCTGAGGAAACCAATTTCTCAAAAGTAAGGATGCTTGTTGAAATCCCTACCAATGAAGATTGCCAGTGAGAGAGTGGATGACAAGTTCTGCATGAGAAAAATGCTCAAGGGTAACAAGTTGAAGAAGAGCTTTCTTGGAAAGGTAACCATATCGTTGAATAGCATGAGTAAAGCTGGCACTTGAAGGGGGCACCCAGATTTGAAGCTATACCCCCTTGGCTTATGATTGGGCTCACTGGTTCTTAAAAAGTAATGTTCTGAGGAAACCAATTTCTCAAAATTAAGGATGCTTGTTGAAATCCCCACCAATAAAGATTGCCAGTGAGAGAGTGGATGACTCTGCATGAGAAATAGGCTCAAGGGTAACAAGTTGAAGAAGAGCTTTCTTGGAAAGGTAACCATATCGTTGAATAGCATGAGTAAAGCTGGCACTTGAAGGGGGCACCCAGATTTGAAGCTATGCCCCCTTGGCTTATGATTGGGCTCACTGGTTCTTAAAAAGTAATGTTCTGAGGAAACCAATTTCTCAAAAGTAAGGATGCTTGTTGAAATCCCTACCAATGAAGATTGCCAGTGAGAGAGTGGATGACAAGTTCTGCATGAGAAAAATGCTCAAGGGTAACAAGTTGAAGGAGAGCTTTCTTGGAAAGGTAACCATATCGTTGGATGGCATTAGTAAAGCTGGCACTTGAAGGGGGCACCCGGATTTGAACCAGGAACCTCTCGATCTGCAGTCGAATGCTCTTCCACTGAGCTATACCCCCTTGGCTTATGATTGGGCTCACTGGTTCTTAAAAAGTAATGTTCTGAGGAAACCAATTTCTCAAAAGTAAGGATGCTTGTTGAAATCCCTACCAATGAAGATTGCCAGTGAGAGTGTGGATGACAAGTTCTGCATGAGAAAAATGCTCAAGGGTAACAAGTTGAAGGAGAGCTTTCTTGGAAAGGTAACCATAACGTTGAATAGCATGAGTAAAGCTGGCACTTGAAGGGGGCACCCAGATTTGAAGCTATACCCCCTTGGCTTATGATTGGGCTCACTGGTTCTTAAAAAGTAATGTTCTGAGGAAACCAATTTCTCAAAAGTAAGGATGCTTGTTGAAATCCCTACCAATGAAGATTGCCAGTGAGAGAGTGGATGACAAGTTCTGCATGAGAAAAATGCTCAAGGGTAACAAGTTGAAGAAGAGCTTTCTTGGAAAGGTAACCATATCGTTGAATAGCATGAGTAAAGCTGGCACTTGAAGGGGGCACCCAGATTTGAAGCTATACCCCCTTGGCTTATGATTGGGCTCACTGGTTCTTAAAAAGTAATGTTCTGAGGAAACCAATTTCTCAAAAGTAAGGATGCTTGTTGAAATCCCTACCAATAAAGATTGCCAGTGAGAGAGTGGATGACTCTGCATGAGAAATAGGCTCAAGGGTAACAAGTTGAAGAAGAGCTTTCTTGGAAAGGTAACCATATCGTTGAATAGCATGAGTAAAGCTGGCACTTGAAGGGGGCACCCAGATTTGAAGCTATGCCCCTTGGCTTATGATTGGGCTCACTGGTTCTTAAAAAGTAATGTTCTGAGGAAACCAATTTCTCAAAAGTAAGGATGCTTGTTGAAATCCCTACCAATAAAGATTGCCAGTGAGAGAGTGGATGACTCTGCATGAGAAATAGGCTCAAGGGTAACAAGTTGAAGGAGAGCTTTCTTGGAAAGGTAACCATATCGTTGGATGGCATTAGTAAAGCTGGCACTTGAAGGGGGCACCCGGATTTGAACCAGGGACCTCTCGATCTGCAGTCGAATGCTCTTCCACTGAGCTATACCCCCTTGGCTTATGATTGGGCTCACTGGTTCTTAAAAAGTAATGTTCTGAGGAAACCAATTTCTCAAAAGTAAGGATGCTTGTTGAAATCCCTACCAATGAAGATTGCCAGTGAGAGAGTGGATGACAAGTTCTGCATGAGAAAAATGCTCAAGGGTAACAAGTTGAAGGAGAGCTTTCTTGGAAAGGTAACCATATCGTTGGATGGCATTAGTAAAGCTGGCACTTGAAGGGAGCACCCGGATTTGAAGCAGGGACCTCTCGATCTGCAGTCGAATGCTCTTCCACTGAGCTATACCCCCTTGGCTTATGATTGGGCTCACTGGTTCTTAAAAAGTAATGTTCTGAGGAAACCAATTTCTCAAAAGTAAGGATGCTTGTTGAAATCCCTACCAATGAAGATTGCCAGTGAGAGAGTGGATGACAAGTTCTGCATGAGAAAAATGCTCAAGGGTAACAAGTTGAAGGAGAGCTTTCTTGGAAAGGTAACCATATCGTTGGATGGCATTAGTAAAGCTGGCACTTGAAGGGAGCACCCGGATTTGAAGCAGGGACCTCTCGATCTGCAGTCGAATGCTCTTCCACTGAGCTATACCCCCTTGGCTTATGATTGGGCTCACTGGTTCTTAAAAAGTAATGTTCTGAGGAAACCAATTTCTCAAAAGTAAGGATGCTTGTTGAAATCCCTACCAATAAAGATTGCCAGTGAGAGAGTGGATGACTCTGCATGAGAAATAGGCTCAAGGGTAACAAGTTGAAGAAGAGCTTTCTTGGAAAGGTAACCATATCGTTGAATAGCATGAGTAAAGCTGGCACTTGAAGGGGGCACCCAGATTTGAAGCTATGCCCCTTGGCTTATGATTGGGCTCACTGGTTCTTAAAAAGTAATGTTCTGAGGAAACCAATTTCTCAAAAGTAAGGATGCTTGTTGAAATCCCTACCAATGAAGATTGCCAGTGAGAGTGTGGATGACAAGTTCTGCATGAGAAAAATGCTCAAGGGTAACAAGTTGAAGGAGAGCTTTCTTGGAAAGGTAACCATAACGTTGAATAGCATGAGTAAAGCTGGCACTTGAAGGGGGCACCCAGATTTGAAGCTATACCCCCTTGGCTTATGATTGGGCTCACTGGTTCTTAAAAAGTAATGTTCTGAGGAAACCAATTTCTCAAAAGTAAGGATGCTTGTTGAAATCCCTACCAATGAAGATTGCCAGTGAGAGAGTGGATGACAAGTTCTGCATGAGAAAAATGCTCAAGGGTAACAAGTTGAAGAAGAGCTTTCTTGGAAAGGTAACCATATCGTTGAATAGCATGAGTAAAGCTGGCACTTGAAGGGGGCACCCAGATTTGAAGCTATACCCCCTTGGCTTATGATTGGGCTCACTGGTTCTTAAAAAGTAATGTTCTGAGGAAACCAATTTCTCAAAATTAAGGATGCTTGTTGAAATCCCCACCAATAAAGATTGCCAGTGAGAGAGTGGATGACTCTGCATGAGAAATAGGCTCAAGGGTAACAAGTTGAAGAAGAGCTTTCTTGGAAAGGTAACCATATCGTTGAATAGCATGAGTAAAGCTGGCACTTGAAGGGGGCACCCAGATTTGAAGCTATGCCCCCTTGGCTTATGATTGGGCTCACTGGTTCTTAAAAAGTAATGTTCTGAGGAAACCAATTTCTCAAAAGTAAGGATGCTTGTTGAAATCCCTACCAATGAAGATTGCCAGTGAGAGAGTGGATGACAAGTTCTGCATGAGAAAAATGCTCAAGGGTAACAAGTTGAAGGAGAGCTTTCTTGGAAAGGTAACCATATCGTTGGATGGCATTAGTAAAGCTGGCACTTGAAGGGGGCACCCGGATTTGAACCAGGAACCTCTCGATCTGCAGTCGAATGCTCTTCCACTGAGCTATACCCCCTTGGCTTATGATTGGGCTCACTGGTTCTTAAAAAGTAATGTTCTGAGGAAACCAATTTCTCAAAAGTAAGGATGCTTGTTGAAATCCCTACCAATGAAGATTGCCAGTGAGAGTGTGGATGACAAGTTCTGCATGAGAAAAATGCTCAAGGGTAACAAGTTGAAGGAGAGCTTTCTTGGAAAGGTAACCATAACGTTGAATAGCATGAGTAAAGCTGGCACTTGAAGGGGGCACCCAGATTTGAAGCTATACCCCCTTGGCTTATGATTGGGCTCACTGGTTCTTAAAAAGTAATGTTCTGAGGAAACCAATTTCTCAAAAGTAAGGATGCTTGTTGAAATCCCTACCAATGAAGATTGCCAGTGAGAGAGTGGATGACAAGTTCTGCATGAGAAAAATGCTCAAGGGTAACAAGTTGAAGAAGAGCTTTCTTGGAAAGGTAACCATATCGTTGAATAGCATGAGTAAAGCTGGCACTTGAAGGGGGCACCCAGATTTGAAGCTATACCCCCTTGGCTTATGATTGGGCTCACTGGTTCTTAAAAAGTAATGTTCTGAGGAAACCAATTTCTCAAAAGTAAGGATGCTTGTTGAAATCCCTACCAATAAAGATTGCCAGTGAGAGAGTGGATGACTCTGCATGAGAAATAGGCTCAAGGGTAACAAGTTGAAGAAGAGCTTTCTTGGAAAGGTAACCATATCGTTGAATAGCATGAGTAAAGCTGGCACTTGAAGGGGGCACCCAGATTTGAAGCTATGCCCCTTGGCTTATGATTGGGCTCACTGGTTCTTAAAAAGTAATGTTCTGAGGAAACCAATTTCTCAAAAGTAAGGATGCTTGTTGAAATCCCTACCAATAAAGATTGCCAGTGAGAGAGTGGATGACTCTGCATGAGAAATAGGCTCAAGGGTAACAAGTTGAAGGAGAGCTTTCTTGGAAAGGTAACCATATCGTTGGATGGCATTAGTAAAGCTGGCACTTGAAGGGGGCACCCGGATTTGAACCAGGGACCTCTCGATCTGCAGTCGAATGCTCTTCCACTGAGCTATACCCCCTTGGCTTATGATTGGGCTCACTGGTTCTTAAAAAGTAATGTTCTGAGGAAACCAATTTCTCAAAAGTAAGGATGCTTGTTGAAATCCCTACCAATGAAGATTGCCAGTGAGAGAGTGGATGACAAGTTCTGCATGAGAAAAATGCTCAAGGGTAACAAGTTGAAGGAGAGCTTTCTTGGAAAGGTAACCATATCGTTGGATGGCATTAGTAAAGCTGGCACTTGAAGGGAGCACCCGGATTTGAAGCAGGGACCTCTCGATCTGCAGTCGAATGCTCTTCCACTGAGCTATACCCCCTTGGCTTATGATTGGGCTCACTGGTTCTTAAAAAGTAATGTTCTGAGGAAACCAATTTCTCAAAAGTAAGGATGCTTGTTGAAATCCCTACCAATGAAGATTGCCAGTGAGAGAGTGGATGACAAGTTCTGCATGAGAAAAATGCTCAAGGGTAACAAGTTGAAGGAGAGCTTTCTTGGAAAGGTAACCATATCGTTGGATGGCATTAGTAAAGCTGGCACTTGAAGGGAGCACCCGGATTTGAAGCAGGGACCTCTCGATCTGCAGTCGAATGCTCTTCCACTGAGCTATACCCCCTTGGCTTATGATTGGGCTCACTGGTTCTTAAAAAGTAATGTTCTGAGGAAACCAATTTCTCAAAAGTAAGGATGCTTGTTGAAATCCCTACCAATAAAGATTGCCAGTGAGAGAGTGGATGACTCTGCATGAGAAATAGGCTCAAGGGTAACAAGTTGAAGAAGAGCTTTCTTGGAAAGGTAACCATATCGTTGAATAGCATGAGTAAAGCTGGCACTTGAAGGGGGCACCCAGATTTGAAGCTATGCCCCTTGGCTTATGATTGGGCTCACTGGTTCTTAAAAAGTAATGTTCTGAGGAAACCAATTTCTCAAAAGTAAGGATGCTTGTTGAAATCCCTACCAATAAAGATTGCCAGTGAGAGAGTGGATGACTCTGCATGAGAAATAGGCTCAAGGGTAACAAGTTGAAGAAGAGCTTTCTTGGAAAGGTAACCATATCGTTGAATAGCATGAGTAAAGCTGGCACTTGAAGGGGGCACCCAGATTTGAAGCTATGCCCCCTTGGCTTATGATTGGGCTCACTGGTTCTTAAAAAGTAATGTTCTGAGGAAACCAATTTCTCAAAAGTAAGGATGCTTGTTGAAATCCCTACCAATGAAGATTGCCAGTGAGAGAGTGGATGACAAGTTCTGCATGAGAAAAATGCTCAAGGGTAACAAGTTGAAGGAGAGCTTTCTTGGAAAGGTAACCATATCGTTGGATGGCATTAGTAAAGCTGGCACTTGAAGGGGGCACCCGGATTTGAACCAGGGACCTCTCGATCTGCAGTCGAATGCTCTTCCACTGAGCTATACCCCCTTGGCTTATGATTGGGCTCACTGGTTCTTAAAAAGTAATGTTCTGAGGAAACCAATTTCTCAAAAGTAAGGATGCTTGTTGAAATCCCTACCAATAAAGATTGCCAGTGAGAGAGTGGATGACTCTGCATGAGAAATAGGCTCAAGGGTAACAAGTTGAAGAAGAGCTTTCTTGGAAAGGTAACCATATCGTTGAATAGCATGAGTAAAGCTGGCACTTGAAGGGGGCACCCAGATTTGAAGCTATGCCCCCTTGGCTTATGATTGGGCTCACTGGTTCTTAAAAAGTAATGTTCTGAGGAAACCAATTTCTCAAAAGTAAGGATGCTTGTTGAAATCCCTACCAATGAAGATTGCCAGTGAGAGAGTGGATGACAAGTTCTGCATGAGAAAAATGCTCAAGGGTAACAAGTTGAAGGAGAGCTTTCTTGGAAAGGTAACCATATCGTTGGATGGCATTAGTAAAGCTGGCACTTGAAGGGGGCACCCGGATTTGAACCAGGGACCTCTCGATCTGCAGTCGAATGCTCTTCCACTGAGCTATACCCCCTTGGCTTATGATTGGGCTCACTGGTTCTTAAAAAGTAATGTTCTGAGGAAACCAATTTCTCAAAATTAAGGATGCTTGTTGAAATCCCTACCAATAAAGATTGCCAGTGAGAGAGTGGATGACTCTGCATGAGAAATAGGCTCAAGGGTAACAAGTTGAAGAAGAGCTTTCTTGGAAAGGTAACCATATCGTTGAATAGCATGAGTAAAGCTGGCACTTGAAGGGGGCACCCAGATTTGAAGCTATGCCCCCTTGGCTTATGATTGGGCTCACTGGTTCTTAAAAAGTAATGTTCTGAGGAAACCAATTTCTCAAAAGTAAGGATGCTTGTTGAAATCCCTACCAATGAAGATTGCCAGTGAGAGAGTGGATGACAAGTTCTGCATGAGAAAAATGCTCAAGGGTAACAAGTTGAAGGAGAGCTTTCTTGGAAAGGTAACCATATCGTTGGATGGCATTAGTAAAGCTGGCACTTGAAGGGAGCACCCGGATTTGAAGCAGGGACCTCTCGATCTGCAGTCGAATGCTCTTCCAATGAGCTATACCCCCTTGGCTTATGATTGGGCTCACTGGTTCTTAAAAAGTAATGTTCTGAGGAAACCAATTTCTCAAAAGTAAGGATGCTTGTTGAAATCCCTACCAATAAAGATTGCCAGTGAGAGAGTGGATGACTCTGCATGAGAAATAGGCTCAAGGGTAACAAGTTGAAGAAGAGCTTTCTTGGAAAGGTAACCATATCGTTGAATAGCATGAGTAAAGCTGGCACTTGAAGGGGGCACCCAGATTTGAAGCTATGCCCCTTGGCTTATGATTGGGCTCACTGGTTCTTAAAAAGTAATGTTCTGAGGAAACCAATTTCTCAAAAGTAAGGATGCTTGTTGAAATCCCTACCAATAAAGATTGCCAGTGAGAGAGTGGATGACTCTGCATGAGAAATAGGCTCAAGGGTAACAAGTTGAAGGAGAGCTTTCTTGGAAAGGTAACCATATCGTTGGATGGCATTAGTAAAGCTGGCACTTGAAGGGGGCACCCGGATTTGAACCAGGGACCTCTCGATCTGCAGTCGAATGCTCTTCCACTGAGCTATACCCCCTTGGCTTATGATTGGGCTCACTGGTTCTTAAAAAGTAATGTTCTGAGGAAACCAATTTCTCAAAAGTAAGGATGCTTGTTGAAATCCCTACCAATGAAGATTGCCAGTGAGAGAGTGGATGGCAAGTTCTGCATGAGAAAAATGCTCAAGGGTAACAAGTTGAAGGAGAGCTTTCTTGGAAAGGTAACCATATCGTTGGATGGCATTAGTAAAGCTGGCACTTGAAGGGAGCACCCGGATTTGAAGCAGGGACCTCTCGATCTGCAGTCGAATGCTCTTCCACTGAGCTATACCCCCTTGGCTTATGATTGGGCTCACTGGTTCTTAAAAAGTAATGTTCTGAGGAAACCAATTTCTCAAAAGTAAGGATGCTTGTTGAAATCCCTACCAATGAAGATTGCCAGTGAGAGAGTGGATGACAAGTTCTGCATGAGAAAAATGCTCAAGGGTAACAAGTTGAAGGAGAGCTTTCTTGGAAAGGTAACCATATCGTTGGATGGCATTAGTAAAGCTGGCACTTGAAGGGAGCACCCGGATTTGAAGCAGGGACCTCTCGATCTGCAGTCGAATGCTCTTCCACTGAGCTATACCCCCTTGGCTTATGATTGGGCTCACTGGTTCTTAAAAAGTAATGTTCTGAGGAAACCAATTTCTCAAAAGTAAGGATGCTTGTTGAAATCCCTACCAATAAAGATTGCCAGTGAGAGAGTGGATGACTCTGCATGAGAAATAGGCTCAAGGGTAACAAGTTGAAGAAGAGCTTTCTTGGAAAGGTAACCATATCGTTGAATAGCATGAGTAAAGCTGGCACTTGAAGGGGGCACCCAGATTTGAAGCTATGCCCCTTGGCTTATGATTGGGCTCACTGGTTCTTAAAAAGTAATGTTCTGAGGAAACCAATTTCTCAAAAGTAAGGATGCTTGTTGAAATCCCTACCAATAAAGATTGCCAGTGAGAGAGTGGATGACTCTGCATGAGAAATAGGCTCAAGGGTAACAAGTTGAAGAAGAGCTTTCTTGGAAAGGTAACCATATCGTTGAATAGCATGAGTAAAGCTGGCACTTGAAGGGGGCACCCAGATTTGAAGCTATGCCCCCTTGGCTTATGATTGGGCTCACTGGTTCTTAAAAAGTAATGTTCTGAGGAAACCAATTTCTCAAAAGTAAGGATGCTTGTTGAAATCCCTACCAATGAAGATTGCCAGTGAGAGAGTGGATGACAAGTTCTGCATGAGAAAAATGCTCAAGGGTAACAAGTTGAAGGAGAGCTTTCTTGGAAAGGTAACCATATCGTTGGATGGCATTAGTAAAGCTGGCACTTGAAGGGGGCACCCGGATTTGAACCAGGGACCTCTCGATCTGCAGTCGAATGCTCTTCCACTGAGCTATACCCCCTTGGCTTATGATTGGGCTCACTGGTTCTTAAAAAGTAATGTTCTGAGGAAACCAATTTCTCAAAATTAAGGATGCTTGTTGAAATCCCTACCAATAAAGATTGCCAGTGAGAGAGTGGATGACTCTGCATGAGAAATAGGCTCAAGGGTAACAAGTTGAAGAAGAGCTTTCTTGGAAAGGTAACCATATCGTTGAATAGCATGAGTAAAGCTGGCACTTGAAGGGGGCACCCAGATTTGAAGCTATGCCCCCTTGGCTTATGATTGGGCTCACTGGTTCTTAAAAAGTAATGTTCTGAGGAAACCAATTTCTCAAAAGTAAGGATGCTTGTTGAAATCCCTACCAATGAAGATTGCCAGTGAGAGAGTGGATGACAAGTTCTGCATGAGAAAAATGCTCAAGGGTAACAAGTTGAAGGAGAGCTTTCTTGGAAAGGTAACCATATCGTTGGATGGCATTAGTAAAGCTGGCACTTGAAGGGGGCACCCGGATTTGAACCAGGGACCTCTCGATCTGCAGTCGAATGCTCTTCCACTGAGCTATACCCCCTTGGCTTATGATTGGGCTCACTGGTTCTTAAAAAGTAATGTTCTGAGGAAACCAATTTCTCAAAAGTAAGGATGCTTGTTGAAATCCCTACCAATAAAGATTGCCAGTGAGAGAGTGGATGACTCTGCATGAGAAATAGGCTCAAGGGTAACAAGTTGAAGAAGAGCTTTCTTGGAAAGGTAACCATATCGTTGAATAGCATGAGTAAAGCTGGCACTTGAAGGGGGCACCCAGATTTGAAGCTATGCCCCCTTGGCTTATGATTGGGCTCACTGGTTCTTAAAAAGTAATGTTCTGAGGAAACCAATTTCTCAAAAGTAAGGATGCTTGTTGAAATCCCTACCAATGAAGATTGCCAGTGAGAGAGTGGATGACAAGTTCTGCATGAGAAAAATGCTCAAGGGTAACAAGTTGAAGGAGAGCTTTCTTGGAAAGGTAACCATATCGTTGGATGGCATTAGTAAAGCTGGCACTTGAAGGGGGCACCCGGATTTGAACCAGGGACCTCTCGATCTGCAGTCGAATGCTCTTCCACTGAGCTATACCCCCTTGGCTTATGATTGGGCTCACTGGTTCTTAAAAAGTAATGTTCTGAGGAAACCAATTTCTCAAAAGTAAGGATGCTTGTTGAAATCCCTACCAATAAAGATTGCCAGTGAGAGAGTGGATGACTCTGCATGAGAAATAGGCTCAAGGGTAACAAGTTGAAGAAGAGCTTTCTTGGAAAGGTAACCATATCGTTGAATAGCATGAGTAAAGCTGGCACTTGAAGGGGGCACCCAGATTTGAAGCTATGCCCCTTGGCTTATGATTGGGCTCACTGGTTCTTAAAAAGTAATGTTCTGAGGAAACCAATTTCTCAAAAGTAAGGATGCTTGTTGAAATCCCTACCAATAAAGATTGCCAGTGAGAGAGTGGATGACTCTGCATGAGAAATAGGCTCAAGGGTAACAAGTTGAAGGAGAGCTTTCTTGGAAAGGTAACCATATCGTTGGATGGCATTAGTAAAGCTGGCACTTGAAGGGGGCACCCAGATTTGAAGCTATGCCCCCTTGGCTTATGATTGGGCTCACTGGTTCTTAAAAAGTAATGTTCTGAGGAAACCAATTTCTCAAAATTAAGGATGCTTGTTGAAATCCCTACCAATAAAGATTGCCAGTGAGAGAGTGGATGACTCTGCATGAGAAATAGGCTCAAGGGTAACAAGTTGAAGAAGAGCTTTCTTGGAAAGGTAACCATATCGTTGAATAGCATGAGTAAAGCTGGCACTTGAAGGGGGCACCCAGATTTGAAGCTATGCCCCCTTGGCTTATGATTGGGCTCACTGGTTCTTAAAAAGTAATGTTCTGAGGAAACCAATTTCTCAAAAGTAAGGATGCTTGTTGAAATCCCTACCAATGAAGATTGCCAGTGAGAGAGTGGATGACAAGTTCTGCATGAGAAAAATGCTCAAGGGTAACAAGTTGAAGGAGAGCTTTCTTGGAAAGGTAACCATATCGTTGGATGGCATTAGTAAAGCTGGCACTTGAAGGGGGCACCCGGATTTGAACCAGGGACCTCTCGATCTGCAGTCGAATGCTCTTCCACTGAGCTATACCCCCTTGGCTTATGATTGGGCTCACTGGTTCTTAAAAAGTAATGTTCTGAGGAAACCAATTTCTCAAAAGTAAGGATGCTTGTTGAAATCCCTACCAATAAAGATTGCCAGTGAGAGAGTGGATGACTCTGCATGAGAAATAGGCTCAAGGGTAACAAGTTGAAGAAGAGCTTTCTTGGAAAGGTAACCATATCGTTGAATAGCATGAGTAAAGCTGGCACTTGAAGGGGGCACCCAGATTTGAAGCTATGCCCCCTTGGCTTATGATTGGGCTCACTGGTTCTTAAAAAGTAATGTTCTGAGGAAACCAATTTCTCAAAAGTAAGGATGCTTGTTGAAATCCCTACCAATGAAGATTGCCAGTGAGAGAGTGGATGACAAGTTCTGCATGAGAAAAATGCTCAAGGGTAACAAGTTGAAGGAGAGCTTTCTTGGAAAGGTAACCATATCGTTGGATGGCATTAGTAAAGCTGGCACTTGAAGGGGGCACCCGGATTTGAACCAGGGACCTCTCGATCTGCAGTCGAATGCTCTTCCACTGAGCTATACCCCCTTGGCTTATGATTGGGCTCACTGGTTCTTAAAAAGTAATGTTCTGAGGAAACCAATTTCTCAAAAGTAAGGATGCTTGTTGAAATCCCTACCAATGAAGATTGCCAGTGAGAGTGTGGATGACAAGTTCTGCATGAGAAAAATGCTCAAGGGTAACAAGTTGAAGGAGAGCTTTCTTGGAAAGGTAACCATATCGTTGGATGGCATTAGTAAAGCTGGCACTTGAAGGGGGCACCCGGATTTGAACCAGGAACCTCTCGATCTGCAGTCGAATGCTCTTCCACTGAGCTATACCCCCTTGGCTTATGATTGGGCTCACTGGTTCTTAAAAAGTAATGTTCTGAGGAAACCAATTTCTCAAAATTAAGGATGCTTGTTGAAATCCCTACCAATAAAGATTGCCAGTGAGAGAGTGGATGACTCTGCATGAGAAATAGGCTCAAGGGTAACAAGTTGAAGAAGAGCTTTCTTGGAAAGGTAACCATATCGTTGAATAGCATGAGTAAAGCTGGCACTTGAAGGGGGCACCCAGATTTGAAGCTATGCCCCTTGGCTTATGATTGGGCTCACTGGTTCTTAAAAAGTAATGTTCTGAGGAAACCAATTTCTCAAAAGTAAGGATGCTTGTTGAAATCCCTACCAATAAAGATTGCCAGTGAGAGAGTGGATGACTCTGCATGAGAAATAGGCTCAAGGGTAACAAGTTGAAGGAGAGCTTTCTTGGAAAGGTAACCATATCGTTGGATGGCATTAGTAAAGCTGGCACTTGAAGGGGGCACCCAGATTTGAAGCTATGCCCCCTTGGCTTATGATTGGGCTCACTGGTTCTTAAAAAGTAATGTTCTGAGGAAACCAATTTCTCAAAATTAAGGATGCTTGTTGAAATCCCTACCAATAAAGATTGCCAGTGAGAGAGTGGATGACTCTGCATGAGAAATAGGCTCAAGGGTAACAAGTTGAAGAAGAGCTTTCTTGGAAAGGTAACCATATCGTTGAATAGCATGAGTAAAGCTGGCACTTGAAGGGGGCACCCAGATTTGAAGCTATGCCCCCTTGGCTTATGATTGGGCTCACTGGTTCTTAAAAAGTAATGTTCTGAGGAAACCAATTTCTCAAAAGTAAGGATGCTTGTTGAAATCCCTACCAATGAAGATTGCCAGTGAGAGAGTGGATGACAAGTTCTGCATGAGAAAAATGCTCAAGGGTAACAAGTTGAAGGAGAGCTTTCTTGGAAAGGTAACCATATCGTTGGATGGCATTAGTAAAGCTGGCACTTGAAGGGGGCACCCGGATTTGAACCAGGAACCTCTCGATCTGCAGTCGAATGCTCTTCCACTGAGCTATACCCCCTTGGCTTATGATTGGGCTCACTGGTTCTTAAAAAGTAATGTTCTGAGGAAACCAATTTCTCAAAAGTAAGGATGCTTGTTGAAATCCCTACCAATAAAGATTGCCAGTGAGAGAGTGGATGACTCTGCATGAGAAATAGGCTCAAGGGTAACAAGTTGAAGAAGAGCTTTCTTGGAAAGGTAACCATATCGTTGAATAGCATGAGTAAAGCTGGCACTTGAAGGGGGCACCCAGATTTGAAGCTATGCCCCCTTGGCTTATGATTGGGCTCACTGGTTCTTAAAAAGTAATGTTCTGAGGAAACCAATTTCTCAAAAGTAAGGATGCTTGTTGAAATCCCTACCAATGAAGATTGCCAGTGAGAGAGTGGATGACAAGTTCTGCATGAGAAAAATGCTCAAGGGTAACAAGTTGAAGGAGAGCTTTCTTGGAAAGGTAACCATATCGTTGGATGGCATTAGTAAAGCTGGCACTTGAAGGGGGCACCCGGATTTGAACCAGGGACCTCTCGATCTGCAGTCGAATGCTCTTCCACTGAGCTATACCCCCTTGGCTTATGATTGGGCTCACTGGTTCTTAAAAAGTAATGTTCTGAGGAAACCAATTTCTCAAAAGTAAGGATGCTTGTTGAAATCCCTACCAATAAAGATTGCCAGTGAGAGAGTGGATGACTCTGCATGAGAAATAGGCTCAAGGGTAACAAGTTGAAGGAGAGCTTTCTTGGAAAGGTAACCATATCGTTGGATGGCATTAGTAAAGCTGGCACTTGAAGGGGGCACCCAGATTTGAAGCTATGCCCCCTTGGCTTATGATTGGGCTCACTGGTTCTTAAAAAGTAATGTTCTGAGGAAACCAATTTCTCAAAAGTAAGGATGCTTGTTGAAATCCCTACCAATAAAGATTGCCAGTGAGAGAGTGGATGACTCTGCATGAGAAATAGGCTCAAGGGTAACAAGTTGAAGAAGAGCTTTCTTGGAAAGGTAACCATATCGTTGAATAGCATGAGTAAAGCTGGCACTTGAAGGGGGCACCCAGATTTGAAGCTATGCCCCTTGGCTTATGATTGGGCTCACTGGTTCTTAAAAAGTAATGTTCTGAGGAAACCAATTTCTCAAAAGTAAGGATGCTTGTTGAAATCCCTACCAATGAAGATTGCCAGTGAGAGAGTGGATGACAAGTTCTGCATGAGAAAAATGCTCAAGGGTAACAAGTTGAAGGAGAGCTTTCTTGGAAAGGTAACCATATCGTTGGATGGCATTAGTAAAGCTGGCACTTGAAGGGGGCACCCGGATTTGAACCAGGAACCTCTCGATCTGCAGTCGAATGCTCTTCCACTGAGCTATACCCCCTTGGCTTATGATTGGGCTCACTGGTTCTTAAAAAGTAATGTTCTGAGGAAACCAATTTCTCAAAAGTAAGGATGCTTGTTGAAATCCCTACCAATGAAGATTGCCAGTGAGAGTGTGGATGACAAGTTCTGCATGAGAAAAATGCTCAAGGGTAACAAGTTGAAGGAGAGCTTTCTTGGAAAGGTAACCATAACGTTGAATAGCATGAGTAAAGCTGGCACTTGAAGGGGGCACCCAGATTTGAAGCTATACCCCCTTGGCTTATGATTGGGCTCACTGGTTCTTAAAAAGTAATGTTCTGAGGAAACCAATTTCTCAAAATTAAGGATGCTTGTTGAAATCCCTACCAATAAAGATTGCCAGTGAGAGAGTGGATGACTCTGCATGAGAAATAGGCTCAAGGGTAACAAGTTGAAGAAGAGCTTTCTTGGAAAGGTAACCATATCGTTGAATAGCATGAGTAAAGCTGGCACTTGAAGGGGGCACCCAGATTTGAAGCTATGCCCCCTTGGCTTATGATTGGGCTCACTGGTTCTTAAAAAGTAATGTTCTGAGGAAACCAATTTCTCAAAAGTAAGGATGCTTGTTGAAATCCCTACCAATGAAGATTGCCAGTGAGAGAGTGGATGACAAGTTCTGCATGAGAAAAATGCTCAAGGGTAACAAGTTGAAGGAGAGCTTTCTTGGAAAGGTAACCATATCGTTGGATGGCATTAGTAAAGCTGGCACTTGAAGGGGGCACCCGGATTTGAACCAGGGACCTCTCGATCTGCAGTCGAATGCTCTTCCACTGAGCTATACCCCCTTGGCTTATGATTGGGCTCACTGGTTCTTAAAAAGTAATGTTCTGAGGAAACCAATTTCTCAAAAGTAAGGATGCTTGTTGAAATCCCTACCAATAAAGATTGCCAGTGAGAGAGTGGATGACTCTGCATGAGAAATAGGCTCAAGGGTAACAAGTTGAAGGAGAGCTTTCTTGGAAAGGTAACCATATCGTTGGATGGCATTAGTAAAGCTGGCACTTGAAGGGGGCACCCAGATTTGAAGCTATGCCCCCTTGGCTTATGATTGGGCTCACTGGTTCTTAAAAAGTAATGTTCTGAGGAAACCAATTTCTCAAAAGTAAGGATGCTTGTTGAAATCCCTACCAATAAAGATTGCCAGTGAGAGAGTGGATGACTCTGCATGAGAAATAGGCTCAAGGGTAACAAGTTGAAGAAGAGCTTTCTTGGAAAGGTAACCATATCGTTGAATAGCATGAGTAAAGCTGGCACTTGAAGGGGGCACCCAGATTTGAAGCTATGCCCCTTGGCTTATGATTGGGCTCACTGGTTCTTAAAAAGTAATGTTCTGAGGAAACCAATTTCTCAAAAGTAAGGATGCTTGTTGAAATCCCTACCAATAAAGATTGCCAGTGAGAGAGTGGATGACTCTGCATGAGAAATAGGCTCAAGGGTAACAAGTTGAAGGAGAGCTTTCTTGGAAAGGTAACCATATCGTTGGATGGCATTAGTAAAGCTGGCACTTGAAGGGGGCACCCAGATTTGAAGCTATGCCCCCTTGGCTTATGATTGGGCTCACTGGTTCTTAAAAAGTAATGTTCTGAGGAAACCAATTTCTCAAAATTAAGGATGCTTGTTGAAATCCCTACCAATAAAGATTGCCAGTGAGAGAGTGGATGACTCTGCATGAGAAATAGGCTCAAGGGTAACAAGTTGAAGAAGAGCTTTCTTGGAAAGGTAACCATATCGTTGAATAGCATGAGTAAAGCTGGCACTTGAAGGGGGCACCCAGATTTGAAGCTATGCCCCCTTGGCTTATGATTGGGCTCACTGGTTCTTAAAAAGTAATGTTCTGAGGAAACCAATTTCTCAAAAGTAAGGATGCTTGTTGAAATCCCTACCAATGAAGATTGCCAGTGAGAGAGTGGATGACAAGTTCTGCATGAGAAAAATGCTCAAGGGTAACAAGTTGAAGGAGAGCTTTCTTGGAAAGGTAACCATATCGTTGGATGGCATTAGTAAAGCTGGCACTTGAAGGGGGCACCCGGATTTGAACCAGGGACCTCTCGATCTGCAGTCGAATGCTCTTCCACTGAGCTATACCCCCTTGGCTTATGATTGGGTTCACTGGTTCTTAAAAAGTAATGTTCTGAGGAAACCAATTTCTCAAAATTAAGGATGCTTGTTGAAATCCCTACCAATAAAGATTGCCAGTGAGAGAGTGGATGACTCTGCATGAGAAATAGGCTCAAGGGTAACAAGTTGAAGAAGAGCTTTCTTGGAAAGGTAACCATATCGTTGAATAGCATGAGTAAAGCTGGCACTTGAAGGGGGCACCCAGATTTGAAGCTATGCCCCCTTGGCTTATGATTGGGCTCACTGGTTCTTAAAAAGTAATGTTCTGAGGAAACCAATTTCTCAAAAGTAAGGATGCTTGTTGAAATCCCTACCAATGAAGATTGCCAGTGAGAGAGTGGATGACAAGTTCTGCATGAGAAAAATGCTCAAGGGTAACAAGTTGAAGGAGAGCTTTCTTGGAAAGGTAACCATATCGTTGGATGGCATTAGTAAAGCTGGCACTTGAAGGGGGCACCCGGATTTGAACCAGGGACCTCTCGATCTGCAGTCGAATGCTCTTCCACTGAGCTATACCCCCTTGGCTTATGATTGGGCTCACTGGTTCTTAAAAAGTAATGTTCTGAGGAAACCAATTTCTCAAAAGTAAGGATGCTTGTTGAAATCCCTACCAATGAAGATTGCCAGTGAGAGTGTGGATGACAAGTTCTGCATGAGAAAAATGCTCAAGGGTAACAAGTTGAAGGAGAGCTTTCTTGGAAAGGTAACCATATCGTTGGATGGCATTAGTAAAGCTGGCACTTGAAGGGGGCACCCGGATTTGAACCAGGGACCTCTCGATCTGCAGTCGAATGCTCTTCCACTGAGCTATACCCCCTTGGCTTATGATTGGGCTCACTGGTTCTTAAAAAGTAATGTTCTGAGGAAACCAATTTCTCAAAAGTAAGGATGCTTGTTGAAATCCCTACCAATAAAGATTGCCAGTGAGAGAGTGGATGACTCTGCATGAGAAATAGGCTCAAGGGTAACAAGTTGAAGGAGAGCTTTCTTGGAAAGGTAACCATATCGTTGGATGGCATTAGTAAAGCTGGCACTTGAAGGGGGCACCCAGATTTGAAGCTATGCCCCCTTGGCTTATGATTGGGCTCACTGGTTCTTAAAAAGTAATGTTCTGAGGAAACCAATTTCTCAAAAGTAAGGATGCTTGTTGAAATCCCTACCAATAAAGATTGCCAGTGAGAGAGTGGATGACTCTGCATGAGAAATAGGCTCAAGGGTAACAAGTTGAAGAAGAGCTTTCTTGGAAAGGTAACCATATCGTTGAATAGCATGAGTAAAGCTGGCACTTGAAGGGGGCACCCAGATTTGAAGCTATGCCCCTTGGCTTATGATTGGGCTCACTGGTTCTTAAAAAGTAATGTTCTGAGGAAACCAATTTCTCAAAAGTAAGGATGCTTGTTGAAATCCCTACCAATGAAGATTGCCAGTGAGAGAGTGGATGACAAGTTCTGCATGAGAAAAATGCTCAAGGGTAACAAGTTGAAGGAGAGCTTTCTTGGAAAGGTAACCATATCGTTGGATGGCATTAGTAAAGCTGGCACTTGAAGGGGGCACCCGGATTTGAACCAGGAACCTCTCGATCTGCAGTCGAATGCTCTTCCACTGAGCTATACCCCCTTGGCTTATGATTGGGCTCACTGGTTCTTAAAAAGTAATGTTCTGAGGAAACCAATTTCTCAAAAGTAAGGATGCTTGTTGAAATCCCTACCAATGAAGATTGCCAGTGAGAGTGTGGATGACAAGTTCTGCATGAGAAAAATGCTCAAGGGTAACAAGTTGAAGGAGAGCTTTCTTGGAAAGGAAACCATAACGTTGAATAGCATGAGTAAAGCTGGCACTTGAAGGGGGCACCCAGATTTGAAGCTATACCCCCTTGGCTTATGATTGGGCTCACTGGTTCTTAAAAAGTCATGTTCTGAGGAAACCAATTTCTCAAAAGTAAGGATGCTTGTTGAAATCCCTACCAATAAAGATTGCCAGTGAGAGAGTGGATGACTCTGCATGAGAAATAGGCTCAAGGGTAACAAGTTGAAGAAGAGCTTTCTTGGAAAGGTAACCATATCGTTGAATAGCATGAGTAAAGCTGGCACTTGAAGGGGGCACCCAGATTTGAAGCTATGCCCCTTGGCTTATGATTGGGCTCACTGGTTCTTAAAAAGTAATGTTCTGAGGAAACCAATTTCTCAAAAGTAAGGATGCTTGTTGAAATCCCTACCAATGAAGATTGCCAGTGAGAGAGTGGATGACAAGTTCTGCATGAGAAAAATGCTCAAGGGTAACAAGTTGAAGGAGAGCTTTCTTGGAAAGGTAACCATATCGTTGGATGGCATTAGTAAAGCTGGCACTTGAAGGGGGCACCTGGATTTGAACCAGGGACCTCTCGATCTGCAGTCGAATGCTCTTCCACTGAGCTATACCCCCTTGGCTTATGATTGGGCTCACTGGTTCTTAAAAAGTAATGTTCTGAGGAAACCAATTTCTCAAAAGTAAGGATGCTTGTTGAAATCCCTACCAATGAAGATTGCCAGTGAGTGTGGATGACAAGTTCTGCATGAGAAATAGGCTCAAGGGTAACAAGTTGAAGGAGAGCTTTCTTGGAAAGGTAACCATATCGTTGGATGGCATTAGTAAAGCTGGCACTTGAAGGGGGCACCCAGATTTGAAGCTATGCCCCCTTGGCTTATGATTGGGCTCACTGGTTCTTAAAAAGTAATGTTCTGAGGAAACCAATTTCTCAAAAGTAAGGATGCTTGTTGAAATCCCTACCAATAAAGATTGCCAGTGAGAGAGTGGATGACTCTGCATGAGAAATAGGCTCAAGGGTAACAAGTTGAAAAAGAGCTTTCTTGGAAAGGTAACCATATCGTTGAATAGCATGAGTAAAGCTGGCACTTGAAGGGGGCACCCAGATTTGAAGCTATGCCCCTTGGCTTATGATTGGGCTCACTGGTTCTTAAAAAATAATGTTCTGAGGAAACCAATTTCTCAAAAGTAAGGATGCTTGTTGAAATCCCTACCAATGAAGATTGCCAGTGAGAGAGTGGATGACAAGTTCTGCATGAGAAAAATGCTCAAGGGTAACAAGTTGAAGGAGAGCTTTCTTGGAAAGGTAACCATATCGTTGGATGGCATTAGTAAAGCTGGCACTTGAAGGGGGCACCTGGATTTGAACCAGGGACCTCTCGATCTGCAGTCGAAGGCTCTTCCACTGAGCTATACCCCCTTGGCTTATGATTGGGCTCACTGGTTCTTAAAAAGTAATGTTCTGAGGAAACCAATTTCTCAAAAGTAAGGATGCTTGTTGAAATCCCTACCAATGAAGATTGCAAGTGAGAGTGTGGATGACAAGTTCTGCATGAGAAAAATGCTCAAGAGTAACAAGTTGAAGGAGAGCTTTCTTGGAAAGGTAACCATATCGTTGGATGGCATTAGTAAAGCTGGCACTTGAAGGCGGCACCCAGATTTGAAGCTATGCCCCCTTGGCTTATAATTGGGCTCACTGGTTCTTAAAAAGTAATGTTCTGAGGAAACCAATTTCTCAAAATTAAGGATGCTTGTTGAAATCCCTACCAATAAAGATTGCCAGTGAGAGAGTGGATGACTCTGCATGAGAAATAGGCTCAAGGGTAACAAGTTGAAGAAGAGCTTTCTTGGAAAGGTAACCATATCGTTGAATAGCATGAGTAAAGCTGGCACTTGAAGGGGGCACCCAGATTTGAAGCTATGCCCCCTTGGCTTATGATTGGGCTCACTGGTTCTTAAAAAGTAATGTTCTGAGGAAACCAATTTCTCAAAAGTAAGGATGCTTGTTGAAATCCCTACCAATGAAGATTGCCAGTGAGAGAGTGGATGACTCTGCATGAGAAATAGGCTCAAGGGTAACAAGTTGAAGAAGAGCTTTCTTGGAAAGGTAACCATATCGTTGGATGGCATTAGTAAAGCTGGCACTTGAAGGGGGCACCCGGATTTGAACCAGGAACCTCTCGATCTGCAGTCGAATGCTCTTCCACTGAGCTATACCCCCTTGGCTTATGATTGGGCTCACTGGTTCTTAAAAAGTAATGTTCTGAGGAAACCAATTTCTCAAAAGTAAGGATGCTTGTTGAAATCCCTACCAATGAAGATTGCCAGTGAGAGTGTGGATGACAAGTTCTGCATGAGAAAAATGCTCAAGGGTAACAAGTTGAAGGAGAGCTTTCTTGGAACGGTAACCATAACGTTGAATAGCATGAGTAAAGCTGGCACTTGAAGGGGGCACCCAGATTTGAAGCTATACCCCCTTGGCTTATGATTGGGCTCACTGGTTCTTAAAAAGTAATGTTCTGAGGAAACCAATTTCTCAAAAGTAAGGATGCTTGTTGAAATCCCTACCAATGAAGATTGCCAGTGAGAGAGTGGATGACAAGTTCTGCATGAGAAAAATGCTCAAGGGTAACAAGTTGAAGGAGAGCTTTCTTGGAAAGGTAACCATATCGTTGGATGGCATTAGTAAAGCTGGCACTTGAAGGGGGCACCCAGATTTGAAGCTATGCCCCCTTGGCTTATGATTGGGCTCACTGGTTCTTAAAAAGTAATGTTCTGAGGAAACCAATTTCTCAAAAGTAAGGATGCTTGTTGAAATCCCTACCAATGAAGATTGCCAGTGAGTGTGGATGACAAGTTCTGCATGAGAAATAGGCTCAAGGGTAACAAGTTGAAGGAGAGCTTTCTTGGAAAGGTAACCATATCGTTGGATGGCATTAGTAAAGCTGGCACTTGAAGGGGGCACCCAGATTTGAAGCTATGCCCCCTTGGCTTATGATTGGGCTCACTGGTTCTTAAAAAGTAATGTTCTGAGGAAACCAATTTCTCAAAAGTAAGGATGCTTGTTGAAATCCCTACCAATAAAGATTGCCAGTGAGAGAGTGGATGACTCTGCATGAGAAATAGGCTCAAGGGTAACAAGTTGAAGAAGAGCTTTCTTGGAAAGGTAACCATATCGTTGAATAGCATGAGTAAAGCTGGCACTTGAAGGGGGCACCCAGATTTGAAGCTATGCCCCTTGGCTTATGATTGGGCTCACTGGTTCTTAAAAAGTAATGTTCTGAGGAAACCAATTTCTCAAAAGTAAGGATGCTTGTTGAAATCCCTACCAATGAA
Source organism: Eleutherodactylus coqui (assembly GCF_035609145.1). Lineage (NCBI taxonomy): Eukaryota > Metazoa > Chordata > Amphibia > Anura > Eleutherodactylidae > Eleutherodactylus > Eleutherodactylus coqui. The sequence continues at coordinate 43,304,227 of NC_089849.1, read as the reverse complement.
GATTGCCAGTGAGAGAGTGGATGACTCTGCATGAGAAAAATGCTCAAGGGTAACAAGTTGAAGGAGAGCTTTCTTGGAAAGGTAACCATATCGTTGGATGGCATTAGTAAAGCTGGCACTTGAAGGGGGCACCTGGATTTGAACCAGGGACCTCTTGATCTGCAGTCGAAGGCTCTTCCACTGAGCTATACCCCCTTGGCTTATGATTGGGCTCACTGGTTCTTAAAAAGTAATGTTCTGAGGAAACCAATTTCTCAAAAGTAAGGATGCTTGTTGAAATCCCTACCAATAAAGATTGCCAGTGAGAGAGTGGATGACTCTGCATGAGAAATAGGCTCAAGGGTAACAAGTTGAAGAAGAGCTTTCTTGGAAAGGTAACCATATCGTTGAATAGCATGAGTAAAGCTGGCACTTGAAGGGGGCACCCAGATTTGAAGCTATGCCCCCTTGGCTTATGATTGGGCTCACTGGTTCTTAAAAAGTAATGTTCTGAGGAAACCAATTTCTCAAAAGTAAGGATGCTTGTTGAAATCCCTACCAATGAAGATTGCCAGTGAGAGAGTGGATGACTCTGCATGAGAAATAGGCTCAAGGGTAACAAGTTGAAGAAGAGCTTTCTTGGAAAGGTAACCATATCGTTGGATGGCATTAGTAAAGCTGGCACTTGAAGGGGGCACCCGGATTTGAACCAGGAACCTCTCGATCTGCAGTCGAATGCTCTTCCACTGAGCTATACTCCCTTGGCTTATGATTGGGCTCACTGGTTCTTAAAAAGTAATGTTCTGAGGAAACCAATTTCTCAAAAGTAAGGATGCTTGTTGAAATCCCTACCAATGAAGATTGCCAGTGAGAGTGTGGATGACAAGTTCTGCATGAGAAAAATGCTCAAGGGTAACAAGTTGAAGGAGAGCTTTCTTGGAAAGGTAACCATATCGTTGGATGGCATTAGTAAAGCTGGCACTTGAAGGGGGCACCCAGATTTGAAGCTATGCCCCTTGGCTTATGATTGGGCTCACTGGTTCTTAAAAAGTAATGTTCTGAGGAAACCAATTTCTCAAAAGTAAGGATGCTTGTTGAAATCCCTACCAATGAAGATTGCCAGTGAGAGAGTGGATGACAAGTTCTGCATGAGAAAAATGCTCAAGGGTAACAAGTTGAAGGAGAGCTTTCTTGGAAAGGTAACCATATCGTTGGATGGCATTAGTAAAGCTGGCACTTGAAGGGGGCACCTGGATTTGAACCAGGGACCTCTCGATCTGCAGTCGAAGGCTCTTCCACTGAGCTATACCCCCTTGGCTTATGATTGGGCTCACTGGTTCTTAAAAAGTAATGTTCTGAGGAAACCAATTTCTCAAAAGTAAGGATGCTTGTTGAAATCCCTACCAATGAAGATTGCAAGTGAGAGTGTGGATGACAAGTTCTGCATGAGAAAAATGCTCAAGAGTAACAAGTTGAAGGAGAGCTTTCTTGGAAAGGTAACCATATCGTTGGATGGCATTAGTAAAGCTGGCACTTGAAGGCGGCACCCAGATTTGAAGCTATGCCCCCTTGGCTTATGATTGGGCTCACTGGTTCTTAAAAAGTAATGTTCTGAGGAAACCAATTTCTCAAAATTAAGGATGCTTGTTGAAATCCCTACCAATAAAGATTGCCAGTGAGAGAGTGGATGACTCTGCATGAGAAATAGGCTCAAGGGTAACAAGTTGAAGAAGAGCTTTCTTGGAAAGGTAACCATATCGTTGAATAGCATGAGTAAAGCTGGCACTTGAAGGGGGCACCCAGATTTGAAGCTATGCCCCCTTGGCTTATGATTGGGCTCACTGGTTCTTAAAAAGTAATGTTCTGAGGAAACCAATTTCTCAAAAGTAAGGATGCTTGTTGAAATCCCTACCAATGAAGATTGCCAGTGAGAGAGTGGATGACGCTGCATGAGAAATAGGCTCAAGGGTAACAAGTTGAAGAAGAGCTTTCTTGGAAAGGTAACCATATCGTTGGATGGCATTAGTAAAGCTGGCACTTGAAGGGGGCACCCGGATTTGAACCAGGAACCTCTCGATCTGCAGTCGAATGCTCTTCCACTGAGCTATACCCCCTTGGCTTATGATTGGGCTCACTGGTTCTTAAAAAGTAATGTTCTGAGGAAACCAATTTCTCAAAAGTAAGGATGCTTGTTGAAATCCCTACCAATGAAGATTGCCAGTGAGAGTGTGGATGACAAGTTCTGCATGAGAAAAATGCTCAAGGGTAACAAGTTGAAGGAGAGCTTTCTTGGAAAGGTAACCATAACGTTGAATAGCATGAGTAAAGCTGGCACTTGAAGGGGGCACCCAGATTTGAAGCTATACCCCCTTGGCTTATGATTGGGCTCACTGGTTCTTAAAAAGTAATGTTCTGAGGAAACCAATTTCTCAAAAGTAAGGATGCTTGTTGAAATCCCTACCAATGAAGATTGCCAGTGAGAGAGTGGATGACTCTGCATGAGAAATAGGCTCAAGGGTAACAAGTTGAAGAAGAGCTTTCTTGGAAAGGTAACCATATCGTTGGATGGCATTAGTAAAGCTGGCACTTGAAGGGGGCACCCGGATTTGAACCAGGAACCTCTCGATCTGCAGTCGAATGCTCTTCCACTGAGCTATACCCCCTTGGCTTATGATTGGGCTCACTGGTTCTTAAAAAGTAATGTTCTGAGGAAACCAATTTCTCAAAAGTAAGGATGCTTGTTGAAATCCCTACCAATGAAGATTGCCAGTGAGAGTGTGGATGACAAGTTCTGCATGAGAAAAATGCTCAAGAGTAACAAGTTGAAGGAGAGCTTTCTTGGAAAGGTAACCATATCGTTGGATGGCATTAGTAAAGCTGGCACTTGAAGGCGGCACCCAGATTTGAAGCTATGCCCCCTTGGCTTATGATTGGGCTCACTGGTTCTTAAAAAGTAATGTTCTGAGGAAACCAATTTCTCAAAATTAAGGATGCTTGTTGAAATCCCTACCAATAAAGATTGCCAGTGAGAGAGTGGATGACTCTGCATGAGAAATAGGCTCAAGGGTAACAAGTTGAAGAAGAGCTTTCTTGGAAAGGTAACCATATCGTTGAATAGCATGAGTAAAGCTGGCACTTGAAGGGGGCACCCAGATTTGAAGCTATGCCCCCTTGGCTTATGATTGGGCTCACTGGTTCTTAAAAAGTAATGTTCTGAGGAAACCAATTTCTCAAAAGTAAGGATGCTTGTTGAAATCCCTACCAATGAAGATTGCCAGTGAGAGAGTGGATGACGCTGCATGAGAAATAGGCTCAAGGGTAACAAGTTGAAGAAGAGCTTTCTTGGAAAGGTAACCATATCGTTGGATGGCATTAGTAAAGCTGGCACTTGAAGGGGGCACCCGGATTTGAACCAGGAACCTCTCGATCTGCAGTCGAATGCTCTTCCACTGAGCTATACCCCCTTGGCTTATGATTGGGCTCACTGGTTCTTAAAAAGTAATGTTCTGAGGAAACCAATTTCTCAAAAGTAAGGATGCTTGTTGAAATCCCTACCAATGAAGATTGCCAGTGAGAGTGTGGATGACAAGTTCTGCATGAGAAAAATGCTCAAGGGTAACAAGTTGAAGGAGAGCTTTCTTGGAAAGGTAACCATAACGTTGAATAGCATGAGTAAAGCTGGCACTTGAAGGGGGCACCCAGATTTGAAGCTATACCCCCTTGGCTTATGATTGGGCTCACTGGTTCTTAAAAAGTAATGTTCTGAGGAAACCAATTTCTCAAAAGTAAGGATGCTTGTTGAAATCCCTACCAATGAAGATTGCCAGTGAGAGAGTGGATGACTCTGCATGAGAAATAGGCTCAAGGGTAACAAGTTGAAGAAGAGCTTTCTTGGAAAGGTAACCATATCGTTGGATGGCATTAGTAAAGCTGGCACTTGAAGGGGGCACCCGGATTTGAACCAGGAACCTCTCGATCTGCAGTCGAATGCTCTTCCACTGAGCTATACCCCCTTGGCTTATGATTGGGCTCACTGGTTCTTAAAAAGTAATGTTCTGAGGAAACCAATTTCTCAAAAGTAAGGATGCTTGTTGAAATCCCTACCAATGAAGATTGCCAGTGAGAGTGTGGATGACAAGTTCTGCATGAGAAAAATGCTCAAGGGTAACAAGTTGAAGGAGAGCTTTCTTGGAAAGGTAACCATAACGTTGAATAGCATGAGTAAAGCTGGCACTTGAAGGGGGCACCCAGATTTGAAGCTATACCCCCTTGGCTTATGATTGGGCTCACTGGTTCTTAAAAAGTAATGTTCTGAGGAAACCAATTTCTCAAAAGTAAGGATGCTTGTTGAAATCCCTACCAATGAAAATTGCCAGTGAGAGAGTGGATGACAAGTTCTGCATGAGAAAAATGCTCAAGGGTAACAAGTTGAAGGAGAGCTTTCTTGGAAAGGTAACCATATCGTTGGATGGCATTAGTAAAGCTGGCACTTGAAGGGGGCACCCGGATTTGAACCAGGGACCTCTCGATCTGCAGTCGAATGCTCTTCCACTGAGCTATACCCCCTTGGCTTATGATTGGGCTCACTGGTTCTTAAAAAGTAATGTTCTGAGGAAACCAATTTCTCAAAATTAAGGATGCTTGTTGAAATCCCTACCAATAAAGATTGCCAGTGAGAGAGTGGATGACTCTGCATGAGAAATAGGCTCAAGGGTAACAAGTTGAAGAAGAGCTTTCTTGGAAAGGTAACCATATCGTTGAATAGCATGAGTAAAGCTGGCACTTGAAGGGGGCACCCAGATTTGAAGCTATGCCCCCTTGGCTTATGATTGGGCTCACTGGTTCTTAAAAAGTAATGTTCTGAGGAAACCAATTTCTCAAAAGTAAGGATGCTTGTTGAAATCCCTACCAATGAAGATTGCCAGTGAGAGAGTGGATGACAAGTTCTGCATGAGAAAAATGCTCAAGGGTAACAAGTTGAAGGAGAGCTTTCTTGGAAAGGTAACCATATCGTTGGATGGCATTAGTAAAGCTGGCACTTGAAGGGGGCACCCGGATTTGAACCAGGGACCTCTCGATCTGCAGTCGAATGCTCTTCCACTGAGCTATACCCCCTTGGCTTATGATTGGGCTCACTGGTTCTTAAAAAGTAATGTTCTGAGGAAACCAATTTCTCAAAATTAAGGATGCTTTTTGAAATCCCTACCAATAAAGATTGCCAGTGAGAGAGTGGATGACTCTGCATGAGAAATAGGCTCAAGGGTAACAAGTTGAAGAAGAGCTTTCTTGGAAAGGTAACCATATCGTTGAATAGCATGAGTAAAGCTGGCACTTGAAGGGGGCACCCAGATTTGAAGCTATGCCCCCTTGGCTTATGATTGGGCTCACTGGTTCTTAAAAAGTAATGTTCTGAGGAAACCAATTTCTCAAAAGTAAGGATGCTTGTTGAAATCCCTACCAATGAAGATTGCCAGTGAGAGAGTGGATGACAAGTTCTGCATGAGAAAAATGCTCAAGGGTAACAAGTTGAAGGAGAGCTTTCTTGGAAAGGTAACCATATCGTTGGATGGCATTAGTAAAGCTGGCACTTGAAGGGGGCACCCGGATTTGAACCAGGGACCTCGCGATCTGCAGTCGAATGCTCTTCCACTGAGCTATACCCCCTTGGCTTATGATTGGGCTCACTGGTTCTTAAAAAGTAATGTTCTGAGGAAACCAATTTCTCAAAAGTAAGGATGCTTGTTGAAATCCCTACCAATGAAGATTGCCAGTGAGTGTGGATGACAAGTTCTGCATGAGAAAAATGCTCAAGGGTAACAAGTTGAAGGAGAGCTTTCTTGGAAAGGTAACCATATCGTTGGATGGCATTAGTAAAGCTGGCACTTGAAGGGGGCACCCAGATTTGAAGCTATGCCCCCTTGGCTTATGATTGGGCTCACTGGTTCTTAAAAAGTAATGTTCTGAGGAAACCAATTTCTCAAAATTAAGGATGCTTGTTGAAATCCCTACCAATAAAGATTGCCAGTGAGAGAGTGGATGACTCTGCATGAGAAATAGGCTCAAGGGTAACAAGTTGAAGAAGAGCTTTCTTGGAAAGGTAACCATATCGTTGAATAGCATGAGTAAAGCTGGCACTTGAAGGGGGCACCCAGATTTGAAGCTATGCCCCCTTGGCTTATGATTGGGCTCACTGGTTCTTAAAAAGTAATGTTCTGAGGAAACCAATTTCTCAAAAGTAAGGATGCTTGTTGAAATCCCTACCAATGAAGATTGCCAGTGAGAGAGTGGATGACAAGTTCTGCATGAGAAAAATGCTCAAGGGTAACAAGTTGAAGGAGAGCTTTCTTGGAAAGGTAACCATATCGTTGGATGGCATTAGTAAAGCTGGCACTTGAAGGGGGCACCCGGATTTGAACCAGCAACCTCTCGATCTGCAGTCGAATGCTCTTCCACTGAGCTATACCCCCTTGGCTTATGATTGGGCTCACTGGTTCTTAAAAAGTAATGTTCTGAGGAAACCAATTTCTCAAAAGTAAGGATGCTTGTTGAAATCCCTACCAATGAAGATTGCCAGTGAGAGTGTGGATGACAAGTTCTGCATGAGAAAAATGCTCAAGGGTAACAAGTTGAAGGAGAGCTTTCTTGGAAAGGTAACCATAATGTTGAATAGCATGAGTAAAGCTGGCACTTGAAGGGGGCACCCAGATTTGAAGCTATACCCCCTTGGCTTATGATTGGGCTCACTGGTTCTTAAAAAGTAATGTTCTGAGGAAACCAATTTCTCAAAAGTAAGGATGCTTGTTGAAATCCCTACCAATGAAAATTGCCAGTGAGAGAGTGGATGACAAGTTCTGCATGAGAAAAATGCTCAAGGGTAACAAGTTGAAGGAGAGCTTTCTTGGAAAGGTAACCATATCGTTGGATGGCATTAGTAAAGCTGGCACTTGAAGGGGGCACCCGGATTTGAACCAGGGACCTCTCGATCTGCAGTCGAATGCTCTTCCACTGAGCTATACCCCCTTGGCTTATGATTGGGCTCACTGGTTCTTAAAAAGTAATGTTCTGAGGAAACCAATTTCTCAAAATTAAGGATGCTTGTTGAAATCCCTACCAATAAAGATTGCCAGTGAGAGAGTGGATGACTCTGCATGAGAAATAGGCTCAAGGGTAACAAGTTGAAGAAGAGCTTTCTTGGAAAGGTAACCATATCGTTGGATGGCATTAGTAAAGCTGGCACTTGAAGGGGGCACCCGGATTTGAACCAGCAACCTCTCGATCTGCAGTCGAATGCTCTTCCACTGAGCTATACCCCCTTGGCTTATGATTGGGCTCACTGGTTCTTAAAAAGTAATGTTCTGAGGAAACCAATTTCTCAAAAGTAAGGATGCTTGTTGAAATCCCTACCAATGAAGATTGCCAGTGAGAGTGTGGATGACAAGTTCTGCATGAGAAAAATGCTCAAGGGTAACAAGTTGAAGGAGAGCTTTCTTGGAAAGGTAACCATAATGTTGAATAGCATGAGTAAAGCTGGCACTTGAAGGGGGCACCCAGATTTGAAGCTATACCCCCTTGGCTTATGATTGGGCTCACTGGTTCTTAAAAAGTAATGTTCTGAGGAAACCAATTTCTCAAAAGTAAGGATGCTTGTTGAAATCCCTACCAATAAAGATTGCCAGTGAGAGAGTGGATGACTCTGCATGAGAAATAGGCTCAAGGGTAACAAGTTGAAGAAGAGCTTTCTTGGAAAGGTAACCATAACGTTGAATAGCATGAGTAAAGCTGGCACTTGAAGGGGGCACCCAGATTTGAAGCTATACCCCCTTGGCTTATGATTGGGCTCACTGGTTCTTAAAAAGTAATGTTCTGAGGAAACCAATTTCTCAAAAGTAAGGATGCTTGTTGAAATCCCTACCAATGAAGATTGCCAGTGAGTGTGGATGACAAGTTCTGCATGAGAAAAATGCTCAAGGGTAACAAGTTGAAGGAGAGCTTTCTTGGAAAGGTAACCATATCGTTGGATGGCATTAGTAAAGCTGGCACTTGAAGGGGGCACCCAGATTTGAAGCTATGCCCCCTTGGCTTATGATTGGGCTCACTGGTTCTTAAAAAGTAATGTTCTGAGGAAACCAATTTCTCAAAATTAAGGATGCTTGTTGAAATCCCTACCAATAAAGATTGCCAGTGAGAGAGTGGATGACTCTGCATGAGAAATAGGCTCAAGGGTAACAAGTTGAAGAAGAGCTTTCTTGGAAAGGTAACCATATCGTTGAATAGCATGAGTAAAGCTGGCACTTGAAGGGGGCACCCAGATTTGAAGCTATGCCCCCTTGGCTTATGATTGGGCTCACTGGTTCTTAAAAAGTAATGTTCTGAGGAAACCAATTTCTCAAAAGTAAGGATGCTTGTTGAAATCCCTACCAATGAAGATTGCCAGTGAGAGAGTGGATGACAAGTTCTGCATGAGAAAAATGCTCAAGGGTAACAAGTTGAAGGAGAGCTTTCTTGGAAAGGTAACCATATCGTTGGATGGCATTAGTAAAGCTGGCACTTGAAGGGGGCACCCGGATTTGAACCAGCAACCTCTCGATCTGCAGTCGAATGCTCTTCCACTGAGCTATACCCCCTTGGCTTATGATTGGGCTCACTGGTTCTTAAAAAGTAATGTTCTGAGGAAACCAATTTCTCAAAAGTAAGGATGCTTGTTGAAATCCCTACCAATGAAGATTGCCAGTGAGAGTGTGGATGACAAGTTCTGCATGAGAAAAATGCTCAAGGGTAACAAGTTGAAGGAGAGCTTTCTTGGAAAGGTAACCATAATGTTGAATAGCATGAGTAAAGCTGGCACTTGAAGGGGGCACCCAGATTTGAAGCTATACCCCCTTGGCTTATGATTGGGCTCACTGGTTCTTAAAAAGTAATGTTCTGAGGAAACCAATTTCTCAAAAGTAAGGATGCTTGTTGAAATCCCTACCAATGAAAATTGCCAGTGAGAGAGTGGATGACAAGTTCTGCATGAGAAAAATGCTCAAGGGTAACAAGTTGAAGGAGAGCTTTCTTGGAAAGGTAACCATATCGTTGGATGGCATTAGTAAAGCTGGCACTTGAAGGGGGCACCCGGATTTGAACCAGGGACCTCTCGATCTGCAGTCGAATGCTCTTCCACTGAGCTATACCCCCTTGGCTTATGATTGGGCTCACTGGTTCTTAAAAAGTAATGTTCTGAGGAAACCAATTTCTCAAAATTAAGGATGCTTGTTGAAATCCCTACCAATAAAGATTGCCAGTGAGAGAGTGGATGACTCTGCATGAGAAATAGGCTCAAGGGTAACAAGTTGAAGAAGAGCTTTCTTGGAAAGGTAACCATATCGTTGGATGGCATTAGTAAAGCTGGCACTTGAAGGGGGCACCCGGATTTGAACCAGCAACCTCTCGATCTGCAGTCGAATGCTCTTCCACTGAGCTATACCCCCTTGGCTTATGATTGGGCTCACTGGTTCTTAAAAAGTAATGTTCTGAGGAAACCAATTTCTCAAAAGTAAGGATGCTTGTTGAAATCCCTACCAATGAAGATTGCCAGTGAGAGTGTGGATGACAAGTTCTGCATGAGAAAAATGCTCAAGGGTAACAAGTTGAAGGAGAGCTTTCTTGGAAAGGTAACCATAATGTTGAATAGCATGAGTAAAGCTGGCACTTGAAGGGGGCACCCAGATTTGAAGCTATACCCCCTTGGCTTATGATTGGGCTCACTGGTTCTTAAAAAGTAATGTTCTGAGGAAACCAATTTCTCAAAAGTAAGGATGCTTGTTGAAATCCCTACCAATAAAGATTGCCAGTGAGAGAGTGGATGACTCTGCATGAGAAATAGGCTCAAGGGTAACAAGTTGAAGAAGAGCTTTCTTGGAAAGGTAACCATATCGTTGAATAGCATGAGTAAAGCTGGCACTTGAAGGGGGCACCCAGATTTGAAGCTATGCCCCCTTGGCTTATGATTGGGCTCACTGGTTCTTAAAAAGTAATGTTCTGAGGAAACCAATTTCTCAAAAGTAAGGATGCTTGTTGAAATCCCTACCAATGAAGATTGCCAGTGAGAGTGTGGATGACAAGTTCTGCATGAGAAAAATGCTCAAGGGTAACAAGTTGAAGGAGAGCTTTCTTGGAAAGGTAACCATAACGTTGAATAGCATGAGTAAAGCTGGCACTTGAAGGGGGCACCCAGATTTGAAGCTATACCCCCTTGGCTTATGATTGGGCTCACTGGTTCTTAAAAAGTAATGTTCTGAGGAAACCAATTTCTCAAAAGTAAGGATGCTTGTTGAAATCCCTACCAATGAAAATTGCCAGTGAGAGAGTGGATGACAAGTTCTGCATGAGAAAAATGCTCAAGGGTAACAAGTTGAAGGAGAGCTTTCTTGGAAAGGTAACCATATCGTTGGATGGCATTAGTAAAGCTGGCACTTGAAGGGGGCACCCGGATTTGAACCAGGGACCTCTCGATCTGCAGTCGAATGCTCTTCCACTGAGCTATACCCCCTTGGCTTATGATTGGGCTCACTGGTTCTTAAAAAGTAATGTTCTGAGGAAACCAATTTCTCAAAATTAAGGATGCTTGTTGAAATCCCTACCAATAAAGATTGCCAGTGAGAGAGTGGATGACTCTGCATGAGAAATAGGCTCAAGGGTAACAAGTTGAAGAAGAGCTTTCTTGGAAAGGTAACCATATCGTTGAATAGCATGAGTAAAGCTGGCACTTGAAGGGGGCACCCAGATTTGAAGCTATGCCCCCTTGGCTTATGATTGGGCTCACTGGTTCTTAAAAAGTAATGTTCTGAGGAAACCAATTTCTCAAAAGTAAGGATGCTTGTTGAAATCCCTACCAATGAAGATTGCCAGTGAGAGAGTGGATGACAAGTTCTGCATGAGAAAAATGCTCAAGGGTAACAAGTTGAAGGAGAGCTTTCTTGGAAAGGTAACCATATCGTTGGATGGCATTAGTAAAGCTGGCACTTGAAGGGGGCACCCGGATTTGAACCAGGGACCTCTCGATCTGCAGTCGAATGCTCTTCCACTGAGCTATACCCCCTTGGCTTATGATTGGGCTCACTGGTTCTTAAAAAGTAATGTTCTGAGGAAACCAATTTCTCAAAATTAAGGATGCTTTTTGAAATCCCTACCAATAAAGATTGCCAGTGAGAGAGTGGATGACTCTGCATGAGAAATAGGCTCAAGGGTAACAAGTTGAAGAAGAGCTTTCTTGGAAAGGTAACCATATCGTTGAATAGCATGAGTAAAGCTGGCACTTGAAGGGGGCACCCAGATTTGAAGCTATGCCCCCTTGGCTTATGATTGGGCTCACTGGTTCTTAAAAAGTAATGTTCTGAGGAAACCAATTTCTCAAAAGTAAGGATGCTTGTTGAAATCCCTACCAATGAAGATTGCCAGTGAGAGAGTGGATGACAAGTTCTGCATGAGAAAAATGCTCAAGGGTAACAAGTTGAAGGAGAGCTTTCTTGGAAAGGTAACCATATCGTTGGATGGCATTAGTAAAGCTGGCACTTGAAGGGGGCACCCGGATTTGAACCAGGGACCTCGCGATCTGCAGTCGAATGCTCTTCCACTGAGCTATACCCCCTTGGCTTATGATTGGGCTCACTGGTTCTTAAAAAGTAATGTTCTGAGGAAACCAATTTCTCAAAAGTAAGGATGCTTGTTGAAATCCCTACCAATGAAGATTGCCAGTGAGTGTGGATGACAAGTTCTGCATGAGAAAAATGCTCAAGGGTAACAAGTTGAAGGAGAGCTTTCTTGGAAAGGTAACCATATCGTTGGATGGCATTAGTAAAGCTGGCACTTGAAGGGGGCACCCAGATTTGAAGCTATGCCCCCTTGGCTTATGATTGGGCTCACTGGTTCTTAAAAAGTAATGTTCTGAGGAAACCAATTTCTCAAAAGTAAGGATGCTTGTTGAAATCCCTACCAATGAAGATTGCCAGTGAGAGTGTGGATGACAAGTTCTGCATGAGAAAAATGCTCAAGGGTAACAAGTTGAAGGAGAGCTTTCTTGGAAAGGTAACCATAACGTTGAATAGCATGAGTAAAGCTGGCACTTGAAGGGGGCACCCAGATTTGAAGCTATACCCCCTTGGCTTATGATTGGGCTCACTGGTTCTTAAAAAGTAATGTTCTGAGGAAACCAATTTCTCAAAAGTAAGGATGCTTGTTGAAATCCCTACCAATGAAGATTGCCAGTGAGAGAGTGGATGACTCTGCATGAGAAATAGGCTCAAGGGTAACAAGTTGAAGAAGAGCTTTCTTGGAAAGGTAACCATATCGTTGGATGGCATTAGTAAAGCTGGCACTTGAAGGGGGCACCCGGATTTGAACCAGGAACCTCTCGATCTGCAGTCGAATGCTCTTCCACTGAGCTATACCCCCTTGGCTTATGATTGGGCTCACTGGTTCTTAAAAAGTAATGTTCTGAGGAAACCAATTTCTCAAAAGTAAGGATGCTTGTTGAAATCCCTACCAATGAAGATTGCCAGTGAGAGTGTGGATGACAAGTTCTGCATGAGAAAAATGCTCAAGGGTAACAAGTTGAAGGAGAGCTTTCTTGGAAAGGTAACCATAACGTTGAATAGCATGAGTAAAGCTGGCACTTGAAGGGGGCACCCAGATTTGAAGCTATACCCCCTTGGCTTATGATTGGGCTCACTGGTTCTTAAAAAGTAATGTTCTAAGGAAACCAATTTCTCAAAAGTAAGGATGCTTGTTGAAATCCCTACCAATGAAAATTGCCAGTGAGAGAGTGGATGACAAGTTCTGCATGAGAAAAATGCTCAAGGGTAACAAGTTGAAGGAGAGCTTTCTTGGAAAGGTAACCATATCGTTGGATGGCATTAGTAAAGCTGGCACTTGAAGGGGGCACCCGGATTTGAACCAGGGACCTCTCGATCTGCAGTCGAATGCTCTTCCACTGAGCTATACCCCCTTGGCTTATGATTGGGCTCACTGGTTCTTAAAAAGTAATGTTCTGAGGAAACCAATTTCTCAAAATTAAGGATGCTTGTTGAAATCCCTACCAATAAAGATTGCCAGTGAGAGAGTGGATGACTCTGCATGAGAAATAGGCTCAAGGGTAACAAGTTGAAGAAGAGCTTTCTTGGAAAGGTAACCATATCGTTGAATAGCATGAGTAAAGCTGGCACTTGAAGGGGGCACCCAGATTTGAAGCTATGCCCCCTTGGCTTATGATTGGGCTCACTGGTTCTTAAAAAGTAATGTTCTGAGGAAACCAATTTCTCAAAAGTAAGGATGCTTGTTGAAATCCCTACCAATGAAGATTGCCAGTGAGAGAGTGGATGACAAGTTCTGCATGAGAAAAATGCTCAAGGGTAACAAGTTGAAGGAGAGCTTTCTTGGAAAGGTAACCATATCGTTGGATGGCATTAGTAAAGCTGGCACTTGAAGGGGGCACCCGGATTTGAACCAGGGACCTCTCGATCTGCAGTCGAATGCTCTTCCACTGAGCTATACCCCCTTGGCTTATGATTGGGCTCACTGGTTCTTAAAAAGTAATGTTCTGAGGAAACCAATTTCTCAAAAGTAAGGATGCTTGTTGAAATCCCTACCAATGAAAATTGCCAGTGAGAGAGTGGATGACAAGTTCTGCATGAGAAAAATGCTCAAGGGTAACAAGTTGAAGGAGAGCTTTCTTGGAAAGGTAACCATATCGTTGGATGGCATTAGTAAAGCTGGCACTTGAAGGGGGCACCCGGATTTGAACCAGGGACCTCTCGATCTGCAGTCGAATGCTCTTCCACTGAGCTATACCCCCTTGGCTTATGATTGGGCTCACTGGTTCTTAAAAAGTAATGTTCTGAGGAAACCAATTTCTCAAAATTAAGGATGCTTGTTGAAATCCCTACCAATAAAGATTGCCAGTGAGAGAGTGGATGACTCTGCATGAGAAATAGGCTCAAGGGTAACAAGTTGAAGAAGAGCTTTCTTGGAAAGGTAACCATATCGTTGGATGGCATTAGTAAAGCTGGCACTTGAAGGGGGCACCCGGATTTGAACCAGCAACCTCTCGATCTGCAGTCGAATGCTCTTCCACTGAGCTATACCCCCTTGGCTTATGATTGGGCTCACTGGTTCTTAAAAAGTAATGTTCTGAGGAAACCAATTTCTCAAAAGTAAGGATGCTTGTTGAAATCCCTACCAATGAAGATTGCCAGTGAGAGTGTGGATGACAAGTTCTGCATGAGAAAAATGCTCAAGGGTAACAAGTTGAAGGAGAGCTTTCTTGGAAAGGTAACCATAATGTTGAATAGCATGAGTAAAGCTGGCACTTGAAGGGGGCACCCAGATTTGAAGCTATACCCCCTTGGCTTATGATTGGGCTCACTGGTTCTTAAAAAGTAATGTTCTGAGGAAACCAATTTCTCAAAAGTAAGGATGCTTGTTGAAATCCCTACCAATAAAGATTGCCAGTGAGAGAGTGGATGACTCTGCATGAGAAATAGGCTCAAGGGTAACAAGTTGAAGAAGAGCTTTCTTGGAAAGGTAACCATATCGTTGAATAGCATGAGTAAAGCTGGCACTTGAAGGGGGCACCCAGATTTGAAGCTATGCCCCCTTGGCTTATGATTGGGCTCACTGGTTCTTAAAAAGTAATGTTCTGAGGAAACCAATTTCTCAAAAGTAAGGATGCTTGTTGAAATCCCTACCAATGAAGATTGCCAGTGAGAGTGTGGATGACAAGTTCTGCATGAGAAAAATGCTCAAGGGTAACAAGTTGAAGGAGAGCTTTCTTGGAAAGGTAACCATAACGTTGAATAGCATGAGTAAAGCTGGCACTTGAAGGGGGCACCCAGATTTGAAGCTATACCCCCTTGGCTTATGATTGGGCTCACTGGTTCTTAAAAAGTAATGTTCTGAGGAAACCAATTTCTCAAAAGTAAGGATGCTTGTTGAAATCCCTACCAATGAAAATTGCCAGTGAGAGAGTGGATGACAAGTTCTGCATGAGAAAAATGCTCAAGGGTAACAAGTTGAAGGAGAGCTTTCTTGGAAAGGTAACCATATCGTTGGATGGCATTAGTAAAGCTGGCACTTGAAGGGGGCACCCGGATTTGAACCAGGGACCTCTCGATCTGCAGTCGAATGCTCTTCCACTGAGCTATACCCCCTTGGCTTATGATTGGGCTCACTGGTTCTTAAAAAGTAATGTTCTGAGGAAACCAATTTCTCAAAATTAAGGATGCTTGTTGAAATCCCTACCAATAAAGATTGCCAGTGAGAGAGTGGATGACTCTGCATGAGAAATAGGCTCAAGGGTAACAAGTTGAAGAAGAGCTTTCTTGGAAAGGTAACCATATCGTTGAATAGCATGAGTAAAGCTGGCACTTGAAGGGGGCACCCAGATTTGAAGCTATGCCCCCTTGGCTTATGATTGGGCTCACTGGTTCTTAAAAAGTAATGTTCTGAGGAAACCAATTTCTCAAAAGTAAGGATGCTTGTTGAAATCCCTACCAATGAAGATTGCCAGTGAGAGAGTGGATGACAAGTTCTGCATGAGAAAAATGCTCAAGGGTAACAAGTTGAAGGAGAGCTTTCTTGGAAAGGTAACCATATCGTTGGATGGCATTAGTAAAGCTGGCACTTGAAGGGGGCACCCGGATTTGAACCAGCAACCTCTCGATCTGCAGTCGAATGCTCTTCCACTGAGCTATACCCCCTTGGCTTATGATTGGGCTCACTGGTTCTTAAAAAGTAATGTTCTGAGGAAACCAATTTCTCAAAAGTAAGGATGCTTGTTGAAATCCCTACCAATGAAGATTGCCAGTGAGAGTGTGGATGACAAGTTCTGCATGAGAAAAATGCTCAAGGGTAACAAGTTGAAGGAGAGCTTTCTTGGAAAGGTAACCATAATGTTGAATAGCATGAGTAAAGCTGGCACTTGAAGGGGGCACCCAGATTTGAAGCTATACCCCCTTGGCTTATGATTGGGCTCACTGGTTCTTAAAAAGTAATGTTCTGAGGAAACCAATTTCTCAAAAGTAAGGATGCTTGTTGAAATCCCTACCAATGAAAATTGCCAGTGAGAGAGTGGATGACAAGTTCTGCATGAGAAAAATGCTCAAGGGTAACAAGTTGAAGGAGAGCTTTCTTGGAAAGGTAACCATATCGTTGGATGGCATTAGTAAAGCTGGCACTTGAAGGGGGCACCCGGATTTGAACCAGGGACCTCGCGATCTGCAGTCGAATGCTCTTCCACTGAGCTATACCCCCTTGGCTTATGATTGGGCTCACTGGTTCTTAAAAAGTAATGTTCTGAGGAAACCAATTTCTCAAAAGTAAGGATGCTTGTTGAAATCCCTACCAATGAAGATTGCCAGTGAGTGTGGATGACAAGTTCTGCATGAGAAAAATGCTCAAGGGTAACAAGTTGAAGGAGAGCTTTCTTGGAAAGGTAACCATATCGTTGGATGGCATTAGTAAAGCTGGCACTTGAAGGGGGCACCCAGATTTGAAGCTATGCCCCCTTGGCTTATGATTGGGCTCACTGGTTCTTAAAAAGTAATGTTCTGAGGAAACCAATTTCTCAAAATTAAGGATGCTTGTTGAAATCCCTACCAATAAAGATTGCCAGTGAGAGAGTGGATGACTCTGCATGAGAAATAGGCTCAAGGGTAACAAGTTGAAGAAGAGCTTTCTTGGAAAGGTAACCATATCGTTGAATAGCATGAGTAAAGCTGGCACTTGAAGGGGGCACCCAGATTTGAAGCTATGCCCCCTTGGCTTATGATTGGGCTCACTGGTTCTTAAAAAGTAATGTTCTGAGGAAACCAATTTCTCAAAAGTAAGGATGCTTGTTGAAATCCCTACCAATGAAGATTGCCAGTGAGAGAGTGGATGACAAGTTCTGCATGAGAAAAATGCTCAAGGGTAACAAGTTGAAGGAGAGCTTTCTTGGAAAGGTAACCATATCGTTGGATGGCATTAGTAAAGCTGGCACTTGAAGGGGGCACCCGGATTTGAACCAGCAACCTCTCGATCTGCAGTCGAATGCTCTTCCACTGAGCTATACCCCCTTGGCTTATGATTGGGCTCACTGGTTCTTAAAAAGTAATGTTCTGAGGAAACCAATTTCTCAAAAGTAAGGATGCTTGTTGAAATCCCTACCAATGAAGATTGCCAGTGAGAGTGTGGATGACAAGTTCTGCATGAGAAAAATGCTCAAGGGTAACAAGTTGAAGGAGAGCTTTCTTGGAAAGGTAACCATAATGTTGAATAGCATGAGTAAAGCTGGCACTTGAAGGGGGCACCCAGATTTGAAGCTATACCCCCTTGGCTTATGATTGGGCTCACTGGTTCTTAAAAAGTAATGTTCTGAGGAAACCAATTTCTCAAAAGTAAGGATGCTTGTTGAAATCCCTACCAATGAAAATTGCCAGTGAGAGAGTGGATGACAAGTTCTGCATGAGAAAAATGCTCAAGGGTAACAAGTTGAAGGAGAGCTTTCTTGGAAAGGTAACCATATCGTTGGATGGCATTAGTAAAGCTGGCACTTGAAGGGGGCACCCGGATTTGAACCAGGGACCTCTCGATCTGCAGTCGAATGCTCTTCCACTGAGCTATACCCCCTTGGCTTATGATTGGGCTCACTGGTTCTTAAAAAGTAATGTTCTGAGGAAACCAATTTCTCAAAAGTAAGGATGCTTGTTGAAATCCCTACCAATAAAGATTGCCAGTGAGAGAGTGGATGACACTGCATGAGAAATAGGCTCAAGGGTAACAAGTTGAAGAAGAGCTTTCTTGGAAAGGTAACCATATCGTTGAATAGCATGAGTAAAGCTGGCACTTGAAGGGGGCACCCAGATTTGAAGCTATGCCCCCTTGGCTTATGATTGGGCTCACTGGTTCTTAAAAAGTAATGTTCTGAGGAAACCAATTTCTCAAAAGTAAGGATGCTTGTTGAAATCCCTACCAATGAAGATTGCCAGTGAGAGTGTGGATGACAAGTTCTGCATGAGAAAAATGCTCAAGGGTAACAAGTTGAAGGAGAGCTTTCTTGGAAAGGTAACCATAACGTTGAATAGCATGAGTAAAGCTGGCACTTGAAGGGGGCACCCAGATTTGAAGCTATACCCCCTTGGCTTATGATTGGGCTCACTGGTTCTTAAAAAGTAATGTTCTGAGGAAACCAATTTCTCAAAAGTAAGGATGCTTGTTGAAATCCCTACCAATGAAGATTGCCAGTGAGAGAGTGGATGACTCTGCATGAGAAATAGGCTCAAGGGTAACAAGTTGAAGAAGAGCTTTCTTGGAAAGGTAACCATATCGTTGGATGGCATTAGTAAAGCTGGCACTTGAAGGGGGCACCCGGATTTGAACCAGGAACCTCTCGATCTGCAGTCGA
Organism: Eleutherodactylus coqui; assembly: GCF_035609145.1. NCBI lineage: Eukaryota > Metazoa > Chordata > Amphibia > Anura > Eleutherodactylidae > Eleutherodactylus > Eleutherodactylus coqui. The sequence goes on along the minus strand of NC_089849.1, from coordinate 43,285,830 downwards.
ATGCTCTTCCACTGAGCTATACCCCCTTGGCTTATGATTGGGCTCACTGGTTCTTAAAAAGTAATGTTCTGAGGAAACCAATTTCTCAAAAGTAAGGATGCTTGTTGAAATCCCTACCAATGAAGATTGCCAGTGAGAGTGTGGATGACAAGTTCTGCATGAGAAAAATGCTCAAGGGTAACAAGTTGAAGGAGAGCTTTCTTGGAAAGGTAACCATAACGTTGAATAGCATGAGTAAAGCTGGCACTTGAAGGGGGCACCCAGATTTGAAGCTATACCCCCTTGGCTTATGATTGGGCTCACTGGTTCTTAAAAAGTAATGTTCTAAGGAAACCAATTTCTCAAAAGTAAGGATGCTTGTTGAAATCCCTACCAATGAAAATTGCCAGTGAGAGAGTGGATGACAAGTTCTGCATGAGAAAAATGCTCAAGGGTAACAAGTTGAAGGAGAGCTTTCTTGGAAAGGTAACCATATCGTTGGATGGCATTAGTAAAGCTGGCACTTGAAGGGGGCACCCGGATTTGAACCAGGGACCTCTCGATCTGCAGTCGAATGCTCTTCCACTGAGCTATACCCCCTTGGCTTATGATTGGGCTCACTGGTTCTTAAAAAGTAATGTTCTGAGGAAACCAATTTCTCAAAATTAAGGATGCTTGTTGAAATCCCTACCAATAAAGATTGCCAGTGAGAGAGTGGATGACTCTGCATGAGAAATAGGCTCAAGGGTAACAAGTTGAAGAAGAGCTTTCTTGGAAAGGTAACCATATCGTTGAATAGCATGAGTAAAGCTGGCACTTGAAGGGGGCACCCAGATTTGAAGCTATGCCCCCTTGGCTTATGATTGGGCTCACTGGTTCTTAAAAAGTAATGTTCTGAGGAAACCAATTTCTCAAAAGTAAGGATGCTTGTTGAAATCCCTACCAATGAAGATTGCCAGTGAGAGAGTGGATGACAAGTTCTGCATGAGAAAAATGCTCAAGGGTAACAAGTTGAAGGAGAGCTTTCTTGGAAAGGTAACCATATCGTTGGATGGCATTAGTAAAGCTGGCACTTGAAGGGGGCACCCGGATTTGAACCAGGGACCTCTCGATCTGCAGTCGAATGCTCTTCCACTGAGCTATACCCCCTTGGCTTATGATTGGGCTCACTGGTTCTTAAAAAGTAATGTTCTGAGGAAACCAATTTCTCAAAATTAAGGATGCTTTTTGAAATCCCTACCAATAAAGATTGCCAGTGAGAGAGTGGATGACTCTGCATGAGAAATAGGCTCAAGGGTAACAAGTTGAAGAAGAGCTTTCTTGGAAAGGTAACCATATCGTTGAATAGCATGAGTAAAGCTGGCACTTGAAGGGGGCACCCAGATTTGAAGCTATGCCCCCTTGGCTTATGATTGGGCTCACTGGTTCTTAAAAAGTAATGTTCTGAGGAAACCAATTTCTCAAAAGTAAGGATGCTTGTTGAAATCCCTACCAATGAAGATTGCCAGTGAGAGAGTGGATGACAAGTTCTGCATGAGAAAAATGCTCAAGGGTAACAAGTTGAAGGAGAGCTTTCTTGGAAAGGTAACCATATCGTTGGATGGCATTAGTAAAGCTGGCACTTGAAGGGGGCACCCGGATTTGAACCAGGGACCTCGCGATCTGCAGTCGAATGCTCTTCCACTGAGCTATACCCCCTTGGCTTATGATTGGGCTCACTGGTTCTTAAAAAGTAATGTTCTGAGGAAACCAATTTCTCAAAAGTAAGGATGCTTGTTGAAATCCCTACCAATGAAGATTGCCAGTGAGTGTGGATGACAAGTTCTGCATGAGAAAAATGCTCAAGGGTAACAAGTTGAAGGAGAGCTTTCTTGGAAAGGTAACCATATCGTTGGATGGCATTAGTAAAGCTGGCACTTGAAGGGGGCACCCAGATTTGAAGCTATGCCCCCTTGGCTTATGATTGGGCTCACTGGTTCTTAAAAAGTAATGTTCTGAGGAAACCAATTTCTCAAAATTAAGGATGCTTGTTGAAATCCCTACCAATAAAGATTGCCAGTGAGAGAGTGGATGACTCTGCATGAGAAATAGGCTCAAGGGTAACAAGTTGAAGAAGAGCTTTCTTGGAAAGGTAACCATATCGTTGAATAGCATGAGTAAAGCTGGCACTTGAAGGGGGCACCCAGATTTGAAGCTATGCCCCCTTGGCTTATGATTGGGCTCACTGGTTCTTAAAAAGTAATGTTCTGAGGAAACCAATTTCTCAAAAGTAAGGATGCTTGTTGAAATCCCTACCAATGAAGATTGCCAGTGAGAGAGTGGATGACAAGTTCTGCATGAGAAAAATGCTCAAGGGTAACAAGTTGAAGGAGAGCTTTCTTGGAAAGGTAACCATATCGTTGGATGGCATTAGTAAAGCTGGCACTTGAAGGGGGCACCCGGATTTGAACCAGCAACCTCTCGATCTGCAGTCGAATGCTCTTCCACTGAGCTATACCCCCTTGGCTTATGATTGGGCTCACTGGTTCTTAAAAAGTAATGTTCTGAGGAAACCAATTTCTCAAAAGTAAGGATGCTTGTTGAAATCCCTACCAATGAAGATTGCCAGTGAGAGTGTGGATGACAAGTTCTGCATGAGAAAAATGCTCAAGGGTAACAAGTTGAAGGAGAGCTTTCTTGGAAAGGTAACCATAATGTTGAATAGCATGAGTAAAGCTGGCACTTGAAGGGGGCACCCAGATTTGAAGCTATACCCCCTTGGCTTATGATTGGGCTCACTGGTTCTTAAAAAGTAATGTTCTGAGGAAACCAATTTCTCAAAAGTAAGGATGCTTGTTGAAATCCCTACCAATGAAAATTGCCAGTGAGAGAGTGGATGACAAGTTCTGCATGAGAAAAATGCTCAAGGGTAACAAGTTGAAGGAGAGCTTTCTTGGAAAGGTAACCATATCGTTGGATGGCATTAGTAAAGCTGGCACTTGAAGGGGGCACCCGGATTTGAACCAGGGACCTCTCGATCTGCAGTCGAATGCTCTTCCACTGAGCTATACCCCCTTGGCTTATGATTGGGCTCACTGGTTCTTAAAAAGTAATGTTCTGAGGAAACCAATTTCTCAAAATTAAGGATGCTTGTTGAAATCCCTACCAATAAAGATTGCCAGTGAGAGAGTGGATGACTCTGCATGAGAAATAGGCTCAAGGGTAACAAGTTGAAGAAGAGCTTTCTTGGAAAGGTAACCATATCGTTGGATGGCATTAGTAAAGCTGGCACTTGAAGGGGGCACCCGGATTTGAACCAGCAACCTCTCGATCTGCAGTCGAATGCTCTTCCACTGAGCTATACCCCCTTGGCTTATGATTGGGCTCACTGGTTCTTAAAAAGTAATGTTCTGAGGAAACCAATTTCTCAAAAGTAAGGATGCTTGTTGAAATCCCTACCAATGAAGATTGCCAGTGAGAGTGTGGATGACAAGTTCTGCATGAGAAAAATGCTCAAGGGTAACAAGTTGAAGGAGAGCTTTCTTGGAAAGGTAACCATAATGTTGAATAGCATGAGTAAAGCTGGCACTTGAAGGGGGCACCCAGATTTGAAGCTATACCCCCTTGGCTTATGATTGGGCTCACTGGTTCTTAAAAAGTAATGTTCTGAGGAAACCAATTTCTCAAAAGTAAGGATGCTTGTTGAAATCCCTACCAATAAAGATTGCCAGTGAGAGAGTGGATGACTCTGCATGAGAAATAGGCTCAAGGGTAACAAGTTGAAGAAGAGCTTTCTTGGAAAGGTAACCATATCGTTGAATAGCATGAGTAAAGCTGGCACTTGAAGGGGGCACCCAGATTTGAAGCTATGCCCCCTTGGCTTATGATTGGGCTCACTGGTTCTTAAAAAGTAATGTTCTGAGGAAACCAATTTCTCAAAAGTAAGGATGCTTGTTGAAATCCCTACCAATGAAGATTGCCAGTGAGAGTGTGGATGACAAGTTCTGCATGAGAAAAATGCTCAAGGGTAACAAGTTGAAGGAGAGCTTTCTTGGAAAGGTAACCATAACGTTGAATAGCATGAGTAAAGCTGGCACTTGAAGGGGGCACCCAGATTTGAAGCTATACCCCCTTGGCTTATGATTGGGCTCACTGGTTCTTAAAAAGTAATGTTCTGAGGAAACCAATTTCTCAAAAGTAAGGATGCTTGTTGAAATCCCTACCAATGAAAATTGCCAGTGAGAGAGTGGATGACAAGTTCTGCATGAGAAAAATGCTCAAGGGTAACAAGTTGAAGGAGAGCTTTCTTGGAAAGGTAACCATATCGTTGGATGGCATTAGTAAAGCTGGCACTTGAAGGGGGCACCCGGATTTGAACCAGGGACCTCTCGATCTGCAGTCGAATGCTCTTCCACTGAGCTATACCCCCTTGGCTTATGATTGGGCTCACTGGTTCTTAAAAAGTAATGTTCTGAGGAAACCAATTTCTCAAAATTAAGGATGCTTGTTGAAATCCCTACCAATAAAGATTGCCAGTGAGAGAGTGGATGACTCTGCATGAGAAATAGGCTCAAGGGTAACAAGTTGAAGAAGAGCTTTCTTGGAAAGGTAACCATATCGTTGAATAGCATGAGTAAAGCTGGCACTTGAAGGGGGCACCCAGATTTGAAGCTATGCCCCCTTGGCTTATGATTGGGCTCACTGGTTCTTAAAAAGTAATGTTCTGAGGAAACCAATTTCTCAAAAGTAAGGATGCTTGTTGAAATCCCTACCAATGAAGATTGCCAGTGAGAGAGTGGATGACAAGTTCTGCATGAGAAAAATGCTCAAGGGTAACAAGTTGAAGGAGAGCTTTCTTGGAAAGGTAACCATATCGTTGGATGGCATTAGTAAAGCTGGCACTTGAAGGGGGCACCCGGATTTGAACCAGGGACCTCTCGATCTGCAGTCGAATGCTCTTCCACTGAGCTATACCCCCTTGGCTTATGATTGGGCTCACTGGTTCTTAAAAAGTAATGTTCTGAGGAAACCAATTTCTCAAAATTAAGGATGCTTTTTGAAATCCCTACCAATAAAGATTGCCAGTGAGAGAGTGGATGACTCTGCATGAGAAATAGGCTCAAGGGTAACAAGTTGAAGAAGAGCTTTCTTGGAAAGGTAACCATATCGTTGAATAGCATGAGTAAAGCTGGCACTTGAAGGGGGCACCCAGATTTGAAGCTATGCCCCCTTGGCTTATGATTGGGCTCACTGGTTCTTAAAAAGTAATGTTCTGAGGAAACCAATTTCTCAAAAGTAAGGATGCTTGTTGAAATCCCTACCAATGAAGATTGCCAGTGAGAGTGTGGATGACAAGTTCTGCATGAGAAAAATGCTCAAGGGTAACAAGTTGAAGGAGAGCTTTCTTGGAAAGGTAACCATAACGTTGAATAGCATGAGTAAAGCTGGCACTTGAAGGGGGCACCCAGATTTGAAGCTATACCCCCTTGGCTTATGATTGGGCTCACTGGTTCTTAAAAAGTAATGTTCTGAGGAAACCAATTTCTCAAAAGTAAGGATGCTTGTTGAAATCCCTACCAATGAAGATTGCCAGTGAGAGAGTGGATGACTCTGCATGAGAAATAGGCTCAAGGGTAACAAGTTGAAGAAGAGCTTTCTTGGAAAGGTAACCATATCGTTGGATGGCATTAGTAAAGCTGGCACTTGAAGGGGGCACCCGGATTTGAACCAGGAACCTCTCGATCTGCAGTCGAATGCTCTTCCACTGAGCTATACCCCCTTGGCTTATGATTGGGCTCACTGGTTCTTAAAAAGTAATGTTCTGAGGAAACCAATTTCTCAAAAGTAAGGATGCTTGTTGAAATCCCTACCAATGAAGATTGCCAGTGAGAGTGTGGATGACAAGTTCTGCATGAGAAAAATGCTCAAGGGTAACAAGTTGAAGGAGAGCTTTCTTGGAAAGGTAACCATAACGTTGAATAGCATGAGTAAAGCTGGCACTTGAAGGGGGCACCCAGATTTGAAGCTATACCCCCTTGGCTTATGATTGGGCTCACTGGTTCTTAAAAAGTAATGTTCTGAGGAAACCAATTTCTCAAAAGTAAGGATGCTTGTTGAAATCCCTACCAATGAAAATTGCCAGTGAGAGAGTGGATGACAAGTTCTGCATGAGAAAAATGCTCAAGGGTAACAAGTTGAAGGAGAGCTTTCTTGGAAAGGTAACCATATCGTTGGATGGCATTAGTAAAGCTGGCACTTGAAGGGGGCACCCGGATTTGAACCAGGGACCTCTCGATCTGCAGTCGAATGCTCTTCCACTGAGCTATACCCCCTTGGCTTATGATTGGGCTCACTGGTTCTTAAAAAGTAATGTTCTGAGGAAACCAATTTCTCAAAAGTAAGGATGCTTGTTGAAATCCCTACCAATGAAGATTGCCAGTGAGAGTGTGGATGACAAGTTCTGCATGAGAAAAATGCTCAAGGGTAACAAGTTGAAGGAGAGCTTTCTTGGAAAGGTAACCATAATGTTGAATAGCATGAGTAAAGCTGGCACTTGAAGGGGGCACCCAGATTTGAAGCTATACCCCCTTGGCTTATGATTGGGCTCACTGGTTCTTAAAAAGTAATGTTCTGAGGAAACCAATTTCTCAAAAGTAAGGATGCTTGTTGAAATCCCTACCAATAAAGATTGCCAGTGAGAGAGTGGATGACTCTGCATGAGAAATAGGCTCAAGGGTAACAAGTTGAAGAAGAGCTTTCTTGGAAAGGTAACCATATCGTTGAATAGCATGAGTAAAGCTGGCACTTGAAGGGGGCACCCAGATTTGAAGCTATGCCCCCTTGGCTTATGATTGGGCTCACTGGTTCTTAAAAAGTAATGTTCTGAGGAAACCAATTTCTCAAAAGTAAGGATGCTTGTTGAAATCCCTACCAATGAAGATTGCCAGTGAGAGTGTGGATGACAAGTTCTGCATGAGAAAAATGCTCAAGGGTAACAAGTTGAAGGAGAGCTTTCTTGGAAAGGTAACCATAACGTTGAATAGCATGAGTAAAGCTGGCACTTGAAGGGGGCACCCAGATTTGAAGCTATACCCCCTTGGCTTATGATTGGGCTCACTGGTTCTTAAAAAGTAATGTTCTGAGGAAACCAATTTCTCAAAAGTAAGGATGCTTGTTGAAATCCCTACCAATGAAAATTGCCAGTGAGAGAGTGGATGACAAGTTCTGCATGAGAAAAATGCTCAAGGGTAACAAGTTGAAGGAGAGCTTTCTTGGAAAGGTAACCATATCGTTGGATGGCATTAGTAAAGCTGGCACTTGAAGGGGGCACCCGGATTTGAACCAGGGACCTCTCGATCTGCAGTCGAATGCTCTTCCACTGAGCTATACCCCCTTGGCTTATGATTGGGCTCACTGGTTCTTAAAAAGTAATGTTCTGAGGAAACCAATTTCTCAAAATTAAGGATGCTTGTTGAAATCCCTACCAATAAAGATTGCCAGTGAGAGAGTGGATGACTCTGCATGAGAAATAGGCTCAAGGGTAACAAGTTGAAGAAGAGCTTTCTTGGAAAGGTAACCATATCGTTGAATAGCATGAGTAAAGCTGGCACTTGAAGGGGGCACCCAGATTTGAAGCTATGCCCCCTTGGCTTATGATTGGGCTCACTGGTTCTTAAAAAGTAATGTTCTGAGGAAACCAATTTCTCAAAAGTAAGGATGCTTGTTGAAATCCCTACCAATGAAGATTGCCAGTGAGAGAGTGGATGACAAGTTCTGCATGAGAAAAATGCTCAAGGGTAACAAGTTGAAGGAGAGCTTTCTTGGAAAGGTAACCATATCGTTGGATGGCATTAGTAAAGCTGGCACTTGAAGGGGGCACCCGGATTTGAACCAGGGACCTCTCGATCTGCAGTCGAATGCTCTTCCACTGAGCTATACCCCCTTGGCTTATGATTGGGCTCACTGGTTCTTAAAAAGTAATGTTCTGAGGAAACCAATTTCTCAAAATTAAGGATGCTTTTTGAAATCCCTACCAATAAAGATTGCCAGTGAGAGAGTGGATGACTCTGCATGAGAAATAGGCTCAAGGGTAACAAGTTGAAGAAGAGCTTTCTTGGAAAGGTAACCATATCGTTGAATAGCATGAGTAAAGCTGGCACTTGAAGGGGGCACCCAGATTTGAAGCTATGCCCCCTTGGCTTATGATTGGGCTCACTGGTTCTTAAAAAGTAATGTTCTGAGGAAACCAATTTCTCAAAAGTAAGGATGCTTGTTGAAATCCCTACCAATGAAGATTGCCAGTGAGAGTGTGGATGACAAGTTCTGCATGAGAAAAATGCTCAAGGGTAACAAGTTGAAGGAGAGCTTTCTTGGAAAGGTAACCATAACGTTGAATAGCATGAGTAAAGCTGGCACTTGAAGGGGGCACCCAGATTTGAAGCTATACCCCCTTGGCTTATGATTGGGCTCACTGGTTCTTAAAAAGTAATGTTCTGAGGAAACCAATTTCTCAAAAGTAAGGATGCTTGTTGAAATCCCTACCAATGAAGATTGCCAGTGAGAGAGTGGATGACTCTGCATGAGAAATAGGCTCAAGGGTAACAAGTTGAAGAAGAGCTTTCTTGGAAAGGTAACCATATCGTTGGATGGCATTAGTAAAGCTGGCACTTGAAGGGGGCACCCGGATTTGAACCAGGAACCTCTCGATCTGCAGTCGAATGCTCTTCCACTGAGCTATACCCCCTTGGCTTATGATTGGGCTCACTGGTTCTTAAAAAGTAATGTTCTGAGGAAACCAATTTCTCAAAAGTAAGGATGCTTGTTGAAATCCCTACCAATGAAGATTGCCAGTGAGAGTGTGGATGACAAGTTCTGCATGAGAAAAATGCTCAAGGGTAACAAGTTGAAGGAGAGCTTTCTTGGAAAGGTAACCATAACGTTGAATAGCATGAGTAAAGCTGGCACTTGAAGGGGGCACCCAGATTTGAAGCTATACCCCCTTGGCTTATGATTGGGCTCACTGGTTCTTAAAAAGTAATGTTCTGAGGAAACCAATTTCTCAAAAGTAAGGATGCTTGTTGAAATCCCTACCAATGAAAATTGCCAGTGAGAGAGTGGATGACAAGTTCTGCATGAGAAAAATGCTCAAGGGTAACAAGTTGAAGGAGAGCTTTCTTGGAAAGGTAACCATATCGTTGGATGGCATTAGTAAAGCTGGCACTTGAAGGGGGCACCCGGATTTGAACCAGGGACCTCTCGATCTGCAGTCGAATGCTCTTCCACTGAGCTATACCCCCTTGGCTTATGATTGGGCTCACTGGTTCTTAAAAAGTAATGTTCTGAGGAAACCAATTTCTCAAAATTAAGGATGCTTGTTGAAATCCCTACCAATAAAGATTGCCAGTGAGAGAGTGGATGACTCTGCATGAGAAATAGGCTCAAGGGTAACAAGTTGAAGAAGAGCTTTCTTGGAAAGGTAACCATATCGTTGAATAGCATGAGTAAAGCTGGCACTTGAAGGGGGCACCCAGATTTGAAGCTATGCCCCCTTGGCTTATGATTGGGCTCACTGGTTCTTAAAAAGTAATGTTCTGAGGAAACCAATTTCTCAAAAGTAAGGATGCTTGTTGAAATCCCTACCAATGAAGATTGCCAGTGAGAGAGTGGATGACAAGTTCTGCATGAGAAAAATGCTCAAGGGTAACAAGTTGAAGGAGAGCTTTCTTGGAAAGGTAACCATATCGTTGGATGGCATTAGTAAAGCTGGCACTTGAAGGGGGCACCCGGATTTGAACCAGGGACCTCTCGATCTGCAGTCGAATGCTCTTCCACTGAGCTATACCCCCTTGGCTTATGATTGGGCTCACTGGTTCTTAAAAAGTAATGTTCTGAGGAAACCAATTTCTCAAAATTAAGGATGCTTTTTGAAATCCCTACCAATAAAGATTGCCAGTGAGAGAGTGGATGACTCTGCATGAGAAATAGGCTCAAGGGTAACAAGTTGAAGGAGAGCTTTCTTGGAAAGGTAACCATATCGTTGGATGGCATTAGTAAAGCTGGCACTTGAAGGGGGCACCCAGATTTGAAGCTATGCCCCCTTGGCTTATGATTGGGCTCACTGGTTCTTAAAAAGTAATGTTCTGAGGAAACCAATTTCTCAAAATTAAGGATGCTTGTTGAAATCCCTACCAATAAAGATTGCCAGTGAGAGAGTGGATGACTCTGCATGAGAAATAGGCTCAAGGGTAACAAGTTGAAGAAGAGCTTTCTTGGAAAGGTAACCATATCGTTGAATAGCATGAGTAAAGCTGGCACTTGAAGGGGGCACCCAGATTTGAAGCTATGCCCCCTTGGCTTATGATTGGGCTCACTGGTTCTTAAAAAGTAATGTTCTGAGGAAACCAATTTCTCAAAAGTAAGGATGCTTGTTGAAATCCCTACCAATGAAGATTGCCAGTGAGAGAGTGGATGACAAGTTCTGCATGAGAAAAATGCTCAAGGGTAACAAGTTGAAGGAGAGCTTTCTTGGAAAGGTAACCATATCGTTGGATGGCATTAGTAAAGCTGGCACTTGAAGGGGGCACCCGGATTTGAACCAGCAACCTCTCGATCTGCAGTCGAATGCTCTTCCACTGAGCTATACCCCCTTGGCTTATGATTGGGCTCACTGGTTCTTAAAAAGTAATGTTCTGAGGAAACCAATTTCTCAAAAGTAAGGATGCTTGTTGAAATCCCTACCAATGAAGATTGCCAGTGAGAGTGTGGATGACAAGTTCTGCATGAGAAAAATGCTCAAGGGTAACAAGTTGAAGGAGAGCTTTCTTGGAAAGGTAACCATAATGTTGAATAGCATGAGTAAAGCTGGCACTTGAAGGGGGCACCCAGATTTGAAGCTATACCCCCTTGGCTTATGATTGGGCTCACTGGTTCTTAAAAAGTAATGTTCTGAGGAAACCAATTTCTCAAAAGTAAGGATGCTTGTTGAAATCCCTACCAATGAAAATTGCCAGTGAGAGAGTGGATGACAAGTTCTGCATGAGAAAAATGCTCAAGGGTAACAAGTTGAAGGAGAGCTTTCTTGGAAAGGTAACCATATCGTTGGATGGCATTAGTAAAGCTGGCACTTGAAGGGGGCACCCGGATTTGAACCAGGGACCTCTCGATCTGCAGTCGAATGCTCTTCCACTGAGCTATACCCCCTTGGCTTATGATTGGGCTCACTGGTTCTTAAAAAGTAATGTTCTGAGGAAACCAATTTCTCAAAATTAAGGATGCTTGTTGAAATCCCTACCAATAAAGATTGCCAGTGAGAGAGTGGATGACTCTGCATGAGAAATAGGCTCAAGGGTAACAAGTTGAAGAAGAGCTTTCTTGGAAAGGTAACCATATCGTTGGATGGCATTAGTAAAGCTGGCACTTGAAGGGGGCACCCGGATTTGAACCAGCAACCTCTCGATCTGCAGTCGAATGCTCTTCCACTGAGCTATACCCCCTTGGCTTATGATTGGGCTCACTGGTTCTTAAAAAGTAATGTTCTGAGGAAACCAATTTCTCAAAAGTAAGGATGCTTGTTGAAATCCCTACCAATGAAGATTGCCAGTGAGAGTGTGGATGACAAGTTCTGCATGAGAAAAATGCTCAAGGGTAACAAGTTGAAGGAGAGCTTTCTTGGAAAGGTAACCATAATGTTGAATAGCATGAGTAAAGCTGGCACTTGAAGGGGGCACCCAGATTTGAAGCTATACCCCCTTGGCTTATGATTGGGCTCACTGGTTCTTAAAAAGTAATGTTCTGAGGAAACCAATTTCTCAAAAGTAAGGATGCTTGTTGAAATCCCTACCAATAAAGATTGCCAGTGAGAGAGTGGATGACTCTGCATGAGAAATAGGCTCAAGGGTAACAAGTTGAAGAAGAGCTTTCTTGGAAAGGTAACCATATCGTTGAATAGCATGAGTAAAGCTGGCACTTGAAGGGGGCACCCAGATTTGAAGCTATGCCCCCTTGGCTTATGATTGGGCTCACTGGTTCTTAAAAAGTAATGTTCTGAGGAAACCAATTTCTCAAAAGTAAGGATGCTTGTTGAAATCCCTACCAATGAAGATTGCCAGTGAGAGTGTGGATGACAAGTTCTGCATGAGAAAAATGCTCAAGGGTAACAAGTTGAAGGAGAGCTTTCTTGGAAAGGTAACCATAACGTTGAATAGCATGAGTAAAGCTGGCACTTGAAGGGGGCACCCAGATTTGAAGCTATACCCCCTTGGCTTATGATTGGGCTCACTGGTTCTTAAAAAGTAATGTTCTGAGGAAACCAATTTCTCAAAAGTAAGGATGCTTGTTGAAATCCCTACCAATGAAAATTGCCAGTGAGAGAGTGGATGACAAGTTCTGCATGAGAAAAATGCTCAAGGGTAACAAGTTGAAGGAGAGCTTTCTTGGAAAGGTAACCATATCGTTGGATGGCATTAGTAAAGCTGGCACTTGAAGGGGGCACCCGGATTTGAACCAGGGACCTCTCGATCTGCAGTCGAATGCTCTTCCACTGAGCTATACCCCCTTGGCTTATGATTGGGCTCACTGGTTCTTAAAAAGTAATGTTCTGAGGAAACCAATTTCTCAAAATTAAGGATGCTTGTTGAAATCCCTACCAATAAAGATTGCCAGTGAGAGAGTGGATGACTCTGCATGAGAAATAGGCTCAAGGGTAACAAGTTGAAGAAGAGCTTTCTTGGAAAGGTAACCATATCGTTGAATAGCATGAGTAAAGCTGGCACTTGAAGGGGGCACCCAGATTTGAAGCTATGCCCCCTTGGCTTATGATTGGGCTCACTGGTTCTTAAAAAGTAATGTTCTGAGGAAACCAATTTCTCAAAAGTAAGGATGCTTGTTGAAATCCCTACCAATGAAGATTGCCAGTGAGAGAGTGGATGACAAGTTCTGCATGAGAAAAATGCTCAAGGGTAACAAGTTGAAGGAGAGCTTTCTTGGAAAGGTAACCATATCGTTGGATGGCATTAGTAAAGCTGGCACTTGAAGGGGGCACCCGGATTTGAACCAGGGACCTCTCGATCTGCAGTCGAATGCTCTTCCACTGAGCTATACCCCCTTGGCTTATGATTGGGCTCACTGGTTCTTAAAAAGTAATGTTCTGAGGAAACCAATTTCTCAAAATTAAGGATGCTTTTTGAAATCCCTACCAATAAAGATTGCCAGTGAGAGAGTGGATGACTCTGCATGAGAAATAGGCTCAAGGGTAACAAGTTGAAGAAGAGCTTTCTTGGAAAGGTAACCATATCGTTGAATAGCATGAGTAAAGCTGGCACTTGAAGGGGGCACCCAGATTTGAAGCTATGCCCCCTTGGCTTATGATTGGGCTCACTGGTTCTTAAAAAGTAATGTTCTGAGGAAACCAATTTCTCAAAAGTAAGGATGCTTGTTGAAATCCCTACCAATGAAGATTGCCAGTGAGAGAGTGGATGACAAGTTCTGCATGAGAAAAATGCTCAAGGGTAACAAGTTGAAGGAGAGCTTTCTTGGAAAGGTAACCATATCGTTGGATGGCATTAGTAAAGCTGGCACTTGAAGGGGGCACCCGGATTTGAACCAGGGACCTCGCGATCTGCAGTCGAATGCTCTTCCACTGAGCTATACCCCCTTGGCTTATGATTGGGCTCACTGGTTCTTAAAAAGTAATGTTCTGAGGAAACCAATTTCTCAAAAGTAAGGATGCTTGTTGAAATCCCTACCAATGAAGATTGCCAGTGAGTGTGGATGACAAGTTCTGCATGAGAAAAATGCTCAAGGGTAACAAGTTGAAGGAGAGCTTTCTTGGAAAGGTAACCATATCGTTGGATGGCATTAGTAAAGCTGGCACTTGAAGGGGGCACCCAGATTTGAAGCTATGCCCCCTTGGCTTATGATTGGGCTCACTGGTTCTTAAAAAGTAATGTTCTGAGGAAACCAATTTCTCAAAATTAAGGATGCTTGTTGAAATCCCTACCAATAAAGATTGCCAGTGAGAGAGTGGATGACTCTGCATGAGAAATAGGCTCAAGGGTAACAAGTTGAAGAAGAGCTTTCTTGGAAAGGTAACCATATCGTTGAATAGCATGAGTAAAGCTGGCACTTGAAGGGGGCACCCAGATTTGAAGCTATACCCCCTTGGCTTATGATTGGGCTCACTGGTTCTTAAAAAGTAATGTTCTGAGGAAACCAATTTCTCAAAAGTAAGGATGCTTGTTGAAATCCCTACCAATGAAGATTGCCAGTGAGAGAGTGGATGACAAGTTCTGCATGAGAAAAATGCTCAAGGGTAACAAGTTGAAGGAGAGCTTTCTTGGAAAGGTAACCATATCGTTGGATGGCATTAGTAAAGCTGGCACTTGAAGGGGGCACCCGGATTTGAACCAGGGACCTCTCGATCTGCAGTCGAATGCTCTTCCACTGAGCTATACCCCCTTGGCTTATGATTGGGCTCACTGGTTCTTAAAAAGTAATGTTCTGAGGAAACCAATTTCTCAAAATTAAGGATGCTTGTTGAAATCCCTACCAATAAAGATTGCCAGTGAGAGAGTGGATGACTCTGCATGAGAAATAGGCTCAAGGGTAACAAGTTGAAGAAGAGCTTTCTTGGAAAGGTAACCATATCGTTGAATAGCATGAGTAAAGCTGGCACTTGAAGGGGGCACCCAGATTTGAAGCTATGCCCCCTTGGCTTATGATTGGGCTCACTGGTTCTTAAAAAGTAATGTTCTGAGGAAACCAATTTCTCAAAAGTAAGGATGCTTGTTGAAATCCCTACCAATGAAGATTGCCAGTGAGAGAGTGGATGACAAGTTCTGCATGAGAAAAATGCTCAAGGGTAACAAGTTGAAGGAGAGCTTTCTTGGAAAGGTAACCATATCGTTGGATGGCATTAGTAAAGCTGGCACTTGAAGGGGGCACCCGGATTTGAACCAGGGACCTCTCGATCTGCAGTCGAATGCTCTTCCACTGAGCTATACCCCCTTGGCTTATGATTGGGCTCACTGGTTCTTAAAAAGTAATGTTCTGAGGAAACCAATTTCTCAAAATTAAGGATGCTTGTTGAAATCCCTACCAATAAAGATTGCCAGTGAGAGAGTGGATGACTCTGCATGAGAAATAGGCTCAAGGGTAACAAGTTGAAGAAGAGCTTTCTTGGAAAGGTAACCATATCGTTGAATAGCATGAGTAAAGCTGGCACTTGAAGGGGGCACCCAGATTTGAAGCTATGCCCCCTTGGCTTATGATTGGGCTCACTGGTTCTTAAAAAGTAATGTTCTGAGGAAACCAATTTCTCAAAAGTAAGGATGCTTGTTGAAATCCCTACCAATGAAGATTGCCAGTGAGAGAGTGGATGACAAGTTCTGCATGAGAAAAATGCTCAAGGGTAACAAGTTGAAGGAGAGCTTTCTTGGAAAGGTAACCATATCGTTGGATGGCATTAGTAAAGCTGGCACTTGAAGGGGGCACCCGGATTTGAACCAGGGACCTCTCGATCTGCAGTCGAATGCTCTTCCACTGAGCTATACCCCCTTGGCTTATGATTGGGCTCACTGGTTCTTAAAAAGTAATGTTCTGAGGAAACCAATTTCTCAAAATTAAGGATGCTTGTTGAAATCCCTACCAATAAAGATTGCCAGTGAGAGAGTGGATGACTCTGCATGAGAAATAGGCTCAAGGGTAACAAGTTGAAGAAGAGCTTTCTTGGAAAGGTAACCATATCGTTGAATAGCATGAGTAAAGCTGGCACTTGAAGGGGGCACCCAGATTTGAAGCTATGCCCCCTTGGCTTATGATTGGGCTCACTGGTTCTTAAAAAGTAATGTTCTGAGGAAACCAATTTCTCAAAAGTAAGGATGCTTGTTGAAATCCCTACCAATGAAGATTGCCAGTGAGAGAGTGGATGACAAGTTCTGCATGAGAAAAATGCTCAAGGGTAACAAGTTGAAGGAGAGCTTTCTTGGAAAGGTAACCATATCGTTGGATGGCATTAGTAAAGCTGGCACTTGAAGGGGGCACCCGGATTTGAACCAGCAACCTCTCGATCTGCAGTCGAATGCTCTTCCACTGAGCTATACCCCCTTGGCTTATGATTGGGCTCACTGGTTCTTAAAAAGTAATGTTCTGAGGAAACCAATTTCTCAAAAGTAAGGATGCTTGTTGAAATCCCTACCAATGAAGATTGCCAGTGAGAGTGTGGATGACAAGTTCTGCATGAGAAAAATGCTCAAGGGTAACAAGTTGAAGGAGAGCTTTCTTGGAAAGGTAACCATAATGTTGAATAGCATGAGTAAAGCTGGCACTTGAAGGGGGCACCCAGATTTGAAGCTATACCCCCTTGGCTTATGATTGGGCTCACTGGTTCTTAAAAAGTAATGTTCTGAGGAAACCAATTTCTCAAAAGTAAGGATGCTTGTTGAAATCCCTACCAATGAAGATTGCCAGTGAGAGAGTGGATGACAAGTTCTGCATGAGAAAAATGCTCAAGGGTAACAAGTTGAAGGAGAGCTTTCTTGGAAAGGTAACCATATCGTTGGATGGCATTAGTAAAGCTGGCACTTGAAGGGGGCACCCGGATTTGAACCAGGGACCTCTCGATCTGCAGTCGAATGCTCTTCCACTGAGCTATACCCCCTTGGCTTATGATTGGGCTCACTGGTTCTTAAAAAGTAATGTTCTGAGGAAACCAATTTCTCAAAATTAAGGATGCTTGTTGAAATCCCTACCAATAAAGATTGCCAGTGAGAGAGTGGATGACTCTGCATGAGAAATAGGCTCAAGGGTAACAAGTTGAAGAAGAGCTTTCTTGGAAAGGTAACCATATCGTTGAATAGCATGAGTAAAGCTGGCACTTGAAGGGGGCACCCAGATTTGAAGCTATGCCCCCTTGGCTTATGATTGGGCTCACTGGTTCTTAAAAAGTAATGTTCTGAGGAAACCAATTTCTCAAAAGTAAGGATGCTTGTTGAAATCCCTACCAATGAAGATTGCCAGTGAGAGAGTGGATGACAAGTTCTGCATGAGAAAAATGCTCAAGGGTAACAAGTTGAAGGAGAGCTTTCTTGGAAAGGTAACCATATCGTTGGATGGCATTAGTAAAGCTGGCACTTGAAGGGGGCACCCGGATTTGAACCAGGGACCTCTCGATCTGCAGTCGAATGCTCTTCCACTGAGCTATACCCCCTTGGCTTATGATTGGGCTCACTGGTTCTTAAAAAGTAATGTTCTGAGGAAACCAATTTCTCAAAATTAAGGATGCTTGTTGAAATCCCTACCAATAAAGATTGCCAGTGAGAGAGTGGATGACTCTGCATGAGAAATAGGCTCAAGGGTAACAAGTTGAAGAAGAGCTTTCTTGGAAAGGTAACCATATCGTTGAATAGCATGAGTAAAGCTGGCACTTGAAGGGGGCACCCAGATTTGAAGCTATGCCCCCTTGGCTTATGATTGGGCTCACTGGTTCTTAAAAAGTAATGTTCTGAGGAAACCAATTTCTCAAAAGTAAGGATGCTTGTTGAAATCCCTACCAATGAAGATTGCCAGTGAGAGAGTGGATGACAAGTTCTGCATGAGAAAAATGCTCAAGGGTAACAAGTTGAAGGAGAGCTTTCTTGGAAAGGTAACCATATCGTTGGATGGCATTAGTAAAGCTGGCACTTGAAGGGGGCACCCGGATTTGAACCAGGGACCTCGCGATCTGCAGTCGAATGCTCTTCCACTGAGCTATACCCCCTTGGCTTATGATTGGGCTCACTGGTTCTTAAAAAGTAATGTTCTGAGGAAACCAATTTCTCAAAAGTAAGGATGCTTGTTGAAATCCCTACCAATGAAGATTGCCAGTGAGTGTGGATGACAAGTTCTGCATGAGAAAAATGCTCAAGGGTAACAAGTTGAAGGAGAGCTTTCTTGGAAAGGTAACCATATCGTTGGATGGCATTAGTAAAGCTGGCACTTGAAGGGGGCACCCAGATTTGAAGCTATGCCCCCTTGGCTTATGATTGGGCTCACTGGTTCTTAAAAAGTAATGTTCTGAGGAAACCAATTTCTCAAAATTAAGGATGCTTGTTGAAATCCCTACCAATAAAGATTGCCAGTGAGAGAGTGGATGACTCTGCATGAGAAATAGGCTCAAGGGTAACAAGTTGAAGAAGAGCTTTCTTGGAAAGGTAACCATATCGTTGAATAGCATGAGTAAAGCTGGCACTTGAAGGGGGCACCCAGATTTGAAGCTATACCCCCTTGGCTTATGATTGGGCTCACTGGTTCTTAAAAAGTAATGTTCTGAGGAAACCAATTTCTCAAAAGTAAGGATGCTTGTTGAAATCCCTACCAATGAAGATTGCCAGTGAGAGAGTGGATGACAAGTTCTGCATGAGAAAAATGCTCAAGGGTAACAAGTTGAAGGAGAGCTTTCTTGGAAAGGTAACCATATCGTTGGATGGCATTAGTAAAGCTGGCACTTGAAGGGGGCACCCGGATTTGAACCAGGGACCTCTCGATCTGCAGTCGAATGCTCTTCCACTGAGCTATACCCCCTTGGCTTATGATTGGGCTCACTGGTTCTTAAAAAGTAATGTTCTGAGGAAACCAATTTCTCAAAATTAAGGATGCTTGTTGAAATCCCTACCAATAAAGATTGCCAGTGAGAGAGTGGATGACTCTGCATGAGAAATAGGCTCAAGGGTAACAAGTTGAAGAAGAGCTTTCTTGGAAAGGTAACCATATCGTTGAATAGCATGAGTAAAGCTGGCACTTGAAGGGGGCACCCAGATTTGAAGCTATGCCCCCTTGGCTTATGATTGGGCTCACTGGTTCTTAAAAAGTAATGTTCTGAGGAAACCAATTTCTCAAAAGTAAGGATGCTTGTTGAAATCCCTACCAATGAAGATTGCCAGTGAGAGAGTGGATGACAAGTTCTGCATGAGAAAAATGCTCAAGGGTAACAAGTTGAAGGAGAGCTTTCTTGGAAAGGTAACCATATCGTTGGATGGCATTAGTAAAGCTGGCACTTGAAGGGGGCACCCGGATTTGAACCAGCAACCTCTCGATCTGCAGTCGAATGCTCTTCCACTGAGCTATACCCCCTTGGCTTATGATTGGGCTCACTGGTTCTTAAAAAGTAATGTTCTGAGGAAACCAATTTCTCAAAAGTAAGGATGCTTGTTGAAATCCCTACCAATGAAGATTGCCAGTGAGAGTGTGGATGACAAGTTCTGCATGAGAAAAATGCTCAAGGGTAACAAGTTGAAGGAGAGCTTTCTTGGAAAGGTAACCATAATGTTGAATAGCATGAGTAAAGCTGGCACTTGAAGGGGGCACCCAGATTTGAAGCTATGCCCCCTTGGCTTATGATTGGGCTCACTGGTTCTTAAAAAGTAATGTTCTGAGGAAACCAATTTCTCAAAAGTAAGGATGCTTGTTGAAATCCCTACCAATGAAGATTGCCAGTGAGAGAGTGGATGACAAGTTGTGCATGAGAAAAATGCTCAAGGGTAACAAGTTGAAGGAGAGCTTTCTTGGAAAGGTAACCATATCGTTGGATGGCATTAGTAAAGCTGGCACTTGAAGGGGGCACCCGGATTTGAACCAGGGACCTCTCGATCTGCAGTCGAATGCTCTTCCACTGAGCTATACCCCCTTGGCTTATGATTGGGCTCACTGGTTCTTAAAAAGTAATGTTCTGAGGAAACCAATTTCTCAAAATTAAGGATGCTTGTTGAAATCCCTACCAATAAAGATTGCCAGTGAGAGAGTGGATGACTCTGCATGAGAAATAGGCTCAAGGGTAACAAGTTGAAGAAGAGCTTTCTTGGAAAGGTAACCATATCGTTGAATAGCATGAGTAAAGCTGGCACTTGAAGGGGGCACCCAGATTTGAAGCTATGCCCCCTTGGCTTATGATTGGGCTCACTGGTTCTTAAAAAGTAATGTTCTGAGGAAACCAATTTCTCAAAAGTAAGGATGCTTGTTGAAATCCCTACCAATGAAGATTGCCAGTGAGAGAGTGGATGACAAGTTCTGCATGAGAAAAATGCTCAAGGGTAACAAGTTGAAGGAGAGCTTTCTTGGAAAGGTAACCATATCGTTGGATGGCATTAGTAAAGCTGGCACTTGAAGGGGGCACCCGGATTTGAACCAGGGACCTCTCGATCTGCAGTCGAATGCTCTTCCACTGAGCTATACCCCCTTGGCTTATGATTGGGTTCACTGGTTCTTAAAAAGTAATGTTCTGAGGAAACCAATTTCTCAAAATTAAGGATGCTTGTTGAAATCCCTACCAATAAAGATTGCCAGTGAGAGAGTGGATGACTCTGCATGAGAAATAGGCTCAAGGGTAACAAGTTGAAGAAGAGCTTTCTTGGAAAGGTAACCATATCGTTGAATAGCATGAGTAAAGCTGGCACTTGAAGGGGGCACCCAGATTTGAAGCTATGCCCCCTTGGCTTATGATTGGGCTCACTGGTTCTTAAAAAGTAATGTTCTGAGGAAACCAATTTCTCAAAAGTAAGGATGCTTGTTGAAATCCCTACCAATGAAGATTGCCAGTGAGAGAGTGGATGACAAGTTCTGCATGAGAAAAATGCTCAAGGGTAACAAGTTGAAGGAGAGCTTTCTTGGAAAGGTAACCATATCGTTGGATGGCATTAGTAAAGCTGGCACTTGAAGGGGGCACCCGGATTTGAACCAGGGACCTCTCGATCTGCAGTCGAATGCTCTTCCACTGAGCTATACCCCCTTGGCTTATGATTGGGCTCACTGGTTCTTAAAAAGTAATGTTCTGAGGAAACCAATTTCTCAAAAGTAAGGATGCTTGTTGAAATCCCTACCAATGAAGATTGCCAGTGAGTGTGGATGACAAGTTCTGCATGAGAAAAATGCTCAAGGGTAACAAGTTGAAGGAGAGCTTTCTTGGAAAGGTAACCATATCGTTGGATGGCATTAGTAAAGCTGGCACTTGAAGGGGGCACCCAGATTTGAAGCTATGCCCCCTTGGCTTATGATTGGGCTCACTGGTTCTTAAAAAGTAATGTTCTGAGGAAACCAATTTCTCAAAATTAAGGATGCTTGTTGAAATCCCTACCAATAAAGATTGCCAGTGAGAGAGTGGATGACTCTGCATGAGAAATAGGCTCAAGGGTAACAAGTTGAAGAAGAGCTTTCTTGGAAAGGTAACCATATCGTTGAATAGCATGAGTAAAGCTGGCACTTGAAGGGGGCACCCAGATTTGAAGCTATGCCCCCTTGGCTTATGATTGGGCTCACTGGTTCTTAAAAAGTAATGTTCTGAGGAAACCAATTTCTCAAAAGTAAGGATGCTTGTTGAAATCCCTACCAATGAAGATTGCCAGTGAGAGTGTGGATGACAAGTTCTGCATGAGAAAAATGCTCAAGGGTAACAAGTTGAAGGAGAGCTTTCTTGGAAAGGTAACCATAACGTTGAATAGCATGAGTAAAGCTGGCACTTGAAGGGGGCACCCAGATTTGAAGCTATACCCCCTTGGCTTATGATTGGGCTCACTGGTTCTTAAAAAGTAATGTTCTGAGGAAACCAATTTCTCAAAAGTAAGGATGCTTGTTGAAATCCCTACCAATGAAGATTGCCAGTGAGAGAGTGGATGACAAGTTCTGCATGAGAAAAATGCTCAAGGGTAACAAGTTGAAGGAGAGCTTTTTTGGAAAGGTAACCATATCGTTGGATGGCATTAGTAAAGCTGGCACTTGAAGGGGGCACCCGGATTTGAACCAGGAACCTCTCGATCTGCAGTCGAATGCTCTTCCACTGAGCTATACCCCCTTGGCTTATGATTGGGCTCACTGGTTCTTAAAAAGTAATGTTCTGAGGAAACCAATTTCTCAAAAGTAAGGATGCTTGTTGAAATCCCTACCAATGAAGATTGCCAGTGAGAGTGTGGATGACAAGTTCTGCATGAGAAAAATGCTCAAGGGTAACAAGTTGAAGGAGAGCTTTCTTGGAAAGGTAACCATAACGTTGAATAGCATGAGTAAAGCTGGCACTTGAAGGGGGCACCCAGATTTGAAGCTATACCCCCTTGGCTTATGATTGGGCTCACTGGTTCTTAAAAAGTAATGTTCTGAGGAAACCAATTTCTCAAAAGTAAGGATGCTTGTTGAAATCCCTACCAATGAAGATTGCCAGTGAGAGAGTGGATGACAAGTTCTGCATGAGAAAAATGCTCAAGGGTAACAAGTTGAAGGAGAGCTTTCTTGGAAAGGTAACCATAATGTTGAATAGCATGAGTAAAGCTGGCACTTGAAGGGGGCACCCAGATTTGAAGCTATACCCCCTTGGCTTATGATTGGGCTCACTGGTTCTTAAAAAGTAATGTTCTGAGGAAACCAATTTCTCAAAAGTAAGGATGCTTGTTGAAATCCCTACCAATGAAGATTGCCAGTGAGAGAGTGGATGACAAGTTCTGCATGAGAAAAATGCTCAAGGGTAACAAGTTGAAGGAGAGCTTTCTTGGAAAGGTAACCATATCGTTGGATGGCATTAGTAAAGCTGGCACTTGAAGGGGGCACCCGGATTTGAACCAGGGACCTCTCGATCTGCAGTCGAATGCTCTTCCACTGAGCTATACCCCCTTGGCTTATGATTGGGCTCACTGGTTCTTAAAAAGTAATGTTCTGAGGAAACCAATTTCTCAAAATTAAGGATGCTTGTTGAAATCCCTACCAATAAAGATTGCCAGTGAGAGAGTGGATGACTCTGCATGAGAAATAGGCTCAAGGGTAACAAGTTGAAGAAGAGCTTTCTTGGAAAGGTAACCATATCGTTGAATAGCATGAGTAAAGCTGGCACTTGAAGGGGGCACCCAGATTTGAAGCTATGCCCCCTTGGCTTATGATTGGGCTCACTGGTTCTTAAAAAGTAATGTTCTGAGGAAACCAATTTCTCAAAAGTAAGGATGCTTGTTGAAATCCCTACCAATGAAGATTGCCAGTGAGAGAGTGGATGACAAGTTCTGCATGAGAAAAATGCTCAAGGGTAACAAGTTGAAGGAGAGCTTTCTTGGAAAGGTAACCATATCGTTGGATGGCATTAGTAAAGCTGGCACTTGAAGGGGGCACCCGGATTTGAACCAGGGACCTCTCGATCTGCAGTCGAATGCTCTTCCACTGAGCTATACCCCCTTGGCTTATGATTGGGCTCACTGGTTCTTAAAAAGTAATGTTCTGAGGAAACCAATTTCTCAAAATTAAGGATGCTTGTTGAAATCCCTACCAATAAAGATTGCCAGTGAGAGAGTGGATGACTCTGCATGAGAAATAGGCTCAAGGGTAACAAGTTGAAGAAGAGCTTTCTTGGAAAGGTAACCATATCGTTGAATAGCATGAGTAAAGCTGGCACTTGAAGGGGGCACCCAGATTTGAAGCTATGCCCCCTTGGCTTATGATTGGGCTCACTGGTTCTTAAAAAGTAATGTTCTGAGGAAACCAATTTCTCAAAAGTAAGGATGCTTGTTGAAATCCCTACCAATGAAGATTGCCAGTGAGAGAGTGGATGACAAGTTCTGCATGAGAAAAATGCTCAAGGGTAACAAGTTGAAGGAGAGCTTTCTTGGAAAGGTAACCATATCGTTGGATGGCATTAGTAAAGCTGGCACTTGAAGGGGGCACCCGGATTTGAACCAGGAACCTCTCGATCTGCAGTCGAATGCTCTTCCACTGAGCTATACCCCCTTGGCTTATGATTGGGCTCACTGGTTCTTAAAAAGTAATGTTCTGAGGAAACCAATTTCTCAAAAGTAAGGATGCTTGTTGAAATCCCTACCAATGAAGATTGCCAGTGAGTGTGGATGACAAGTTCTGCATGAGAAAAATGCTCAAGGGTAACAAGTTGAAGGAGAGCTTTCTTGGAAAGGTAACCATATCGTTGGATGGCATTAGTAAAGCTGGCACTTGAAGGGGGCACCCAGATTTGAAGCTATGCCCCCTTGGCTTATGATTGGGCTCACTGGTTCTTAAAAAGTAATGTTCTGAGGAAACCAATTTCTCAAAATTAAGGATGCTTGTTGAAATCCCTACCAATAAAGATTGCCAGTGAGAGAGTGGATGACTCTGCATGAGAAATAGGCTCAAGGGTAACAAGTTGAAGAAGAGCTTTCTTGGAAAGGTAACCATATCGTTGAATAGCATGAGTAAAGCTGGCACTTGAAGGGGGCACCCAGATTTGAAGCTATGCCCCCTTGGCTTATGATTGGGCTCACTGGTTCTTAAAAAGTAATGTTCTGAGGAAACCAATTTCTCAAAAGTAAGGATGCTTGTTGAAATCCCTACCAATGAAGATTGCCAGTGAGAGAGTGGATGACAAGTTCTGCATGAGAAAAATGCTCAAGGGTAACAAGTTGAAGGAGAGCTTTCTTGGAAAGGTAACCATATCGTTGGATGGCATTAGTAAAGCTGGCACTTGAAGGGGGCACCCGGATTTGAACCAGGGACCTCTCGATCTGCAGTCGAATGCTCTTCCACTGAGCTATACCCCCTTGGCTTATGATTGGGCTCACTGGTTCTTAAAAAGTAATGTTCTGAGGAAACCAATTTCTCAAAAGTAAGGATGCTTGTTGAAATCCCTACCAATGAAGATTGCCAGTGAGTGTGGATGACAAGTTCTGCATGAGAAAAATGCTCAAGGGTAACAAGTTGAAGGAGAGCTTTCTTGGAAAGGTAACCATATCGTTGGATGGCATTAGTAAAGCTGGCACTTGAAGGGGGCACCCAGATTTGAAGCTATGCCCCCTTGGCTTATGATTGGGCTCACTGGTTCTTAAAAAGTAATGTTCTGAGGAAACCAATTTCTCAAAATTAAGGATGCTTGTTGAAATCCCTACCAATAAAGATTGCCAGTGAGAGAGTGGATGACTCTGCATGAGAAATAGGCTCAAGGGTAACAAGTTGAAGAAGAGCTTTCTTGGAAAGGTAACCATATCGTTGAATAGCATGAGTAAAGCTGGCACTTGAAGGGGGCACCCAGATTTGAAGCTATGCCCCCTTGGCTTATGATTGGGCTCACTGGTTCTTAAAAAGTAATGTTCTGAGGAAACCAATTTCTCAAAAGTAAGGATGCTTGTTGAAATCCCTACCAATGAAGATTGCCAGTGAGAGAGTGGATGACAAGTTCTGCATGAGAAAAATGCTCAAGGGTAACAAGTTGAAGGAGAGCTTTCTTGGAAAGGTAACCATATCGTTGGATGGCATTAGTAAAGCTGGCACTTGAAGGGGGCACCCGGATTTGAACCAGGGACCTCTCGATCTGCAGTCGAATGCTCTTCCACTGAGCTATACCCCCTTGGCTTATGATTGGGCTCACTGGTTCTTAAAAAGTAATGTTCTGAGGAAACCAATTTCTCAAAAGTAAGGATGCTTGTTGAAATCCCTACCAATAAAGATTGCCAGTGAGAGAGTGGATGACTCTGCATGAGAAATAGGCTCAAGGGTAACAAGTTGAAGAAGAGCTTTCTTGGAAAGGTAACCATATCGTTGAATAGCATGAGTAAAGCTGGCACTTGAAGGGGGCACCCAGATTTGAAGCTATGCCCCCTTGGCTTATGATTGGGCTCACTGGTTCTTAAAAAGTAATGTTCTGAGGAAACCAATTTCTCAAAAGTAAGGATGCTTGTTGAAATCCCTACCAATGAAGATTGCCAGTGAGAGTGTGGATGACAAGTTCTGCATGAGAAAAATGCTCAAGGGTAACAAGTTGAAGGAGAGCTTTCTTGGAAAGGTAACCATATCGTTGGATGGCATTAGTAAAGCTGGCACTTGAAGGGGGCACCCGGATTTGAACCAGGGACCTCTCGATCTGCAGTCGAATGCTCTTCCACTGAGCTATACCCCCTTGGCTTATGATTGGGCTCACTGGTTCTTAAAAAGTAATGTTCTGAGGAAACCAATTTCTCAAAATTAAGGATGCTTGTTGAAATCCCTACCAATAAAGATTGCCAGTGAGAGAGTGGATGACTCTGCATGAGAAATAGGCTCAAGGGTAACAAGTTGAAGAAGAGCTTTCTTGGAAAGGTAACCATATCGTTGAATAGCATGAGTAAAGCTGGCACTTGAAGGGGGCACCCAGATTTGAAGCTATGCCCCCTTGGCTTATGATTGGGCTCACTGGTTCTTAAAAAGTAATGTTCTGAGGAAACCAATTTCTCAAAAGTAAGGATGCTTGTTGAAATCCCTACCAATGAAGATTGCCAGTGAGAGAGTGGATGACAAGTTCTGCATGAGAAAAATGCTCAAGGGTAACAAGTTGAAGGAGAGCTTTCTTGGAAAGGTAACCATATCGTTGGATGGCATTAGTAAAGCTGGCACTTGAAGGGGGCACCCGGATTTGAACCAGGGACCTCTCGATCTGCAGTCGAATGCTCTTCCACTGAGCTATACCCCCTTGGCTTATGATTGGGCTCACTGGTTCTTAAAAAGTAATGTTCTGAGGAAACCAATTTCTCAAAATTAAGGATGCTTGTTGAAATCCCTACCAATAAAGATTGCCAGTGAGAGAGTGGATGACTCTGCATGAGAAATAGGCTCAAGGGTAACAAGTTGAAGAAGAGCTTTCTTGGAAAGGTAACCATATCGTTGAATAGCATGAGTAAAGCTGGCACTTGAAGGGGGCACCCAGATTTGAAGCTATGCCCCCTTGGCTTATGATTGGGCTCACTGGTTCTTAAAAAGTAATGTTCTGAGGAAACCAATTTCTCAAAAGTAAGGATGCTTGTTGAAATCCCTACCAATGAAGATTGCCAGTGAGAGAGTGGATGACTCTGCATGAGAAATAGGCTCAAGGGTAACAAGTTGAAGAAGAGCTTTCTTGGAAAGGTAACCATATCGTTGAATAGCATGAGTAAAGCTGGCACTTGAAGGGGGCACCCAGATTTGAAGCTATGCCCCCTTGGCTTATGATTGGGCTCACTGGTTCTTAAAAAGTAATGTTCTGAGGAAACCAATTTCTCAAAAGTAAGGATGCTTGTTGAAATCCCTACCAATGAAGATTGCCAGTGAGAGAGTGGATGACAAGTTCTGCATGAGAAAAATGCTCAAGGGTAACAAGTTGAAGGAGAGCTTTCTTGGAAAGGTACCCATATCGTTGGATGGCATTAGTAAAGCTGGCACTTGAAGGGGGCACCCGGATTTGAACCAGGGACCTCTCGATCTGCAGTCGAATGCTCTTCCACTGAGCTATACCCCCTTGGCTTATGATTGGGCTCACTGGTTCTTAAAAAGTAATGTTCTGAGGAAACCAATTTCTCAAAAGTAAGGATGCTTGTTGAAATCCCTACCAATGAAGATTGCCAGTGAGAGAGTGGATGACAAGTTCTGCATGAGAAAAATGCTCAAGGGTAACAAGTTGAAGGAGAGCTTTCTTGGAAAGGTAACCATATCGTTGGATGGCATTAGTAAAGCTGGCACTTGAAGGGGGCACCCGGATTTGAACCAGGGACCTCTCGATCTGCAGTCGAATGCTCTTCCACTGAGCTATACCCCCTTGGCTTATGATTGGGCTCACTGGTTCTTAAAAAGTAATGTTCTGAGGAAACCAATTTCTCAAAAGTAAGGATGCTTGTTGAAATCCCTACCAATGAAGATTGCCAGTGAGTGTGGATGACAAGTTCTGCATGAGAAAAATGCTCAAGGGTAACAAGTTGAAGGAGAGCTTTCTTGGAAAGGTAACCATATCGTTGGATGGCATTAGTAAAGCTGGCACTTGAAGGGGGCACCCAGATTTGAAGCTATGCCCCCTTGGCTTATGATTGGGCTCACTGGTTCTTAAAAAGTAATGTTCTGAGGAAACCAATTTCTCAAAATTAAGGATGCTTGTTGAAATCCCTACCAATAAAGATTGCCAGTGAGAGAGTGGATGACTCTGCATGAGAAATAGGCTCAAGGGTAACAAGTTGAAGAAGAGCTTTCTTGGAAAGGTAACCATATCGTTGAATAGCATGAGTAAAGCTGGCACTTGAAGGGGGCACCCAGATTTGAAGCTATGCCCCCTTGGCTTATGATTGGGCTCACTGGTTCTTAAAAAGTAATGTTCTGAGGAAACCAATTTCTCAAAAGTAAGGATGCTTGTTGAAATCCCTACCAATGAAGATTGCCAGTGAGAGAGTGGATGACAAGTTCTGCATGAGAAAAATGCTCAAGGGTAACAAGTTGAAGGAGAGCTTTCTTGGAAAGGTAACCATATCGTTGGATGGCATTAGTAAAGATTGCACTTGAAGGGGGCACCCGGATTTGAACCAGGAACCTCTCGATCTGCAGTCGAATGCTCTTCCACTGAGCTATACCCCCTTGGCTTATGATTGGGCTCACTGGTTCTTAAAAAGTAATGTTCTGAGGAAACCAATTTCTCAAAAGTAAGGATGCTTGTTGAAATCCCTACCAATGAAGATTGCCAGTGAGTGTGGATGACAAGTTCTGCATGAGAAAAATGCTCAAGGGTAACAAGTTGAAGGAGAGCTTTCTTGGAAAGGTAACCATATCGTTGGATGGCATTAGTAAAGCTGGCACTTGAAGGGGGCACCCAGATTTGAAGCTATGCCCCCTTGGCTTATGATTGGGCTCACTGGTTCTTAAAAAGTAATGTTCTGAGGAAACCAATTTCTCAAATGTAAGGATGCTTGTTGAAATCCCTACCAATGAAGATTGCCAGTGAGAGAGTGGATGACAAGTTCTGCATGAGAAAAATGCTCAAGGGTAACAAGTTGAAGGAGAGCTTTCTTGGAAAGGTAACCATATCGTTGGATGGTATTAGTAAAGCTGGCACTTGAAGGGGGCACCCGGATTTGAACCAGGGACCTCTCGATCTGCAGTTGAATGCTCTTCCACTGAGCTATACCCCCTTGGCTTATGATTGGGCTCACTGGTTCTTAAAAAGTAATGTTCTGAGGAAACCAATTTCTCAAAATTAAGGATGCTTGTTGAAATCCCTACCAATAAAGATTGCCAGTGAGAGAGTGGATGACTCTGCATGAGAAATAGGCTCAAGGGTAACAAGTTGAAGAAGAGCTTTCTTGGAAAGGTAACCATATCGTTGAATAGCATGAGTAAAGCTGGCACTTGAAGGGGGCACCCAGATTTGAAGCTATGCCCCCTTGGCTTATGATTGGGCTCACTGGTTCTTAAAAAGTAATGTTCTGAGGAAACCAATTTCTCAAAAGTAAGGATGCTTGTTGAAATCCCTACCAATGAAGATTGCCAGTGAGAGAGTGGATGACAAGTTCTGCATGAGAAAAATGCTCAAGGGTAACAAGTTGAAGGAGAGCTTTCTTGGAAAGGTAACCATATCGTTGGATGGCATTAGTAAAGCTGGCACTTGAAGGGGGCACCCGGATTTGAACCAGGGACCTCTCGATCTGCAGTCGAATGCTCTTCCACTGAGCTATACCCCCTTGGCTTATGATTGGGTTCACTGGTTCTTAAAAAGTAATGTTCTGAGGAAACCAATTTCTCAAAATTAAGGATGCTTGTTGAAATCCCTACCAATAAAGATTGCCAGTGAGAGAGTGGATGACTCTGCATGAGAAATAGGCTCAAGGGTAACAAGTTGAAGAAGAGCTTTCTTGGAAAGGTAACCATATCGTTGAATAGCATGAGTAAAGCTGGCACTTGAAGGGGGCACCCAGATTTGAAGCTATGCCCCCTTGGCTTATGATTGGGCTCACTGGTTCTTAAAAAGTAATGTTCTGAGGAAACCAATTTCTCAAAAGTAAGGATGCTTGTTGAAATCCCTACCAATGAAGATTGCCAGTGAGAGAGTGGATGACAAGTTCTGCATGAGAAAAATGCTCAAGGGTAACAAGTTGAAGGAGAGCTTTCTTGGAAAGGTAACCATATCGTTGGATGGCATTAGTAAAGCTGGCACTTGAAGGGGGCACCCGGATTTGAACCAGGGACCTCTCGATCTGCAGTCGAATGCTCTTCCACTGAGCTATACCCCCTTGGCTTATGATTGGGCTCACTGGTTCTTAAAAAGTAATGTTCTGAGGAAACCAATTTCTCAAAAGTAAGGATGCTTGTTGAAATCCCTACCAATGAAGATTGCCAGTGAGTGTGGATGACAAGTTCTGCATGAGAAAAATGCTCAAGGGTAACAAGTTGAAGGAGAGCTTTCTTGGAAAGGTAACCATATCGTTGGATGGCATTAGTAAAGCTGGCACTTGAAGGGGGCACCCAGATTTGAAGCTATGCCCCCTTGGCTTATGATTGGGCTCACTGGTTCTTAAAAAGTAATGTTCTGAGGAAACCAATTTCTCAAAATTAAGGATGCTTGTTGAAATCCCTACCAATAAAGATTGCCAGTGAGAGAGTGGATGACTCTGCATGAGAAATAGGCTCAAGGGTAACAAGTTGAAGAAGAGCTTTCTTGGAAAGGTAACCATATCGTTGAATAGCATGAGTAAAGCTGGCACTTGAAGGGGGCACCCAGATTTGAAGCTATGCCCCCTTGGCTTATGATTGGGCTCACTGGTTCTTAAAAAGTAATGTTCTGAGGAAACCAATTTCTCAAAAGTAAGGATGCTTGTTGAAATCCCTACCAATGAAGATTGCCAGTGAGAGTGTGGATGACAAGTTCTGCATGAGAAAAATGCTCAAGGGTAACAAGTTGAAGGAGAGCTTTCTTGGAAAGGTAACCATAACGTTGAATAGCATGAGTAAAGCTGGCACTTGAAGGGGGCACCCAGATTTGAAGCTATACCCCCTTGGCTTATGATTGGGCTCACTGGTTCTTAAAAAGTAATGTTCTGAGGAAACCAATTTCTCAAAAGTAAGGATGCTTGTTGAAATCCCTACCAATGAAGATTGCCAGTGAGAGAGTGGATGACAAGTTCTGCATGAGAAAAATGCTCAAGGGTAACAAGTTGAAGGAGAGCTTTTTTGGAAAGGTAACCATATCGTTGGATGGCATTAGTAAAGCTGGCACTTGAAGGGGGCACCCGGATTTGAACCAGGAACCTCTCGATCTGCAGTCGAATGCTCTTCCACTGAGCTATACCCCCTTGGCTTATGATTGGGCTCACTGGTTCTTAAAAAGTAATGTTCTGAGGAAACCAATTTCTCAAAAGTAAGGATGCTTGTTGAAATCCCTACCAATGAAGATTGCCAGTGAGTGTGGATGACAAGTTCTGCATGAGAAAAATGCTCAAGGGTAACAAGTTGAAGGAGAGCTTTCTTGGAAAGGTAACCATATCGTTGGATGGCATTAGTAAAGCTGGCACTTGAAGGGGGCACCCAGATTTGAAGCTATGCCCCCTTGGCTTATGATTGGGCTCACTGGTTCTTAAAAAGTAATGTTCTGAGGAAACCAATTTCTCAAAATTAAGGATGCTTGTTGAAATCCCTACCAATAAAGATTGCCAGTGAGAGAGTGGATGACTCTGCATGAGAAATAGGCTCAAGGGTAACAAGTTGAAGAAGAGCTTTCTTGGAAAGGTAACCATATCGTTGAATAGCATGAGTAAAGCTGGCACTTGAAGGGGGCACCCAGATTTGAAGCTATGCCCCCTTGGCTTATGATTGGGCTCACTGGTTCTTAAAAAGTAATGTTCTGAGGAAACCAATTTCTCAAAAGTAAGGATGCTTGTTGAAATCCCTACCAATGAAGATTGCCAGTGAGAGAGTGGATGACAAGTTCTGCATGAGAAAAATGCTCAAGGGTAACAAGTTGAAGGAGAGCTTTCTTGGAAAGGTAACCATATCGTTGGATGGCATTAGTAAAGCTGGCACTTGAAGGGGGCACCCGGATTTGAACCAGGAACCTCTCGATCTGCAGTCAAATGCTCTTCCACTGAGCTATACCCCCTTGGCTTATGATTGGGCTCACTGGTTCTTAAAAAGTAATGTTCTGAGGAAACCAATTTCTCAAAAGTAAGGATGCTTGTTGAAATCCCTACCAATGAAGATTGCCAGTGAGTGTGGATGACAAGTTCTGCATGAGAAAAATGCTCAAGGGTAACAAGTTGAAGGAGAGCTTTCTTGGAAAGGTAACCATATCGTTGGATGGCATTAGTAAAGCTGGCACTTGAAGGGGGCACCCAGATTTGAAGCTATGCCCCCTTGGCTTATGATTGGGCTCACTGGTTCTTAAAAAGTAATGTTCTGAGGAAACCAATTTCTCAAATGTAAGGATGCTTGTTGAAATCCCTACCAATGAAGATTGCCAGTGAGAGAGTGGATGACAAGTTCTGCATGAGAAAAATGCTCAAGGGTAACAAGTTGAAGGAGAGCTTTCTTGGAAAGGTAACCATATCGTTGGATGGCATTAGTAAAGCTGGCACTTGAAGGGGGCACCCGGATTTGAACCAGGGACCTCTCGATCTGCAGTCGAATGCTCTTCCACTGAGCTATACCCCCTTGGCTTATGATTGGGCTCACTGGTTCTTAAAAAGTAATGTTCTGAGGAAACCAATTTCTCAAAATTAAGGATGCTTGTTGAAATCCCTACCAATAAAGATTGCCAGTGAGAGAGTGGATGACTCTGCATGAGAAATAGGCTCAAGGGTAACAAGTTGAAGAAGAGCTTTCTTGGAAAGGTAACCATATCGTTGAATAGCATGAGTAAAGCTGGCACTTGAAGGGGGCACCCAGATTTGAAGCTATGCCCCCTTGGCTTATGATTGGGCTCACTGGTTCTTAAAAAGTAATGTTCTGAGGAAACCAATTTCTCAAAAGTAAGGATGCTTGTTGAAATCCCTACCAATGAAGATTGCCAGTGAGAGAGTGGATGACAAGTTCTGCATGAGAAAAATGCTCAAGGGTAACAAGTTGAAGGAGAGCTTTCTTGGAAAGGTAACCATATCGTTGGATGGCATTAGTAAAGCTGGCACTTGAAGGGGGCACCCGGATTTGAACCAGGGACCTCTCGATCTGCAGTCGAATGCTCTTCCACTGAGCTATACCCCCTTGGCTTATGATTGGGCTCACTGGTTCTTAAAAAGTAATGTTCTGAGGAAACCAATTTCTCAAAATTAAGGATGCTTGTTGAAATCCCTACCAATAAAGATTGCCAGTGAGAGAGTGGATGACTCTGCATGAGAAATAGGCTCAAGGGTAACAAGTTGAAGAAGAGCTTTCTTGGAAAGGTAACCATATCGTTGAATAGCATGAGTAAAGCTGGCACTTGAAGGGGGCACCCAGATTTGAAGCTATGCCCCCTTGGCTTATGATTGGGCTCACTGGTTCTTAAAAAGTAATGTTCTGAGGAAACCAATTTCTCAAAAGTAAGGATGCTTGTTGAAATCCCTACCAATGAAGATTGCCAGTGAGAGAGTGGATGACAAGTTCTGCATGAGAAAAATGCTCAAGGGTAACAAGTTGAAGGAGAGCTTTCTTGGAAAGGTAACCATATCGTTGGATGGCATTAGTAAAGCTGGCACTTGAAGGGGGCACCCGGATTTGAACCAGCAACCTCTCGATCTGCAGTCGAATGCTCTTCCACTGAGCTATACCCCCTTGGCTTATGATTGGGCTCACTGGTTCTTAAAAAGTAATGTTCTGAGGAAACCAATTTCTCAAAAGTAAGGATGCTTGTTGAAATCCCTACCAATGAAGATTGCCAGTGAGAGTGTGGATGACAAGTTCTGCATGAGAAAAATGCTCAAGGGTAACAAGTTGAAGGAGAGCTTTCTTGGAAAGGTAACCATAATGTTGAATAGCATGAGTGAAGGGGGCACCCAGATTTGAAGCTATACCCCCTTGGCTTATGATTGGGCTCACTGGTTCTTAAAAAGTAATGTTCTGAGGAAACCAATTTCTCAAAAGTAAGGATGCTTGTTGAAATCCCTACCAATGAAGATTGCCAGTGAGAGAGTGGATGACAAGTTCTGCATGAGAAAAATGCTCAAGGGTAACAAGTTGAAGGAGAGCTTTCTTGGAAAGGTAACCATATCGTTGGATGGCATTAGTAAAGCTGGCACTTGAAGGGGGCACCCGGATTTGAACCAGGGACCTCTCGATCTGCAGTCGAATGCTCTTGGGCTCACTGGTTCTTAAAAAGTAATGTTCTGAGGAAACCAATTTCTCAAAATTAAGGATGCTTGTTGAAATCCCTACCAATAAAGATTGCCAGTGAGAGAGTGGATGACTCTGCATGAGAAATAGGCTCAAGGGTAACAAGTTGAAGAAGAGCTTTCTTGGAAAGGTAACCATATCGTTGAATAGCATGAGTAAAGCTGGCACTTGAAGGGGGCACCCAGATTTGAAGCTATGCCCCCTTGGCTTATGATTGGGCTCACTGGTTCTTAAAAAGTAATGTTCTGAGGAAACCAATTTCTCAAAAGTAAGGATGCTTGTTGAAATCCCTACCAATGAAGATTGCCAGTGAGAGAGTGGATGACAAGTTCTGCATGAGAAAAATGCTCAAGGGTAACAAGTTGAAGGAGAGCTTTCTTGGAAAGGTAACCATATCGTTGGATGGCATTAGTAAAGCTGGCACTTGAAGGGGGCACCCGGATTTGAACCAGGGACCTCTCGATCTGCAGTCGAATGCTCTTCCACTGAGCTATACCCCCTTGGCTTATGATTGGGCTCACTGGTTCTTAAAAAGTAATGTTCTGAGGAAACCAATTTCTCAAAATTAAGGATGCTTGTTGAAATCCCTACCAATAAAGATTGCCAGTGAGAGAGTGGATGACTCTGCATGAGAAATAGGCTCAAGGGTAACAAGTTGAAGAAGAGCTTTCTTGGAAAGGTAACCATATCGTTGAATAGCATGAGTAAAGCTGGCACTTGAAGGGGGCACCCAGATTTGAAGCTATGCCCCCTTGGCTTATGATTGGGCTCACTGGTTCTTAAAAAGTAATGTTCTGAGGAAACCAATTTCTCAAAAGTAAGGATGCTTGTTGAAATCCCTACCAATGAAGATTGCCAGTGAGAGAGTGGATGACAAGTTCTGCATGAGAAAAATGCTCAAGGGTAACAAGTTGAAGGAGAGCTTTCTTGGAAAGGTAACCATATCGTTGGATGGCATTAGTAAAGCTGGCACTTGAAGGGGGCACCCGGATTTGAACCAGGGACCTCTCGATCTGCAGTCGAATGCTCTTCCACTGAGCTATACCCCCTTGGCTTATGATTGGGCTCACTGGTTCTTAAAAAGTAATGTTCTGAGGAAACCAATTTCTCAAAATTAAGGATGCTTGTTGAAATCCCTACCAATAAAGATTGCCAGTGAGAGAGTGGATGACTCTGCATGAGAAATAGGCTCAAGGGTAACAAGTTGAAGAAGAGCTTTCTTGGAAAGGTAACCATATCGTTGAATAGCATGAGTAAAGCTGGCACTTGAAGGGGGCACCCAGATTTGAAGCTATGCCCCCTTGGCTTATGATTGGGCTCACTGGTTCTTAAAAAGTAATGTTCTGAGGAAACCAATTTCTCAAAAGTAAGGATGCTTGTTGAAATCCCTACCAATGAAGATTGCCAGTGAGAGAGTGGATGACAAGTTCTGCATGAGAAAAATGCTCAAGGGTAACAAGTTGAAGGAGAGCTTTCTTGGAAAGGTAACCATATCGTTGGATGGCATTAGTAAAGCTGGCACTTGAAGGGGGCACCCGGATTTGAACCAGGGACCTCTCGATCTGCAGTCGAATGCTCTTCCACTGAGCTATACCCCCTTGGCTTATGATTGGGCTCACTGGTTCTTAAAAAGTAATGTTCTGAGGAAACCAATTTCTCAAAAGTAAGGATGCTTGTTGAAATCCCTACCAATGAAGATTGCCAGTGAGTGTGGATGACAAGTTCTGCATGAGAAAAATGCTCAAGGGTAACAAGTTGAAGGAGAGCTTTCTTGGAAAGGTAACCATATCGTTGGATGGCATTAGTAAAGCTGGCACTTGAAGGGGGCACCCAGATTTGAAGCTATGCCCCCTTGGCTTATGATTGGGCTCACTGGTTCTTAAAAAGTAATGTTCTGAGGAAACCAATTTCTCAAAATTAAGGATGCTTGTTGAAATCCCTACCAATAAAGATTGCCAGTGAGAGAGTGGATGACTCTGCATGAGAAATAGGCTCAAGGGTAACAAGTTGAAGAAGAGCTTTCTTGGAAAGGTAACCATATCGTTGAATAGCATGAGTAAAGCTGGCACTTGAAGGGGGCACCCAGATTTGAAGCTATGCCCCCTTGGCTTATGATTGGGCTCACTGGTTCTTAAAAAGTAATGTTCTGAGGAAACCAATTTCTCAAAAGTAAGGATGCTTGTTGAAATCCCTACCAATGAAGATTGCCAGTGAGAGTGTGGATGACAAGTTCTGCATGAGAAAAATGCTCAAGGGTAACAAGTTGAAGGAGAGCTTTCTTGGAAAGGTAACCATAACGTTGAATAGCATGAGTAAAGCTGGCACTTGAAGGGGGCACCCAGATTTGAAGCTATACCCCCTTGGCTTATGATTGGGCTCACTGGTTCTTAAAAAGTAATGTTCTGAGGAAACCAATTTCTCAAAAGTAAGGATGCTTGTTGAAATCCCTACCAATGAAGATTGCCAGTGTGAGAGTGGATGACAAGTTCTGCATGAGAAAAATGCTCAAGGGTAACAAGTTGAAGGAGAGCTTTTTTGGAAAGGTAACCATATCGTTGGATGGCATTAGTAAAGCTGGCACTTGAAGGGGGCACCCGGATTTGAACCAGGAACCTCTCGATCTGCAGTCGAATGCTCTTCCACTGAGCTATACCCCCTTGGCTTATGATTGGGCTCACTGGTTCTTAAAAAGTAATGTTCTGAGGAAACCAATTTCTCAAAAGTAAGGATGCTTGTTGAAATCCCTACCAATGAAGATTGCCAGTGAGAGTGTGGATGACAAGTTCTGCATGAGAAAAATGCTCAAGGGTAACAAGTTGAAGGAGAGCTTTCTTGGAAAGGTAACCATAACGTTGAATAGCATGAGTAAAGCTGGCACTTGAAGGGGGCACCCAGATTTGAAGCTATACCCCCTTGGCTTATGATTGGGCTCACTGGTTCTTAAAAAGTAATGTTCTGAGGAAACCAATTTCTCAAAAGTAAGGATGCTTGTTGAAATCCCTACCAATGAAGATTGCCAGTGAGAGAGTGGATGACAAGTTCTGCATGAGAAAAATGCTCAAGGGTAACAAGTTGAAGGAGAGCTTTCTTGGAAAGGTAACCATATCGTTGGATGGCATTAGTAAAGCTGGCACTTGAAGGGGGCACGCGGATTTGAACCAGGGACCTCTCGATCTGCAGTCGAATGCTCTTCCACTGAGCTATACCCCCTTGGCTTATGATTGGGCTCACTGGTTCTTAAAAAGTAATGTTCTGAGGAAACCAATTTCTCAAAAGTAAGGATGCTTGTTGAAATCCCTACCAATGAAGATTGCCAGTGAGTGTGGATGACAAGTTCTGCATGAGAAAAATGCTCAAGGGTAACAAGTTGAAGGAGAGCTTTCTTGGAAAGGTAACCATATCGTTGGATGGCATTAGTAAAGCTGGCACTTGAAGGGGGCACCCAGATTTGAAGCTATGCCCCCTTGGCTTATGATTGGGCTCACTGGTTCTTAAAAAGTAATGTTCTGAGGAAACCAATTTCTCAAAATTAAGGATGCTTGTTGAAATCCCTACCAATAAAGATTGCCAGTGAGAGAGTGGATGACTCTGCATGAGAAATAGGCTCAAGGGTAACAAGTTGAAGAAGAGCTTTCTTGGAAAGGTAACCATATCGTTGAATAGCATGAGTAAAGCTGGCACTTGAAGGGGGCACCCAGATTTGAAGCTATGCCCCCTTGGCTTATGATTGGGCTCACTGGTTCTTAAAAAGTAATGTTCTGAGGAAACCAATTTCTCAAAAGTAAGGATGCTTGTTGAAATCCCTACCAATGAAGATTGCCAGTGAGAGAGTGGATGACAAGTTCTGCATGAGAAAAATGCTCAAGGGTAACAAGTTGAAGGAGAGC
Organism: Eleutherodactylus coqui; assembly: GCF_035609145.1. NCBI lineage: Eukaryota > Metazoa > Chordata > Amphibia > Anura > Eleutherodactylidae > Eleutherodactylus > Eleutherodactylus coqui. The sequence continues at coordinate 43,247,941 of NC_089849.1, read as the reverse complement.
TTTCTTGGAAAGGTAACCATATCGTTGGATGGCATTAGTAAAGCTGGCACTTGAAGGGGGCACCCGGATTTGAACCAGGAACCTCTCGATCTGCAGTCGAATGCTCTTCCACTGAGCTATACCCCCTTGGCTTATGATTGGGCTCACTGGTTCTTAAAAAGTAATGTTCTGAGGAAACCAATTTCTCAAAAGTAAGGATGCTTGTTGAAATCCCTACCAATGAAGATTGCCAGTGAGAGTGTGGATGACAAGTTCTGCATGAGAAAAATGCTCAAGGGTAACAAGTTGAAGGAGAGCTTTCTTGGAAAGGTAACCATAACGTTGAATAGCATGAGTAAAGCTGGCACTTGAAGGGGGCACCCAGATTTGAAGCTATACCCCCTTGGCTTATGATTGGGCTCACTGGTTCTTAAAAAGTAATGTTCTGAGGAAACCAATTTCTCAAAAGTAAGGATGCTTGTTGAAATCCCTACCAATGAAGATTGCCAGTGAGAGAGTAGATGACAAGTTCTGCATGAGAAAAATGCTCAAGGGTAACAAGTTGAAGGAGAGCTTTCTTGGAAAGGTAACCATATCGTTGGATGGCATTAGTAAAGCTGGCACTTGAAGGGGGCACGCGGATTTGAACCAGGGACCTCTCGATCTGCAGTCGAATGCTCTTCCACTGAGCTATACCCCCTTGGCTTATGATTGGGCTCACTGGTTCTTAAAAAGTAATGTTCTGAGGAAACCAATTTCTCAAAAGTAAGGATGCTTGTTGAAATCCCTACCAATGAAGATTGCCAGTGAGTGTGGATGACAAGTTCTGCATGAGAAAAATGCTCAAGGGTAACAAGTTGAAGGAGAGCTTTCTTGGAAAGGTAACCATATCGTTGGATGGCATTAGTAAAGCTGGCACTTGAAGGGGGCACCCAGATTTGAAGCTATGCCCCCTTGGCTTATGATTGGGCTCACTGGTTCTTAAAAAGTAATGTTCTGAGGAAACCAATTTCTCAAAATTAAGGATGCTTGTTGAAATCCCTACCAATAAAGATTGCCAGTGAGAGAGTGGATGACTCTGCATGAGAAATAGGCTCAAGGGTAACAAGTTGAAGAAGAGCTTTCTTGGAAAGGTAACCATATCGTTGAATAGCATGAGTAAAGCTGGCACTTGAAGGGGGCACCCAGATTTGAAGCTATGCCCCCTTGGCTTATGATTGGGCTCACTGGTTCTTAAAAAGTAATGTTCTGAGGAAACCAATTTCTCAAAAGTAAGGATGCTTGTTGAAATCCCTACCAATGAAGATTGCCAGTGAGAGAGTGGATGACAAGTTCTGCATGAGAAAAATGCTCAAGGGTAACAAGTTGAAGGAGAGCTTTCTTGGAAAGGTAACCATATCGTTGGATGGCATTAGTAAAGCTGGCACTTGAAGGGGGCACCCGGATTTGAACCAGGAACCTCTCGATCTGCAGTCGAATGCTCTTCCACTGAGCTATACCCCCTTGGCTTATGATTGGGCTCACTGGTTCTTAAAAAGTAATGTTCTGAGGAAACCAATTTCTCAAAAGTAAGGATGCTTGTTGAAATCCCTACCAATGAAGATTGCCAGTGAGTGTGGATGACAAGTTCTGCATGAGAAAAATGCTCAAGGGTAACAAGTTGAAGGAGAGCTTTCTTGGAAAGGTAACCATATCGTTGGATGGCATTAGTAAAGCTGGCACTTGAAGGGGGCACCCAGATTTGAAGCTATGCCCCCTTGGCTTATGATTGGGCTCACTGGTTCTTAAAAAGTAATGTTCTGAGGAAACCAATTTCTCAAATGTAAGGATGCTTGTTGAAATCCCTACCAATGAAGATTGCCAGTGAGAGAGTGGATGACAAGTTCTGCATGAGAAAAATGCTCAAGGGTAACAAGTTGAAGGAGAGCTTTCTTGGAAAGGTAACCATATCGTTGGATGGCATTAGTAAAGCTGGCACTTGAAGGGGGCACCCGGATTTGAACCAGGGACCTCTCGATCTGCAGTCGAATGCTCTTCCACTGAGCTATACCCCCTTGGCTTATGATTGGGCTCACTGGTTCTTAAAAAGTAATGTTCTGAGGAAACCAATTTCTCAAAATTAAGGATGCTTGTTGAAATCCCCACCAATAAAGATTGCCAGTGAGAGAGTGGATGACTCTGCATGAGAAATAGGCTCAAGGGTAACAAGTTGAAGAAGAGCTTTCTTGGAAAGGTAACCATATCGTTGAATAGCATGAGTAAAGCTGGCACTTGAAGGGGGCACCCAGATTTGAAGCTATGCCCCCTTGGCTTATGATTGGGCTCACTGGTTCTTAAAAAGTAATGTTCTGAGGAAACCAATTTCTCAAAAGTAAGGATGCTTGTTGAAATCCCTACCAATGAAGATTGCCAGTGAGAGAGTGGATGACAAGTTCTGCATGAGAAAAATGCTCAAGGGTAACAAGTTGAAGGAGAGCTTTCTTGGAAAGGTAACCATATCGTTGGATGGCATTAGTAAAGCTGGCACTTGAAGGGGGCACCCGGATTTGAACCAGGAACCTCTCGATCTGCAGTCGAATGCTCTTCCACTGAGCTATACCCCCTTGGCTTATGATTGGGCTCACTGGTTCTTAAAAAGTAATGTTCTGAGGAAACCAATTTCTCAAAAGTAAGGATGCTTGTTGAAATCCCTACCAATGAAGATTGCCAGTGAGAGTGTGGATGACAAGTTCTGCATGAGAAAAATGCTCAAGGGTAACAAGTTGAAGGAGAGCTTTCTTGGAAAGGTAACCATAACGTTGAATAGCATGAGTAAAGCTGGCACTTGAAGGGGGCACCCAGATTTGAAGCTATACCCCCTTGGCTTATGATTGGGCTCACTGGTTCTTAAAAAGTAATGTTCTGAGGAAACCAATTTCTCAAAAGTAAGGATGCTTGTTGAAATCCCTACCAATGAAGATTGCCAGTGAGAGAGTGGATGACAAGTTCTGCATGAGAAAAATGCTCAAGGGTAACAAGTTGAAGAAGAGCTTTCTTGGAAAGGTAACCATATCGTTGAATAGCATGAGTAAAGCTGGCACTTGAAGGGGGCACCCAGATTTGAAGCTATACCCCCTTGGCTTATGATTGGGCTCACTGGTTCTTAAAAAGTAATGTTCTGAGGAAACCAATTTCTCAAAATTAAGGATGCTTGTTGAAATCCCCACCAATAAAGATTGCCAGTGAGAGAGTGGATGACTCTGCATGAGAAATAGGCTCAAGGGTAACAAGTTGAAGAAGAGCTTTCTTGGAAAGGTAACCATATCGTTGAATAGCATGAGTAAAGCTGGCACTTGAAGGGGGCACCCAGATTTGAAGCTATGCCCCCTTGGCTTATGATTGGGCTCACTGGTTCTTAAAAAGTAATGTTCTGAGGAAACCAATTTCTCAAAAGTAAGGATGCTTGTTGAAATCCCTACCAATGAAGATTGCCAGTGAGAGAGTGGATGACAAGTTCTGCATGAGAAAAATGCTCAAGGGTAACAAGTTGAAGGAGAGCTTTCTTGGAAAGGTAACCATATCGTTGGATGGCATTAGTAAAGCTGGCACTTGAAGGGGGCACCCGGATTTGAACCAGGAACCTCTCGATCTGCAGTCGAATGCTCTTCCACTGAGCTATACCCCCTTGGCTTATGATTGGGCTCACTGGTTCTTAAAAAGTAATGTTCTGAGGAAACCAATTTCTCAAAAGTAAGGATGCTTGTTGAAATCCCTACCAATGAAGATTGCCAGTGAGAGTGTGGATGACAAGTTCTGCATGAGAAAAATGCTCAAGGGTAACAAGTTGAAGGAGAGCTTTCTTGGAAAGGTAACCATAACGTTGAATAGCATGAGTAAAGCTGGCACTTGAAGGGGGCACCCAGATTTGAAGCTATACCCCCTTGGCTTATGATTGGGCTCACTGGTTCTTAAAAAGTAATGTTCTGAGGAAACCAATTTCTCAAAAGTAAGGATGCTTGTTGAAATCCCTACCAATGAAGATTGCCAGTGAGAGAGTGGATGACAAGTTCTGCATGAGAAAAATGCTCAAGGGTAACAAGTTGAAGAAGAGCTTTCTTGGAAAGGTAACCATATCGTTGAATAGCATGAGTAAAGCTGGCACTTGAAGGGGGCACCCAGATTTGAAGCTATACCCCCTTGGCTTATGATTGGGCTCACTGGTTCTTAAAAAGTAATGTTCTGAGGAAACCAATTTCTCAAAAGTAAGGATGCTTGTTGAAATCCCTACCAATAAAGATTGCCAGTGAGAGAGTGGATGACTCTGCATGAGAAATAGGCTCAAGGGTAACAAGTTGAAGAAGAGCTTTCTTGGAAAGGTAACCATATCGTTGAATAGCATGAGTAAAGCTGGCACTTGAAGGGGGCACCCAGATTTGAAGCTATGCCCCCTTGGCTTATGATTGGGCTCACTGGTTCTTAAAAAGTAATGTTCTGAGGAAACCAATTTCTCAAAAGTAAGGATGCTTGTTGAAATCCCTACCAATGAAGATTGCCAGTGAGAGTGTGGATGACAAGTTCTGCATGAGAAAAATGCTCAAGGGTAACAAGTTGAAGGAGAGCTTTCTTGGAAAGGTAACCATAACGTTGAATAGCATGAGTAAAGCTGGCACTTGAAGGGGGCACCCAGATTTGAAGCTATACCCCCTTGGCTTATGATTGGGCTCACTGGTTCTTAAAAAGTAATGTTCTGAGGAAACCAATTTCTCAAAAGTAAGGATGCTTGTTGAAATCCCTACCAATGAAGATTGCCAGTGAGAGAGTGGATGACAAGTTCTGCATGAGAAAAATGCTCAAGGGTAACAAGTTGAAGGAGAGCTTTCTTGGAAAGGTAACCATATCGTTGGATGGCATTAGTAAAGCTGGCACTTGAAGGGGGCACCCGGATTTGAACCAGGGACCTCTCGATCTGCAGTCGAATGCTCTTCCACTGAGCTATACCCCCTTGGCTTATGATTGGGCTCACTGGTTCTTAAAAAGTAATGTTCTGAGGAAACCAATTTCTCAAAATTAAGGATGCTTGTTGAAATCCCCACCAATAAAGATTGCCAGTGAGAGAGTGGATGACTCTGCATGAGAAATAGGCTCAAGGGTAACAAGTTGAAGAAGAGCTTTCTTGGAAAGGTAACCATATCGTTGAATAGCATGAGTAAAGCTGGCACTTGAAGGGGGCACCCAGATTTGAAGCTATGCCCCCTTGGCTTATGATTGGGCTCACTGGTTCTTAAAAAGTAATGTTCTGAGGAAACCAATTTCTCAAAAGTAAGGATGCTTGTTGAAATCCCTACCAATGAAGATTGCCAGTGAGAGAGTGGATGACAAGTTCTGCATGAGAAAAATGCTCAAGGGTAACAAGTTGAAGGAGAGCTTTCTTGGAAAGGTAACCATATCGTTGGATGGCATTAGTAAAGCTGGCACTTGAAGGGGGCACCCGGATTTGAACCAGGAACCTCTCGATCTGCAGTCGAATGCTCTTCCACTGAGCTATACCCCCTTGGCTTATGATTGGGCTCACTGGTTCTTAAAAAGTAATGTTCTGAGGAAACCAATTTCTCAAAAGTAAGGATGCTTGTTGAAATCCCTACCAATGAAGATTGCCAGTGAGAGTGTGGATGACAAGTTCTGCATGAGAAAAATGCTCAAGGGTAACAAGTTGAAGGAGAGCTTTCTTGGAAAGGTAACCATAACGTTGAATAGCATGAGTAAAGCTGGCACTTGAAGGGGGCACCCAGATTTGAAGCTATACCCCCTTGGCTTATGATTGGGCTCACTGGTTCTTAAAAAGTAATGTTCTGAGGAAACCAATTTCTCAAAAGTAAGGATGCTTGTTGAAATCCCTACCAATGAAGATTGCCAGTGAGAGAGTGGATGACAAGTTCTGCATGAGAAAAATGCTCAAGGGTAACAAGTTGAAGAAGAGCTTTCTTGGAAAGGTAACCATATCGTTGAATAGCATGAGTAAAGCTGGCACTTGAAGGGGGCACCCAGATTTGAAGCTATACCCCCTTGGCTTATGATTGGGCTCACTGGTTCTTAAAAAGTAATGTTCTGAGGAAACCAATTTCTCAAAAGTAAGGATGCTTGTTGAAATCCCTACCAATAAAGATTGCCAGTGAGAGAGTGGATGACTCTGCATGAGAAATAGGCTCAAGGGTAACAAGTTGAAGAAGAGCTTTCTTGGAAAGGTAACCATATCGTTGAATAGCATGAGTAAAGCTGGCACTTGAAGGGGGCACCCAGATTTGAAGCTATGCCCCCTTGGCTTATGATTGGGCTCACTGGTTCTTAAAAAGTAATGTTCTGAGGAAACCAATTTCTCAAAAGTAAGGATGCTTGTTGAAATCCCTACCAATGAAGATTGCCAGTGAGAGTGTGGATGACAAGTTCTGCATGAGAAAAATGCTCAAGGGTAACAAGTTGAAGGAGAGCTTTCTTGGAAAGGTAACCATATCGTTGAATAGCATGAGTAAAGCTGGCACTTGAAGGGGGCACCCAGATTTGAAGCTATGCCCCCTTGGCTTATGATTGGGCTCACTGGTTCTTAAAAAGTAATGTTCTGAGGAAACCAATTTCTCAAAAGTAAGGATGCTTGTTGAAATCCCTACCAATGAAGATTGCCAGTGAGAGAGTGGATGACAAGTTCTGCATGAGAAAAATGCTCAAGGGTAACAAGTTGAAGGAGAGCTTTCTTGGAAAGGTAACCATAACGTTGAATAGCATGAGTAAAGCTGGCACTTGAACGGGGCACCCAGATTTGAAGCTATACCCCCTTGGCTTATGATTGGGCTCACTGGTTCTTAAAAAGTAATGTTCTGAGGAAACCAATTTCTCAAAAGTAAGGATGCTTGTTGAAATCCCTACCAATGAAGATTGCCAGTGAGAGAGTGGATGACAAGTTCTGCATGAGAAAAATGCTCAAGGGTAACAAGTTGAAGGAGAGCTTTCTTGGAAAGGTAACCATATCGTTGGATGGCATTAGTAAAGCTGGCACTTGAAGGGGGCACCCGGATTTGAACCAGGGACCTCTCGATCTGCAGTCGAATGCTCTTCCACTGAGCTATACCCCCTTGGCTTATGATTGGGCTCACTGGTTCTTAAAAAGTAATGTTCTGAGGAAACCAATTTCTCAAAAGTAAGGATGCTTGTTGAAATCCCTACCAATGAAGATTGCCAGTGAGTGTGGATGACAAGTTCTGCATGAGAAAAATGCTCAAGGGTAACAAGTTGAAGGAGAGCTTTCTTGGAAAGGTAACCATATCGTTGGATGGCATTAGTAAAGCTGGCACTTGAAGGGGGCACCCAGATTTGAAGCTATGCCCCCTTGGCTTATGATTGGGCTCACTGGTTCTTAAAAAGTAATGTTCTGAGGAAACCAATTTCTCAAAATTAAGGATGCTTGTTGAAATCCCTACCAATAAAGATTGCCAGTGAGAGAGTGGATGACTCTGCATGAGAAATAGGCTCAAGGGTAACAAGTTGAAGAAGAGCTTTCTTGGAAAGGTAACCATATCGTTGAATAGCATGAGTAAAGCTGGCACTTGAAGGGGGCACCCAGATTTGAAGCTATGCCCCCTTGGCTTATGATTGGGCTCACTGGTTCTTAAAAAGTAATGTTCTGAGGAAACCAATTTCTCAAAAGTAAGGATGCTTGTTGAAATCCCTACCAATGAAGATTGCCAGTGAGAGAGTGGATGACAAGTTCTGCATGAGAAAAATGCTCAAGGGTAACAAGTTGAAGGAGAGCTTTCTTGGAAAGGTAACCATATCGTTGGATGGCATTAGTAAAGCTGGCACTTGAAGGGGGCACCCGGATTTGAACCAGGAACCTCTCGATCTGCAGTCGAATGCTCTTCCACTGAGCTATACCCCCTTGGCTTATGATTGGGCTCACTGGTTCTTAAAAAGTAATGTTCTGAGGAAACCAATTTCTCAAAAGTAAGGATGCTTGTTGAAATCCCTACCAATGAAGATTGCCAGTGAGTGTGGATGACAAGTTCTGCATGAGAAAAATGCTCAAGGGTAACAAGTTGAAGGAGAGCTTTCTTGGAAAGGTAACCATATCGTTGGATGGCATTAGTAAAGCTGGCACTTGAAGGGGGCACCCAGATTTGAAGCTATGCCCCCTTGGCTTATGATTGGGCTCACTGGTTCTTAAAAAGTAATGTTCTGAGGAAACCAATTTCTCAAAAGTAAGGATGCTTGTTGAAATCCCTACCAATGAAGATTGCCAGTGAGAGAGTGGATGACAAGTTCTGCATGAGAAAAATGCTCAAGGGTAACAAGTTGAAGGAGAGCTTTCTTGGAAAGGTAACCATATCGTTGGATGGCATTAGTAAAGCTGGCACTTGAAGGGGGCACCCGGATTTGAACCAGGGACCTCTCGATCTGCAGTCGAATGCTCTTCCACTGAGCTATACCCCCTTGGCTTATGATTGGGCTCACTGGTTCTTAAAAAGTAATGTTCTGAGGAAACCAATTTCTCAAAATTAAGGATGCTTGTTGAAATCCCCACCAATAAAGATTGCCAGTGAGAGAGTGGATGACTCTGCATGAGAAATAGGCTCAAGGGTAACAAGTTGAAGAAGAGCTTTCTTGGAAAGGTAACCATATCGTTGAATAGCATGAGTAAAGCTGGCACTTGAAGGGGGCACCCAGATTTGAAGCTATGCCCCCTTGGCTTATGATTGGGCTCACTGGTTCTTAAAAAGTAATGTTCTGAGGAAACCAATTTCTCAAAAGTAAGGATGCTTGTTGAAATCCCTACCAATGAAGATTGCCAGTGAGAGAGTGGATGACAAGTTCTGCATGAGAAAAATGCTCAAGGGTAACAAGTTGAAGGAGAGCTTTCTTGGAAAGGTAACCATATCGTTGGATGGCATTAGTAAAGCTGGCACTTGAAGGGGGCACCCGGATTTGAACCAGGAACCTCTCGATCTGCAGTCGAATGCTCTTCCACTGAGCTATACCCCCTTGGCTTATGATTGGGCTCACTGGTTCTTAAAAAGTAATGTTCTGAGGAAACCAATTTCTCAAAAGTAAGGATGCTTGTTGAAATCCCTACCAATGAAGATTGCCAGTGAGAGTGTGGATGACAAGTTCTGCATGAGAAAAATGCTCAAGGGTAACAAGTTGAAGGAGAGCTTTCTTGGAAAGGTAACCATAACGTTGAATAGCATGAGTAAAGCTGGCACTTGAAGGGGGCACCCAGATTTGAAGCTATACCCCCTTGGCTTATGATTGGGCTCACTGGTTCTTAAAAAGTAATGTTCTGAGGAAACCAATTTCTCAAAAGTAAGGATGCTTGTTGAAATCCCTACCAATGAAGATTGCCAGTGAGAGAGTGGATGACAAGTTCTGCATGAGAAAAATGCTCAAGGGTAACAAGTTGAAGAAGAGCTTTCTTGGAAAGGTAACCATATCGTTGAATAGCATGAGTAAAGCTGGCACTTGAAGGGGGCACCCAGATTTGAAGCTATACCCCCTTGGCTTATGATTGGGCTCACTGGTTCTTAAAAAGTAATGTTCTGAGGAAACCAATTTCTCAAAAGTAAGGATGCTTGTTGAAATCCCTACCAATAAAGATTGCCAGTGAGAGAGTGGATGACTCTGCATGAGAAATAGGCTCAAGGGTAACAAGTTGAAGAAGAGCTTTCTTGGAAAGGTAACCATATCGTTGAATAGCATGAGTAAAGCTGGCACTTGAAGGGGGCACCCAGATTTGAAGCTATGCCCCCTTGGCTTATGATTGGGCTCACTGGTTCTTAAAAAGTAATGTTCTGAGGAAACCAATTTCTCAAAAGTAAGGATGCTTGTTGAAATCCCTACCAATGAAGATTGCCAGTGAGAGTGTGGATGACAAGTTCTGCATGAGAAAAATGCTCAAGGGTAACAAGTTGAAGGAGAGCTTTCTTGGAAAGGTAACCATAACGTTGAATAGCATGAGTAAAGCTGGCACTTGAAGGGGGCACCCAGATTTGAAGCTATACCCCCTTGGCTTATGATTGGGCTCACTGGTTCTTAAAAAGTAATGTTCTGAGGAAACCAATTTCTCAAAAGTAAGGATGCTTGTTGAAATCCCTACCAATGAAGATTGCCAGTGAGAGAGTGGATGACAAGTTCTGCATGAGAAAAATGCTCAAGGGTAACAAGTTGAAGGAGAGCTTTCTTGGAAAGGTAACCATATCGTTGGATGGCATTAGTAAAGCTGGCACTTGAAGGGGGCACCCGGATTTGAACCAGGGACCTCTCGATCTGCAGTCGAATGCTCTTCCACTGAGCTATACCCCCTTGGCTTATGATTGGGCTCACTGGTTCTTAAAAAGTAATGTTCTGAGGAAACCAATTTCTCAAAATTAAGGATGCTTGTTGAAATCCCCACCAATAAAGATTGCCAGTGAGAGAGTGGATGACTCTGCATGAGAAATAGGCTCAAGGGTAACAAGTTGAAGAAGAGCTTTCTTGGAAAGGTAACCATATCGTTGAATAGCATGAGTAAAGCTGGCACTTGAAGGGGGCACCTAGATTTGAAGCTATGCCCCCTTGGCTTATGATTGGGCTCACTGGTTCTTAAAAAGTAATGTTCTGAGGAAACCAATTTCTCAAAAGTAAGGATGCTTGTTGAAATCCCTACCAATGAAGATTGCCAGTGAGAGAGTGGATGACAAGTTCTGCATGAGAAAAATGCTCAAGGGTAACAAGTTGAAGGAGAGCTTTCTTGGAAAGGTAACCATATCGTTGGATGGCATTAGTAAAGCTGGCACTTGAAGGGGGCACCCGGATTTGAACCAGGAACCTCTCGATCTGCAGTCGAATGCTCTTCCACTGAGCTATACCCCCTTGGCTTATGATTGGGCTCACTGGTTCTTAAAAAGTAATGTTCTGAGGAAACCAATTTCTCAAAAGTAAGGATGCTTGTTGAAATCCCTACCAATGAAGATTGCCAGTGAGAGTGTGGATGACAAGTTCTGCATGAGAAAAATGCTCAAGGGTAACAAGTTGAAGGAGAGCTTTCTTGGAAAGGTAACCATAACGTTGAATAGCATGAGTAAAGCTGGCACTTGAAGGGGGCACCCAGATTTGAAGCTATACCCCCTTGGCTTATGATTGGGCTCACTGGTTCTTAAAAAGTAATGTTCTGAGGAAACCAATTTCTCAAAAGTAAGGATGCTTGTTGAAATCCCTACCAATGAAGATTGCCAGTGAGAGAGTGGATGACAAGTTCTGCATGAGAAAAATGCTCAAGGGTAACAAGTTGAAGAAGAGCTTTCTTGGAAAGGTAACCATATCGTTGAATAGCATGAGTAAAGCTGGCACTTGAAGGGGGCACCCAGATTTGAAGCTATACCCCCTTGGCTTATGATTGGGCTCACTGGTTCTTAAAAAGTAATGTTCTGAGGAAACCAATTTCTCAAAAGTAAGGATGCTTGTTGAAATCCCTACCAATAAAGATTGCCAGTGAGAGAGTGGATGACTCTGCATGAGAAATAGGCTCAAGGGTAACAAGTTGAAGAAGAGCTTTCTTGGAAAGGTAACCATATCGTTGAATAGCATGAGTAAAGCTGGCACTTGAAGGGGGCACCCAGATTTGAAGCTATGCCCCCTTGGCTTATGATTGGGCTCACTGGTTCTTAAAAAGTAATGTTCTGAGGAAACCAATTTCTCAAAAGTAAGGATGCTTGTTGAAATCCCTACCAATGAAGATTGCCAGTGAGAGTGTGGATGACAAGTTCTGCATGAGAAAAATGCTCAAGGGTAACAAGTTGAAGGAGAGCTTTCTTGGAAAGGTAACCATAACGTTGAATAGCATGAGTAAAGCTGGCACTTGAAGGGGGCACCCAGATTTGAAGCTATACCCCCTTGGCTTATGATTGGGCTCACTGGTTCTTAAAAAGTAATGTTCTGAGGAAACCAATTTCTCAAAAGTAAGGATGCTTGTTGAAATCCCTACCAATGAAGATTGCCAGTGAGAGAGTGGATGACAAGTTCTGCATGAGAAAAATGCTCAAGGGTAACAAGTTGAAGGAGAGCTTTCTTGGAAAGGTAACCATATCGTTGGATGGCATTAGTAAAGCTGGCACTTGAAGGGGGCACCCGGATTTGAACCAGGAACCTCTCGATCTGCAGTCGAATGCTCTTCCACTGAGCTATACCCCCGTGGCTTATGATTGGGCTCACTGGTTCTTAAAAAGTAATGTTCTGAGGAAACCAATTTCTCAAAAGTAAGGATGCTTGTTGAAATCCCTACCAATGAAGATTGCCAGTGAGAGTGTGGATGACAAGTTCTGCATGAGAAAAATGCTCAAGGGTAACAAGTTGAAGGAGAGCTTTCTTGGAAAGGTAACCATAACGTTGAATAGCATGAGTAAAGCTGGCACTTGAAGGGGGCACCCAGATTTGAAGCTATACCCCCTTGGCTTATGATTGGGCTCACTGGTTCTTAAAAAGTAATGTTCTGAGGAAACCAATTTCTCAAAAGTAAGGATGCTTGTTGAAATCCCTACCAATGAAGATTGCCAGTGAGAGAGTGGATGACAAGTTCTGCATGAGAAAAATGCTCAAGGGTAACAAGTTGAAGGAGAGCTTTTTTGGAAAGGTAACCATATCGTTGGATGGCATTAGTAAAGCTGGCACTTGAAGGGGGCACCCGGATTTGAACCAGGAACCTCTCGATCTGCAGTCGAATGCTCTTCCACTGAGCTATACCCCCTTGGCTTATGATTGGGCTCACTGGTTCTTAAAAAGTAATGTTCTGAGGAAACCAATTTCTCAAAAGTAAGGATGCTTGTTGAAATCCCTACCAATGAAGATTGCCAGTGAGAGTGTGGATGACAAGTTCTGCATGAGAAAAATGCTCAAGGGTAACAAGTTGAAGGAGAGCTTTCTTGGAAAGGTAACCATAACGTTGAATAGCATGAGTAAAGCTGGCACTTGAAGGGGGCACCCAGATTTGAAGCTATACCCCCTTGGCTTATGATTGGGCTCACTGGTTCTTAAAAAGTAATGTTCTGAGGAAACCAATTTCTCAAAAGTAAGGATGCTTGTTGAAATCCCTACCAATGAAGATTGCCAGTGAGAGAGTGGATGACAAGTTCTGCATGAGAAAAATGCTCAAGGGTAACAAGTTGAAGGAGAGCTTTCTTGGAAAGGTAACCATATCGTTGGATGGCATTAGTAAAGCTGGCACTTGAAGGGGGCACCCGGATTCGAACCAGGAACCTCTCGATCTGCAGTCGAATGCTCTTCCACTGAGCTATACCCCCTTGGCTGATGATTGGGCTCACTGGTTCTTAAAAAGTAATGTTCTGAGGAAACCAATTTCTCAAAATTAAGGATGCTTGTTGAAATCCCTACCAATAAAGATTGCCAGTGAGAGAGTGGATGACTCTGCATGAGAAATAGGCTCAAGGGTAACAAGTTGAAGAAGAGCTTTCTTGGAAAGGTAACCATATCGTTGAATAGCATGAGTAAAGCTGGCACTTGAAGGGGGCACCCAGATTTGAAGCTATGCCCCCTTGGCTTATGATTGGGCTCACTGGTTCTTAAAAAGTAATGTTCTGAGGAAACCAATTTCTCAAAAGTAAGGATGCTTGTTGAAATCCCTACCAATGAAGATTGCCAGTGAGAGAGTGGATGACAAGTTCTGCATGAGAAAAATGCTCAAGGGTAACAAGTTGAAGGAGAGCTTTCTCGGAAAGGTAACCATATCGTTGGATGGCATTAGTAAAGCTGGCACTTGAAGGGGGCACCCGGATTTGAACCAGGAACCTCTCGATCTGCAGTCGAATGCTCTTCCACTAAGCTATACCCCCTTGGCTTATGACTGGGCTCACTGGTTCTTAAAAAGTAATGTTCTGAGGAAACCAATTTCTCAAAAGTAAGGATGCTTGTTGAAATCCCTACCAATGAAGATTGCCAGTGAGAGTGTGGATGACAAGTTCTGCATGAGAAAAATGCTCAAGGGTAACAAGTTGAAGGAGAGCTTTCTTGGAAAGGTAACCATAACGTTGAATAGCATGAGTAAAGCTGGCACTTGAAGGGGGCACCCAGATTTGAAGCTATACCCCCTTGGCTTATGATTGGGCTCACTGGTTCTTAAAAAGTAATGTTCTGAGGAAACCAATTTCTCAAAAGTAAGGATGCTTGTTGAAATCCCTACCAATGAAGATTGCCAGTGAGAGAGTGGATGACAAGTTCTGCATGAGAAAAATGCTCAAGGGTAACAAGTTGAAGGAGAGCTTTCTTGGAAAGGTAACCATATCGTTGGATGGCATTAGTAAAGCTGGCACTTGAAGGGGGCACCCAGATTTGAAGCTATGCCCCCTTGGCTTATGATTGGGCTCACTGGTTCTTAAAAAGTAATGTTCTGAGGAAACCAATTTCTCAAAATTAAGGATGCTTGTTGAAATCCCTACCAATAAAGATTGCCAGTGAGAGAGTGGATGACTCTGCATGAGAAATAGGCTCAAAGGTAACAAGTTGAAGAAGAGCTTTCTTGGAAAGGTAACCATATCGTTGAATAGCATGAGTAAAGCTGGCACTTGAAGGGGGCACCCAGATTTGAAGCTATGCCCCCTTGGCTTATGATTGGGCTCACTGGTTCTTAAAAAGTAATGTTCTGAGGAAACCAATTTCTCAAAAGTAAGGATGCTTGTTGAAATCCCTACCAATAAAGATTGCCAGTGAGAGAGTGGATGACTCTGCATGAGAAATAGGCTCAAGGGTAACAAGTTGAAGAAGAGCTTTCTTGGAAAGGTAACCATATCGTTGAATAGCATGAGTAAAGCTGGCACTTGAAGGGGGCACCCAGATTTGAAGCTATGCCCCCTTGGCTTATGATTGGGCTCACTGGTTCTTAAAAAGTAATGTTCTGAGGAAACCAATTTCTCAAAAGTAAGGATGCTTGTTGAAATCCCTACCAATGAAGATTGCCAGTGAGAGTGTGGATGACAAGTTCTGCATGAGAAAAATGCTCAAGGGTAACAAGTTGAAGGAGAGCTTTCTTGGAAAGGTAACCATAACGTTGAATAGCATGAGTAAAGCTGGCACTTGAAGGGGGCACCCAGATTTGAAGCTATACCCCCTTGGCTTATGATTGGGCTCACTGGTTCTTAAAAAGTAATGTTCTGAGGAAACCAATTTCTCAAAAGTAAGGATGCTTGTTGAAATCCCTACCAATGAAGATTGCCAGTGAGAGAGTGGATGACAAGTTCTGCATGAGAAAAATGCTCAAGGGTAACAAGTTGAATGAGAGCTTTCTTGGAAAGGTAACCATATCGTTGGATGGCATTAGTAAAGCTGGCACTTGAAGGGGGCACCCGGATTTGAACCAGGGACCTCTCGATCTGCAGTCGAATGCTCTTCCACTGAGCTATACCCCCTTGGCTTATGATTGGGCTCACTGGTTCTTAAAAAGTAATGTTCTGAGGAAACCAATTTCTCAAAAGTAAGGATGCTTGTTGAAATCCCTACCAATGAAGATTGCCAGTGAGTGTGGATGACAAGTTCTGCATGAGAAAAATGCTCAAGGGTAACAAGTTGAAGGAGAGCTTTCTTGGAAAGGTAACCATATCGTTGGATGGCATTAGTAAAGCTGGCACTTGAAGGGGGCACCCAGATTTGAAGCTATGCCCCCTTGGCTTATGATTGGGCTCACTGGTTCTTAAAAAGTAATGTTCTGAGGAAACCAATTTCTCAAAATTAAGGATGCTTGTTGAAATCCCTACCAATAAAGATTGCCAGTGAGAGAGTGGATGACTCTGCATGAGAAATAGGCTCAAGGGTAACAAGTTGAAGAAGAGCTTTCTTGGAAAGGTAACCATATCGTTGAATAGCATGAGTAAAGCTGGCACTTGAAGGGGGCACCCAGATTTGAAGCTATGCCCCCTTGGCTTATGATTGGGCTCACTGGTTCTTAAAAAGTAATGTTCTGAGGAAACCAATTTCTCAAAAGTAAGGATGCTTGTTGAAATCCCTACCAATGAAGATTGCCAGTGAGAGAGTGGATGACAAGTTCTGCATGAGAAAAATGCTCAAGGGTAACAAGTTGAAGGAGAGCTTTCTTGGAAAGGTAACCATATCGTTGGATGGCATTAGTAAAGCTGGCACTTGAAGGGGGCACCCGGATTTGAACCAGGAACCTCTCGATCTGCAGTCGAATGCTCTTCCACTGAGCTATACCCCCGTGGCTTATGATTGGGCTCACTGGTTCTTAAAAAGTAATGTTCTGAGGAAACCAATTTCTCAAAAGTAAGGATGCTTGTTGAAATCCCTACCAATGAAGATTGCCAGTGAGAGTGTGGATGACAAGTTCTGCATGAGAAAAATGCTCAAGGGTAACAAGTTGAAGGAGAGCTTTCTTGGAAAGGTAACCATAACGTTGAATAGCATGAGTAAAGCTGGCACTTGAAGGGGGCACCCAGATTTGAAGCTATACCCCCTTGGCTTATGATTGGGCTCACTGGTTCTTAAAAAGTAATGTTCTGAGGAAACCAATTTCTCAAAAGTAAGGATGCTTGTTGAAATCCCTACCAATAAAGATTGCCAGTGAGAGAGTGGATGACTCTGCATGAGAAATAGGCTCAAGGGTAACAAGTTGAAGGAGAGCTTTCTTGGAAAGGTAACCATATCGTTGGATGGCATTAGTAAAGCTGGCACTTGAAGGGGGCACCCAGATTTGAAGCTATGCCCCCTTGGCTTATGATTGGGCTCACTGGTTCTTAAAAAGTAATGTTCTGAGGAAACCAATTTCTCAAAAGTAAGGATGCTTGTTGAAATCCCTACCAATAAAGATTGCCAGTGAGAGAGTGGATGACTCTGCATGAGAAATAGGCTCAAGGGTAACAAGTTGAAGAAGAGCTTTCTTGGAAAGGTAACCATATCGTTGAATAGCATGAGTAAAGCTGGCACTTGAAGGGGGCACCCAGATTTGAAGCTATGCCCCCTTGGCTTATGATTGGGCTCACTGGTTCTTAAAAAGTAATGTTCTGAGGAAACCAATTTCTCAAAAGTAAGGATGCTTGTTGAAATCCCTACCAATGAAGATTGCCAGTGAGAGAGTGGATGACAAGTTCTGCATGAGAAAAATGCTCAAGGGTAACAAGTTGAAGGAGAGCTTTCTTGGAAAGGTAACCATATCGTTGGATGGCATTAGTAAAGCTGGCACTTGAAGGGGGCACCCAGATTTGAAGCTATGCCCCCTTGGCTTATGATTGGGCTCACTGGTTCTTAAAAAGTAATGTTCTGAGGAAACCAATTTCTCAAAATTAAGGATGCTTGTTGAAATCCCTACCAATAAAGATTGCCAGTGAGAGAGTGGATGACTCTGCATGAGAAATAGGCTCAAAGGTAACAAGTTGAAGAAGAGCTTTCTTGGAAAGGTAACCATATCGTTGAATAGCATGAGTAAAGCTGGCACTTGAAGGGGGCACCCAGATTTGAAGCTATGCCCCCTTGGCTTATGATTGGGCTCACTGGTTCTTAAAAAGTAATGTTCTGAGGAAACCAATTTCTCAAAAGTAAGGATGCTTGTTGAAATCCCTACCAATAAAGATTGCCAGTGAGAGAGTGGATGACTCTGCATAAGAAATAGGCTCAAGGGTAACAAGTTGAAGAAGAGCTTTCTTGGAAAGGTAACCATATCGTTGAATAGCATGAGTAAAGCTGGCACTTGAAGGGGGCACCCAGATTTGAAGCTATGCCCCCTTGGCTTATGATTGGGCTCACTGGTTCTTAAAAAGTAATGTTCTGAGGAAACCAATTTCTCAAAAGTAAGGATGCTTGTTGAAATCCCTACCAATGAAGATTGCCAGTGAGAGTGTGGATGACAAGTTCTGCATGAGAAAAATGCTCAAGGGTAACAAGTTGAAGGAGAGCTTTCTTGGAAAGGTAACCATAACGTTGAATAGCATGAGTAAAGCTGGCACTTGAAGGGGGCACCCAGATTTGAAGCTATACCCCCTTGGCTTATGATTGGGCTCACTGGTTCTTAAAAAGTAATGTTCTGAGGAAACCAATTTCTCAAAAGTAAGGATGCTTGTTGAAATCCCTACCAATGAAGATTGCCAGTGAGAGAGTGGATGACAAGTTCTGCATGAGAAAAATGCTCATGGGTAACAAGTTGAAGGAGAGCTTTTTTGGAAAGGTAACCATATTGTTGGATGGCATTAGTAAAGCTGGCACTTGAAGGGGGCACCCGGATTTGAACCAGGAACCTCTCGATCTGCAGTCGAATGCTCTTCCACTGAGCTATACCCCCTTGGCTTATGATTGGGCTCACTGGTTCTTAAAAAGTAATGTTCTGAGGAAACCAATTTCTCAAAAGTAAGGATGCTTGTTGAAATCCCTACCAATGAAGATTGCCAGTGAGAGTGTGGATGACAAGTTCTGCATGAGAAAAATGCTCAAGGGTAACAAGTTGAAGGAGAGCTTTCTTGGAAAGGTAACCATAACGTTAAATAGCATGAGTAAAGCTGGCACTTGAAGGGGGCACCCAGATTTGAAGCTATACCCCCTTGGCTTATGATTGGGCTCACTGGTTCTTAAAAAGTAATGTTCTGAGGAAACCAATTTCTCAAAAGTAAGGATGCTTGTTGAAATCCCTACCAATGAAGATTGCCAGTGAGAGAGTGGATGACAAGTTCTGCATGAGAAAAATGCTCAAGGGTAACAAGTTGAAGGAGAGCTTTCTTGGAAAGGTAACCATATCGTTGGATGGCATTAGTAAAGCTGGCACTTGAAGGGGGCACCCGGATTTGAACCAGGGACCTCTCGATCTGCAGTCGAATGCTCTTCCACTGAGCTATACCCCCTTGGCTTATGATTGGGCTCACTGGTTCTTAAAAAGTAATGTTCTGAGGAAACCAATTTCTCAAAATTAAGGATGCTTGTTGAAATCCCTACCAATAAAGATTGCCAGTGAGAGAGTGGATGACTCTGCATGAGAAATAGGCTCAAGGGTAACAAGTTGAAGAAGAGCTTTCTTGGAAAGGTAACCATATCGTTGAATAGCATGAGTAAAGCTGGCACTTGAAGGGGGCACCCAGATTTGAAGCTATGCCCCCTTGGCTTATGATTGGGCTCACTGGTTCTTAAAAAGTAATGTTCTGAGGAAACCAATTTCTCAAAAGTAAGGATGCTTGTTGAAATCCCTACCAATGAAGATTGCCAGTGAGAGAGTGGATGACAAGTTCTGCATGAGAAAAATGCTCAAGGGTAACAAGTTGAAGGAGAGCTTTCTTGGAAAGGTAACCATATCGTTGGATGGCATTAGTAAAGCTGGCACTTGAAGGGGGCACCCGGATTTGAACCAGGAACCTCTCGATCTGCAGTCGAATGCTCTTCCACTGAGCTATACCCCCTTGGCTTATGATTGGGCTCACTGGTTCTTAAAAAGTAATGTTCTGAGGAAACCAATTTCTCAAAAGTAAGGATGCTTGTTGAAATCCCTACCAATGAAGATTGCCAGTGAGAGTGTGGATGACAAGTTCTGCATGAGAAAAATGCTCAAGGGTAACAAGTTGAAGGAGAGCTTTCTTGGAAAGGTAACCATAACGTTGAATAGCATGAGTAAAGCTGGCACTTGAAGGGGGCACCCAGATTTGAAGCTATACCCCCTTGGCTTATGATTGGGCTCACTGGTTCTTAAAAAGTAATGTTCTGAGGAAACCAATTTCTCAAAAGTAAGGATGCTTGTTGAAATCCCTACCAATGAAGATTGCCAGTGAGAGAGTGGATGACAAGTTCTGCATGAGAAAAATGCTCAAGGGTAACAAGTTGAAGGAGAGCTTTCTTGGAAAGGTAACCATATCGTTGGATGGCATTAGTAAAGCTGGCACTTGAAGGGGGCACCCAGATTTGAAGCTATGTCCCCTTGGCTTATGATTGGGCTCACTGGTTCTTAAAAAGTAATGTTCTGAGGAAACCAATTTCTCAAAATTAAGGATGCTTGTTGAAATCCCTACCAATAAAGATTGCCAGTGAGAGAGTGGATGACTCTGCATGAGAAATAGGCTCAAGGGTAACAAGTTGAAGAAGAGCTTTCTTGGAAAGGTAACCATATCGTTGAATAGCATGAGTAAAGCTGGCACTTGAAGGGGGCACCCAGATTTGAAGCTATGCCCCCTTGGCTTATGATTGGGCTCACTGGTTCTTAAAAAGTAATGTTCTGAGGAAACCAATTTCTCAAAAGTAAGGATGCTTGTTGAAATCCCTACCAATGAAGATTGCCAGTGAGAGAGTGGATGACAAGTTCTGCATGAGAAAAATGCTCAAGGGTAACAAGTTGAAGGAGAGCTTTCTTGGAAAGGTAACCATATCGTTGGATGGCATTAGTAAAGCTGGCACTTGAAGGGGGCACCCGGATTTGAACCAGGGACCTCGCGATCTGCAGTCGAATGCTCTTCCACTGAGCTATACCCCCTTGGCTTATGATTGGGCTCACTGGTTCTTAAAAAGTAATGTTCTGAGGAAACCAATTTCTCAAAATTAAGGATGCTTGTTGAAATCCCTACCAATAAAGATTGCCAGTGAGAGAGTGGATGACTCTGCATGAGAAATAGGCTCAAGGGTAACAAGTTGAAGAAGAGCTTTCTTGGAAAGGTAACCATATCGTTGAATAGCATGAGTAAAGCTGGCACTTGAAGGGGGCACCCAGATTTGAAGCTATGCCCCCTTGGCTTATGATTGGGCTCACTGGTTCTTAAAAAGTAATGTTCTGAGGAAACCAATTTCTCAAAAGTAAGGATGCTTGTTGAAATCCCTACCAATGAAGATTGCCAGTGAGAGAGTGGATGACAAGTTCTGCATGAGAAAAATGCTCAAGGGTAACAAGTTGAAGGAGAGCTTTCTTGGAAAGGTAACCATATCGTTGGATGGCATTAGTAAAGCTGGCACTTGAAGGGGGCACCCGGATTTGAACCAGGGACCTCTCGATCTGCAGTCGAATGCTCTTCCACTGAGCTATACCCCCTTGGCTTATGATTGGGCTCACTGGTTCTTAAAAAGTAATGTTCTGAGGAAACCAATTTCTCAAAAGTAAGGATGCTTGTTGAAATCCCTACCAATAAAGATTGCCAGTGAGAGAGTGGATGACTCTGCATGAGAAATAGGCTCAAGGGTAACAAGTTGAAGAAGAGCTTTCTTGGAAAGGTAACCATATCGTTGAATAGCATGAGTAAAGCTGGCACTTGAAGGGGGCACCCAGATTTGAAGCTATGCCCCCTTGGCTTATGATTGGGCTCACTGGTTCTTAAAAAGTAATGTTCTGAGGAAACCAATTTCTCAAAAGTAAGGATGCTTGTTGAAATCCCTACCAATGAAGATTGCCAGTGAGAGAGTGGATGACAAGTTCTGCATGAGAAAAATGCTCAAGGGTAACAAGTTGAAGGAGAGCTTTCTTGGAAAGGTAACCATATCGTTGGATGGCATTAGTAAAGCTGGCACTTGAAGGGAGCACCCGGATTTGAACCAGGGACCTCTCGATCTGCAGTCGAATGCTCTTCCACTGAGCTATACCCCCTTGGCTTATGATTGGGCTCACTGGTTCTTAAAAAGTAATGTTCTGAGGAAACCAATTTCTCAAAAGTAAGGATGCTTGTTGAAATCCCTACCAATAAAGATTGCCAGTGAGAGAGTGGATGACTCTGCATGAGAAATAGGCTCAAGGGTAACAAGTTGAAGAAGAGCTTTCTTGGAAAGGTAACCATATCGTTGAATAGCATGAGTAAAGCTGGCACTTGAAGGGGGCACCCAGATTTGAAGCTATGCCCCCTTGGCTTATGATTGGGCTCACTGGTTCTTAAAAAGTAATGTTCTGAGGAAACCAATTTCTCAAAAGTAAGGATGCTTGTTGAAATCCCTACCAATGAAGATTGCCAGTGAGAGTGTGGATGACAAGTTCTGCATGAGAAAAATGCTCAAGGGTAACAAGTTGAAGGAGAGCTTTCTTGGAAAGGTAACCATAACGTTGAATAGCATGAGTAAAGCTGGCACTTGAAGGGGGCACCCAGATTTGAAGCTATACCCCCTTGGCTTATGATTGGGCTCACTGGTTCTTAAAAAGTAATGTTCTGAGGAAACCAATTTCTCAAAAGTAAGGATGCTTGTTGAAATCCCTACCAATGAAGATTGCAAGTGAGAGAGTGGATGACAAGTTCTGCATGAGAAAAATGCTCAAGCGTAACAAGTTGAAGGAGAGCTTTTTTGGAAAGGTAACCATATCGTTAGATGGCATTAGTAAAGCTGGCACTTGAAGGGGGCACCCGGATTTGAACCAGGAACCTCTCGATCTGCAGTCGAATGCTCTTCCACTGAGCTATACCCCCTTGGCTTATGATTGGGCTCACTGGTTCTTAAAAAGTAATGTTCTGAGGAAACCAATTTCTCAAAAGTAAGGATGCTTGTTGAAATCCCTACCAATGAAGATTGCCAGTGAGAGTGTGGATGACAAGTTCTGCATGAGAAAAATGCTCAAGGGTAACAAGTTGAAGGAGAGCTTTCTTGGAAAGGTAACCATAACGTTGAATAGCATGAGTAAAGCTGGCACTTGAAGGGGGCACCCAGATTTGAAGCTATACCCCCTTGGCTTATGATTGGGCTCACTGGTTCTTAAAAAGTAATGTTCTGAGGAAACCAATTTCTCAAAAGTAAGGATGCTTGTTGAAATCCCTACCAATGAAGATTGCCAGTGAGAGAGTGGATGACAAGTTCTGCATGAGAAAAATGCTCAAGGGTAACAAGTTGAAGGAGAGCTTTCTTGGAAAGGTAACCATATCGTTGGATGGCATTAGTAAAGCTGGCACTTGAAGGGGGCACCCGGATTTGAACCAGGGACCTCGCGATCTGCAGTCGAATGCTCTTCCACTGAGCTATACCCCCTTGGCTTATGATTGGGCTCACTGGTTCTTAAAAAGTAATGTTCTGAGGAAACCAATTTCTCAAAATTAAGGATGCTTGTTGAAATCCCTACCAATAAAGATTGCCAGTGAGAGAGTGGATGACTCTGCATGAGAAATAGGCTCAAGGGTAACAAGTTGAAGAAGAGCTTTCTTGGAAAGGTAACCATATCGTTGAATAGCATGAGTAAAGCTGGCACTTGAAGGGGGCACCCAGATTTGAAGCTATGCCCCCTTGGCTTATGATTGGGCTCACTGGTTCTTAAAAAGTAATGTTCTGAGGAAACCAATTTCTCAAAAGTAAGGATGCTTGTTGAAATCCCTACCAATGAAGATTGCCAGTGAGAGAGTGGATGACAAGTTCTGCATGAGAAAAATGCTCAAGGGTAACAAGTTGAAGGAGAGCTTTCTTGGAAAGGTAACCATATCGTTGGATGGCATTAGTAAAGCTGGCACTTGAAGGGGGCACCCGGATTTGAACCAGGGACCTCTCGATCTGCAGTCGAATGCTCTTCCACTGAGCTATACCCCCTTGGCTTATGATTGGGCTCACTGGTTCTTAAAAAGTAATGTTCTGAGGAAACCAATTTCTCAAAATTAAGGATGCTTGTTGAAATCCCTACCAATAAAGATTGCCAGTGAGAGAGTGGATGACTCTGCATGAGAAATAGGCTCAAGGGTAACAAGTTGAAGAAGAGCTTTCTTGGAAAGGTAACCATATCGTTGAATAGCATGAGTAAAGCTGGCACTTGAAGGGGGCACCCAGATTTGAAGCTATGCCCCCTTGGCTTATGATTGGGCTCACTGGTTCTTAAAAAGTAATGTTCTGAGGAAACCAATTTCTCAAAAGTAAGGATGCTTGTTGAAATCCCTACCAATGAAGATTGCCAGTGAGAGAGTGGATGACAAGTTCTGCATGAGAAAAATGCTCAAGGGTAACAAGTTGAAGGAGAGCTTTCTTGGAAAGGTAACCATATCGTTGGATGGCATTAGTAAAGCTGGCACTTGAAGGGGACCTCTCGATCTGCAGTCGAATGCTCTTCCACTGAGCTATACCCCCTTGGCTTATGATTGGGCTCACTGGTTCTTAAAAAGTAATGTTCTGAGGAAACCAATTTCTCAAAATTAAGGATGCTTGTTGAAATCCCTACCAATAAAGATTGCCAGTGAGAGAGTGGATGACTCTGCATGAGAAATAGGCTCAAGGGTAACAAGTTGAAGAAGAGCTTTCTTGGAAAGGTAACCATATCGTTGAATAGCATGAGTAAAGCTGGCACTTGAAGGGGGCACCCAGATCTGCAGTCGAATGCTCTTCCACTGAGCTATGCCCCCTTGGCTTATGATTGGGCTCACTGGTTCTTAAAAAGTAATGTTCTGAGGAAACCAATTTCTCAAAAGTAAGGATGCTTGTTGAAATCCCTACCAATGAAGATTGCCAGTGAGAGAGTGGATGACAAGTTCTGCATGAGAAAAATGCTCAAGGGTAACAAGTTGAAGGAGAGCTTTCTTGGAAAGGTAACCATATCGTTGGATGGCATTAGTAAAGCTGGCACTTGAAGGGGACCTCTCGATCTGCAGTCGAATGCTCTTCCACTGAGCTATACCCCCTTGGCTTATGATTGGGCTCACTGGTTCTTAAAAAGTAATGTTCTGAGGAAACCAATTTCTCAAAATTAAGGATGCTTGTTGAAATCCCTACCAATAAAGATTGCCAGTGAGAGAGTGGATGACTCTGCATGAGAAATAGGCTCAAGGGTAACAAGTTGAAGAAGAGCTTTCTTGGAAAGGTAACCATATCGTTGAATAGCATGAGTAAAGCTGGCACTTGAAGGGGGCACCCAGATTTGAAGCTATGCCCCCTTGGCTTATGATTGGGCTCACTGGTTCTTAAAAAGTAATGTTCTGAGGAAACCAATTTCTCAAAAGTAAGGATGCTTGTTGAAATCCCTACCAATGAAGATTGCCAGTGAGAGAGTGGATGACAAGTTCTGCATGAGAAAAATGCTCAAGGGTAACAAGTTGAAGGAGAGCTTTCTTGGAAAGGTAACCATAACGTTGAATAGCATGAGTAAAGCTGGCACTTGAAGGGGGCACCCAGATTTGAAGCTATACCCCCTTGGCTTATGATTGGGCTCACTGGTTCTTAAAAAGTAATGTTCTGAGGAAACCAATTTCTCAAAAGTAAGGATGCTTGTTGAAATCCCTACCAATGAAGATTGCCAGTGAGAGAGTGGATGACAAGTTCTGCATGAGAAAAATGCTCAAGGGTAACAAGTTGAAGGAGAGCTTTCTTGGAAAGGTAACCATAACGTTGAATAGCATGAGTAAAGCTGGCACTTGAAGGGGGCACCCAGATTTGAAGCTATACCCCCTTGGCTTATGATTGGGCTCACTGGTTCTTAAAAAGTAATGTTCTGAGGAAACCAATTTCTCAAAAGTAAGGATGCTTGTTGAAATCCCTACCAATGAAGATTGCCAGTGAGAGTGTGGATGACAAGTTCTGCATGAGAAAAATGCTCAAGGGTAACAAGTTGAGGAGAGCTTTCTTGGAAAGGTAACCATAACGTTGAATAGCATGAGTAAAGCTGGCACTTGAAGGGGGCACCCAGATTTGAAGCTATACCCCCTTGGCTTATGATTGGGCTCACTGGTTCTTAAAAAGTAATGTTCTGAGGAAACCAATTTCTCAAAAGTAACGATGCTTGTTGAAATCCCTACCAATGAAGATTGCCAGTGAGAGAGTGGATGACAAGTTCTGCATGAGAAAAATGCTCAAGGGTAACAAGTTGAAGGAGAGCTTTCTTGGAAAGGTAACCATATCGTTGGATGGCATTAGTAAAGCTGGCACTTGAAGGGGGCACCCGGATTTGAACCAGGGACCTCTCGATCTGCAGTCGAATGCTCTTCCACTGAGCTATACCCCCTTGGCTTATGATTGGGCTCACTGGTTCTTAAAAAGTAATGTTCTGAGGAAACCAATTTCTCAAAATTAAGGATGCTTGTTGAAATCCCTACCAATAAAGATTGCCAGTGAGAGAGTGGATGACTCTGCATGAGAAATAGGCTCAAGGGTAACAAGTTGAAGAAGAGCTTTCTTGGAAAGGTAACCATATCGTTGAATAGCATGAGTAAAGCTGGCACTTGAAGGGGGCACCCAGATTTGAAGCTATGCCCCCTTGGCTTATGATTGGGCTCACTGGTTCTTAAAAAGTAATGTTCTGAGGAAACCAATTTCTCAAAAGTAAGGATGCTTGTTGAAATCCCTACCAATGAAGATTGCCAGTGAGAGAGTGGATGACAAGTTCTGCATGAGAAAAATGCTCAAGGGTAACAAGTTGAAGGAGAGCTTTCTTGGAAAGGTAACCATATCGTTGGATGGCATTAGTAAAGCTGGCACTTGAAGGCGGCACCCAGATTTGTAGCTATGCCCCCTTGGCTTATGATTGGGCTCACTGGTTCTTAAAAAGTAATGTTCTGAGGAAACCAATTTCTCAAAATTAAGGATGCTTGTTGAAATCCCTACCAATAAAGATTGCCAGTGAGAGAGTGGATGACTCTGCATGAGAAATAGGCTCAAGGGTAACAAGTTGAAGAAGAGCTTTCTTGGAAAGGTAACCATATCGTTGAATAGCATGAGTAAAGCTGGCACTTGAAGGGGGCACCCAGATTTGAAGCTATGCCCCCTTGGCTTATGATTGGGCTCACTGGTTCTTAAAAAGTAATGTTCTGAGGAAACCAATTTCTCAAAAGTAACGATGCTTGTTGAAATCCCTACCAATGAAGATTGCCAGTGAGAGAGTGGATGACAAGTTCTGCATGAGAAAAATGCTCAAGGGTAACAAGTTGAAGGAGAGCTTTCTTGGAAAGGTAACCATATCGTTGGATGGCATTAGTAAAGCTGGCACTTGAAGGGGGCACCCGGATTTGAACCAGGAACCTCTCGATCTGCAGTCGAATGCTCTTCCACTGAGCTATACCCCCTTGGCTTATGATTGGGCTCACTGGTTCTTAAAAAGTAATGTTCTGAGGAAACCAATTTCTCAAAAGTAAGGATGCTTGTTGAAATCCCTACCAATGAAGATTGCCAGTGAGAGTGTGGATGACAAGTTCTGCATGAGAAAAATGCTCAAGGGTAACAAGTTGAAGGAGAGCTTTCTTGGAAAGGTAACCATAACGTTGAATAGCATGAGTAAAGCTGGCACTTGAAGGGGGCACCCAGATTTGAAGCTATACCCCCTTGGCTTATGATTGGGCTCACTGGTTCTTAAAAAGTAATGTTCTGAGGAAACCAATTTCTCAAAAGTAAGGATGCTTGTTGAAATCCCTACCAATGAAGATTGCCAGTGAGAGAGTGGATGACAAGTTCTGCATGAGAAAAATGCTCAAGGGTAACAAGTTGAAGGAGAGCTTTCTTGGAAAGGTAACCATATCGTTGGATGGCATTAGTAAAGCTGGCACTTGAAGGGGGCACCCGGATTTGAACCAGGGATCTGCAGTCGAATGCTCTTCCACTGAGCTATACCCCCTTGGCTTATGATTGGGCTCACTGGTTCTTAAAAAGTAATGTTCTGAGGAAACTAATTTCTCAAAAGTAAGGATGCTTGTTGAAATCCCTACCAATAAAGATTGCCAGTGAGAGAGTGGATGACTCTGCATGAGAAATAGGCTCAAGGGTAACAAGTTGAAGAAGAGCTTTCTTGGAAAGGTAACCATATCGTTGAATAGCATGAGTAAAGCTGGCACTTGAAGGGGGCACCCAGATTTGAAGCTATGCCCCCTTGGCTTATGATTGGGCTCACTGGTTCTTAAAAAGTAATGTTCTGAGGAAACCAATTTCTCAAAAGTAAGGATGCTTGTTGAAATCCCTACCAATGAAGATTGCCAGTGAGAGAGGGGATGACAAGTTCTGCATGAGAAAAATGCTCAAGGGTAACAAGTTGAAGGAGAGCTTTCTTGGAAAGGTAACCATATTGTTGGATGGCATTAGTGCCATGAAGGGGGCACCCGGATTTGAACCAGGGACCTCGCGATCTGCAGTCGAATGCTCTTCCACTGAGCTATACCCCCTTGGCTTATGATTGGGCTCACTGGTTCTTAAAAAGTAATGTTCTGAGGAAACCAATTTCTCAAAAGTAAGGATGCTTGTTGAAATCCCTACCAATGAAGATTGCCAGTGAGAGTGTGGATGACCAGTTCTGCATGAGAAAAATGCTCAAGGGTAACAAGTTGAAGGAGAGCTTTCTTGGAAAGGTAACCATATCGTTGGATGGCATTAGTAAAGCTGGCACTTGAAGGGGGCACCCGGATTTGAACCAGGGACCTCGCGATCTGCAGTCGAATGCTCTTCCACTGAGCTATACCCCCTTGGCTTATGATTGGGCTCACTGGTTCTTAAAAAGTAATGTTCTGAGGAAACCAATTTCTCAAAATTAAGGATGCTTGTTGAAATCCCTACCAATAAAGATTGCCAGTGAGAGAGTGGATGACTCTGCATGAGAAATAGGCTCAAGGGTAACAAGTTGAAGAAGAGCTTTCTTGGAAAGGTAACCATATCGTTGAATAGCATGAGTAAAGCTGGCACTTGAAGGGGGCACCCAGATTTGAAGCTATGCCCCCTTGGCTTATGATTGGGCTCACTGGTTCTTAAAAAGTAATGTTCTGAGGAAACCAATTTCTCAAAAGTAAGGATGCTTGTTGAAATCCCTACCAATGAAGATTGCCAGTGAGAGAGTGGATGACAAGTTCTGCATGAGAAAAATGCTCAAGGGTAACAAGTTGAAGGAGAGCTTTCTTGGAAAGGTAACCATATCGTTGGATGGCATTAGTAAAGCTGGCACTTGAAGGGGACCTCTCGATCTGCAGTCGAATGCTCTTCCACTGAGCTATACCCCCTTGGCTTATGATTGGGCTCACTGGTTCTTAAAAAGTAATGTTCTGAGGAAACCAATTTCTCAAAATTAAGGATGCTTGTTGAAATCCCTACCAATAAAGATTGCCAGTGAGAGAGTGGATGACTCTGCATGAGAAATAGGCTCAAGGGTAACAAGTTGAAGAAGAGCTTTCTTGGAAAGGTAACCATATCGTTGAATAGCATGAGTAAAGCTGGCACTTGAAGGGGGCACCCAGATCTGCAGTCGAATGCTCTTCCACTGAGCTATGCCCCCTTGGCTTATGATTGGGCTCACTGGTTCTTAAAAAGTAATGTTCTGAGGAAACCAATTTCTCAAAAGTAAGGATGCTTGTTGAAATCCCTACCAATGAAGATTGCCAGTGAGAGAGTGGATGACAAGTTCTGCATGAGAAAAATGCTCAAGGGTAACAAGTTGAAGGAGAGCTTTCTTGGAAAGGTAACCATATCGTTGGATGGCATTAGTAAAGCTGGCACTTGAAGGGGACCTCTCGATCTGCAGTCGAATGCTCTTCCACTGAGCTATACCCCCTTGGCTTATGATTGGGCTCACTGGTTCTTAAAAAGTAATGTTCTGAGGAAACCAATTTCTCAAAATTAAGGATGCTTGTTGAAATCCCTACCAATAAAGATTGCCAGTGAGAGAGTGGATGACTCTGCATGAGAAATAGGCTCAAGGGTAACAAGTTGAAGAAGAGCTTTCTTGGAAAGGTAACCATATCGTTGAATAGCATGAGTAAAGCTGGCACTTGAAGGGGGCACCCAGATTTGAAGCTATGCCCCCTTGGCTTATGATTGGGCTCACTGGTTCTTAAAAAGTAATGTTCTGAGGAAACCAATTTCTCAAAAGTAAGGATGCTTGTTGAAATCCCTACCAATGAAGATTGCCAGTGAGAGAGTGGATGACAAGTTCTGCATGAGAAAAATGCTCAAGGGTAACAAGTTGAAGGAGAGCTTTCTTGGAAAGGTAACCATAACGTTGAATAGCATGAGTAAAGCTGGCACTTGAAGGGGGCACCCAGATTTGAAGCTATACCCCCTTGGCTTATGATTGGGCTCACTGGTTCTTAAAAAGTAATGTTCTGAGGAAACCAATTTCTCAAAAGTAAGGATGCTTGTTGAAATCCCTACCAATGAAGATTGCCAGTGAGAGAGTGGATGACAAGTTCTGCATGAGAAAAATGCTCAAGGGTAACAAGTTGAAGGAGAGCTTTCTTGGAAAGGTAACCATAACGTTGAATAGCATGAGTAAAGCTGGCACTTGAAGGGGGCACCCAGATTTGAAGCTATACCCCCTTGGCTTATGATTGGGCTCACTGGTTCTTAAAAAGTAATGTTCTGAGGAAACCAATTTCTCAAAAGTAAGGATGCTTGTTGAAATCCCTACCAATGAAGATTGCCAGTGAGAGTGTGGATGACAAGTTCTGCATGAGAAAAATGCTCAAGGGTAACAAGTTGAGGAGAGCTTTCTTGGAAAGGTAACCATAACGTTGAATAGCATGAGTAAAGCTGGCACTTGAAGGGGGCACCCAGATTTGAAGCTATACCCCCTTGGCTTATGATTGGGCTCACTGGTTCTTAAAAAGTAATGTTCTGAGGAAACCAATTTCTCAAAAGTAACGATGCTTGTTGAAATCCCTACCAATGAAGATTGCCAGTGAGAGAGTGGATGACAAGTTCTGCATGAGAAAAATGCTCAAGGGTAACAAGTTGAAGGAGAGCTTTCTTGGAAAGGTAAGCATATCGTTGGATGGCATTAGTAAAGCTGGCACTTGAAGGGGGCACCCGGATTTGAACCAGGGACCTCTCGATCTGCAGTCGAATGCTCTTCCACTGAGCTATACCCCGTTGGCTTATGATTGGGCTCACTGGTTCTTAAAAAGTAATGTTCTGAGGAAACCAATTTCTCAAAATTAAGGATGCTTGTTGAAATCCCTACCAATAAAGATTGCCAGTGAGAGAGTGGATGACTCTGCATGAGAAATAGGCTCAAGGGTAACAAGTTGAAGAAGAGCTTTCTTGGAAAGGTAACCATATCGTTGAATAGCATGAGTAAAGCTGGCACTTGAAGGGGGCACCCAGATTTGAAGCTATGCCCCCTTGGCTTATGATTGGGCTCACTGGTTCTTAAAAAGTAATGTTCTGAGGAAACCAATTTCTCAAAAGTAAGGATGCTTGTTGAAATCCCTACCAATGAAGATTGCCAGTGAGAGAGTGGATGACAAGTTCTGCATGAGAAAAATGCTCAAGGGTAACAAGTTGAAGGAGAGCTTTCTTGGAAAGGTAACCATATCGTTGGATGGCATTAGTAAAGCTGGCACTTGAAGGCGGCACCCAGATTTGTAGCTATGCCCCCTTGGCTTATGATTGGGCTCACTGGTTCTTAAAAAGTAATGTTCTGAGGAAACCAATTTCTCAAAATTAAGGATGCTTGTTGAAATCCCTACCAATAAAGATTGCCAGTGAGAGAGTGGATGACTCTGCATGAGAAATAGGCTCAAGGGTAACAAGTTGAAGAAGAGCTTTCTTGGAAAGGTAACCATATCGTTGAATAGCATGAGTAAAGCTGGCACTTGAAGGGGGCACCCAGATTTGAAGCTATGCCCCCTTGGCTTATGATTGGGCTCACTGGTTCTTAAAAAGTAATGTTCTGAGGAAACCAATTTCTCAAAAGTAACGATGCTTGTTGAAATCCCTACCAATGAAGATTGCCAGTGAGAGAGTGGATGACAAGTTCTGCATGAGAAAAATGCTCAAGGGTAACAAGTTGAAGGAGAGCTTTCTTGGAAAGGTAACCATATCGTTGGATGGCATTAGTAAAGCTGGCACTTGAAGGGGGCACCCGGATTTGAACCAGGAACCTCTCGATCTGCAGTCGAATGCTCTTCCACTGAGCTATACCCCCTTGGCTTATGATTGGGCTCACTGGTTCTTAAAAAGTAATGTTCTGAGGAAACCAATTTCTCAAAAGTAAGGATGCTTGTTGAAATCCCTACCAATGAAGATTGCCAGTGAGAGTGTGGATGACAAGTTCTGCATGAGAAAAATGCTCAAGGGTAACAAGTTGAAGGAGAGCTTTCTTGGAAAGGTAACCATAACGTTGAATAGCATGAGTAAAGCTGGCACTTGAAGGGGGCACCCAGATTTGAAGCTATACCCCCTTGGCTTATGATTGGGCTCACTGGTTCTTAAAAAGTAATGTTCTGAGGAAACCAATTTCTCAAAAGTAAGGATGCTTGTTGAAATCCCTACCAATGAAGATTGCCAGTGAGAGAGTGGATGACAAGTTCTGCATGAGAAAAATGCTCAAGGGTAACAAGTTGAAGGAGAGCTTTCTTGGAAAGGTAACCATATCGTTGGATGGCATTAGTAAAGCTGGCACTTGAAGGGGGCACCCGGATTTGAACCAGGGATCTGCAGTCGAATGCTCTTCCACTGAGCTATACCCCCTTGGCTTATGATTGGGCTCACTGGTTCTTAAAAAGTAATGTTCTGAGGAAACTAATTTCTCAAAAGTAAGGATGCTTGTTGAAATCCCTACCAATAAAGATTGCCAGTGAGAGAGTGGATGACTCTGCATGAGAAATAGGCTCAAGGGTAACAAGTTGAAGAAGAGCTTTCTTGGAAAGGTAACCATATCGTTGAATAGCATGAGTAAAGCTGGCACTTGAAGGGGGCACCCAGATTTGAAGCTATGCCCCCTTGGCTTATGATTGGGCTCACTGGTTCTTAAAAAGTAATGTTCTGAGGAAACCAATTTCTCAAAAGTAAGGATGCTTGTTGAAATCCCTACCAATGAAGATTGCCAGTGAGAGAGGGGATGACAAGTTCTGCATGAGAAAAATGCTCAAGGGTAACAAGTTGAAGGAGAGCTTTCTTGGAAAGGTAACCATATTGTTGGATGGCATTAGTGCCATGAAGGGGGCACCCGGATTTGAACCAGGGACCTCGCGATCTGCAGTCGAATGCTCTTCCACTGAGCTATACCCCCTTGGCTTATGATTGGGCTCACTGGTTCTTAAAAAGTAATGTTCTGAGGAAACCAATTTCTCAAAAGTAAGGATGCTTGTTGAAATCCCTACCAATGAAGATTGCCAGTGAGAGTGTGGATGACCAGTTCTGCATGAGAAAAATGCTCAAGGGTAACAAGTTGAAGGAGAGCTTTCTTGGAAAGGTAACCATATCGTTGGATGGCATTAGTAAAGCTGGCACTTGAAGGGGGCACCCGGATTTGAACCAGGGACCTCTCGATCTGCAGTCGAATGCTCTTCCACTGAGCTATACCCCCTTGGCTTATGATTGGGCTCACTGGTTCTTAAAAAGTAATGTTCTAAGCAAACCAATTTCTCAAAATTAAGGATGCTTGTTGAAATCCCTACCAATAAAGATTGCCAGTGAGAGAGTGGATGACACTGCATGAGAAATAGGCTCAAGGGTAACAAGTTGAAGAAGAGCTTTCTTGGAAAGGTAACCATATCGTTGAATAGCATGAGTAAAGCTGGCACTTGAAGGGGGCACCCAGATTTGAAGCTATGCCCCCTTGGCTTATGATTGGGCTCACTGGTTCTTAAAAAGTAATGTTCTGAGGAAACCAATTTCTCAAAAGTAAGGATGCTTGTTGAAATCCCTACCAATGAAGATTGCCAGTGAGAGAGTGGATGACAAGTTCTGCATGAGAAAAATGCTCAAGGGTAACAAGTTGAAGGAGAGCTTTCTTGGAAAGGTAACCATATCGTTGGATGGCATTAGTAAAGCTGGCACTTGAAGGGGGCACCCGGATTTGAACCAGGGACCTCTCGATCTGCAGTCGAATGCTCTTCCACTGAGCTATACCCCCTTGGCTTATGATTGGGCTCACTGGTTCTTAAAAAGTAATGTTCTGAGGAAACCAATTTCTCAAAAGTAAGGATGCTTGTTGAAATCCCTACCAATAAAGATTGCCAGTGAGAGAGTGGATGACTCTGCATGAGAAATAGGCTCAAGGGTAACAAGTTGAAGAAGAGCTTTCTTGGAAAGGTAACCATATCGTTGAATAGCATGAGTAAAGCTGGCACTTGAAGGGGGCACCCAGATTTGAAGCTATGCCCCTTGGCTTATGATTGGGCTCACTGGTTCTTAAAAAGTAATGTTCTGAGGAAACCAATTTCTCAAAAGTAAGGATGCTTGTTGAAATCCCTACCAATGAAGATTGCCAGTGAGAGAGTGGATGACAAGTTCTGCATGAGAAAAATGCTCAAGGGTAACAAGTTGAAGGAGAGCTTTCTTGGAAAGGTAACCATATCGTTGGATGGCATTAGTAAAGCTGGCACTTGAAGGCGGCACCCAGATTTGAAGCTATGCCCCCTTGGCTTATGATTGGGCTCACTGGTTCTTAAAAAGTAATGTTCTGAGGAAACCAATTTCTCAAAATTAAGGATGCTTGTTGAAATCCCTACCAATAAAGATTGCCAGTGAGAGAGTGGATGACTCTGCATGAGAAATAGGCTCAAGGGTAACAAGTTGAAGAAGAGCTTTCTTGGAAAGGTAACCATATCGTTGAATAGCATGAGTAAAGCTGGCACTTGAAGGGGGCACCCAGATTTGAAGCTATGCCCCCTTGGCTTATGATTGGGCTCACTGGTTCTTAAAAAGTAATGTTCTGAGGAAACCAATTTCTCAAAAGTAAGGATGCTTGTTGAAATCCCTACCAATGAAGATTGCCAGTGAGAGAGTGGATGACAAGTTCTGCATGAGAAAAATGCTCAAGGGTAACAAGTTGAAGGAGAGCTTTCTTGGAAAGGTAACCATATCGTTGGATGGCATTAGTAAAGCTGGCACTTGAAGGGGGCACCCGGATTTGAACCAGGGACCTCTCGATCTGCAGTCGAATGCTCTTCCACTGAGCTATACCCCCTTGGCTTATGATTGGGCTCACTGGTTCTTAAAAAGTAATGTTCTGAGGAAACCAATTTCTCAAAAGTAAGGATGCTTGTTGAAATCCCTACCAATAAAGATTGCCAGTGAGAGAGTGGATGACTCTGCATGAGAAATAGGCTCAAGGGTAACAAGTTGAAGGAGAGCTTTCTTGGAAAGGTAACCATATCGTTGGATGGCATTAGTAAAGCTGGCACTTGAAGGGGGCACCCAGATTTGAAGCTATGCCCCCTTGGCTTATGATTGGGCTCACTGGTTCTTAAAAAGTAATGTTCTGAGGAAACCAATTTCTCAAAAGTAAGGATGCTTGTTGAAATCCCTACCAATAAAGATTGCCAGTGAGAGAGTGGATGACTCTGCATGAGAAATAGGCTCAAGGGTAACAAGTTGAAGAAGAGCTTTCTTGGAAAGGTAACCATATCGTTGAATAGCATGAGTAAAGCTGGCACTTGAAGGGGGCACCCAGATTTGAAGCTATACCCCCTTGGCTTATGATTGGGCTCACTGGTTCTTAAAAAGTAATGTTCTGAGGAAACCAATTTCTCAAAAGTAAGGATGCTTGTTGAAATCCCTACCAATGAAGATTGCCAGTGAGAGAGTGGATGACAAGTTCTGCATGAGAAAAATGCTCAAGGGTAACAAGTTGAAGGAGAGCTTTCTTGGAAAGGTAACCATATCGTTGGATGGCATTAGTAAAGCTGGCACTTGAAGGGGGCACCCGGATTTCAACCAAGTACCTCTCGATCTGCAGTCGAATGCTCTTCCACTGAGCTATACCCCCTTGGCTTATGATTGGGCTCACTGGTTCTTAAAAAGTAATGTTCTGAGGAAACCAATTTCTCAAAAGTAAGGATGCTTGTTGAAATCCCTACCAATAAAGATTGCCAGCGAGAGTGTGGATGACAAGTTCTGCATGAGAAAAGTGCTCAAGGGTAACAAGTTGAAGGAGAGCTTTCTTGGAAAGGTAACCATATCGTTGGATGGCATTAGTAAAGCTGGCACTTGAAGGGGGCACCCGGATTTGAACCAAGTACCTCTCGATCTGCAGTCGAATGCTCTTCCACTGAGCTATACCCCCTTGGCTTATGATTGGGCTCACTGGTTCTTAAAAAGTAATGTTCTGAGGAAACCAATTTCTCAAAATTAAGGATGCTTGTTGAAATCCCTACCAATAAAGATTGCCAGTGAGAGAGTGGATGACTCTGCATGAGAAATAGATTCAAGGGTAACAAGTTGAAGGAGAGCTTTCTTGGAAAGGTAACCATATCGTTGGATGGCATTAGTAAAGCTGGCACTTGAAGGGGGCACCCAGATTTGTAGCTATGCCCCCTTGGCTTATGATTGGGCTCACTGGTTCTTAAAAAGTAATGTTCTGAGGAAACCAATTTCTCAAAAGTAAGGATGCTTGTTGAAATCCCTACCAATGAAGATTGCCAGTGAGAGAGTGGATGACAAGTTCTGCATGAGAAAAATGCTCAAGGGTAACAAGTTGAAGGAGAGCTTTCTTGGAAAGGTAACCATATCGTTGAATAGCATGAGTAAAGCTGGCACTTGAAGGGGGCACCCAGATTTGAAGCTATGCCCCCTTGGCTTATGATTGGGCTCACTGGTTCTTAAAAAGTAATGTTCTAAGGAAACCAATTTCTCAAAATTAAGGATGCTTGTTGAAATCCCTACCAATAAAGATTGCCAGTGAGAGAGTGGATGACACTGCATGAGAAATAGGCTCAAGGGTAACAAGTTGAAGAAGAGCTTTCTTGGAAAGGTAACCATATCGTTGAATAGCATGAGTAAAGCTGGCACTTGAAGGGGGCACCCAGATTTGAAGCTATGCCCCCTTGGCTTATGATTGGGCTCACTGGTTCTTAAAAAGTAATGTTCTGAGGAAACCAATTTCTCAAAAGTAAGGATGCTTGTTGAAATCCCTACCAATGAAGATTGCCAGTGAGAGAGTGGATGACAAGTTCTGCATGAGAAAAATGCTCAAGGGTAACAAGTTGAAGGAGAGCTTTCTTGGAAAGGTAACCATATCGTTGGATGGCATTAGTAAAGCTGGCACTTGAAGGGGGCACCCGGATTTGAACCAGGGACCTCTCGATCTGCAGTCGAAGGCTCTTCCACTGAGCTATACCCCCTTGGCTTATGATTGGGCTCACTGGTTCTTAAAAAGTAATGTTCTGAGGAAACCAATTTCTCAAAAGTAAGGATGCTTGTTGAAATCCCTACCAATGAAGATTGCAAGTGAGAGTGTGGATGACAAGTTCTGCATGAGAAAAATGCTCAAGGGTAACAAGTTGAAGGAGAGCTTTCTTGGAAAGGTAACCATATCGTTGGATGGCATTAGTAAAGCTGGCACTTGAAGGCGGCACCCAGATTTGAAGCTATGCCCCCTTGGCTTATGATTGGGCTCACTGGTTCTTAAAAAGTAATGTTCTGAGGAAACCAATTTCTCAAAATTAAGGATGCTTGTTGAAATCCCTACCAATAAAGATTGCCAGTGAGAGAGTGGATGACTCTGCATGAGAAATAGGCTCAAGGGTAACAAGTTGAAGAAGAGCTTTCTTGGAAAGGTAACCATATCGTTGGATGGCATTAGTAAAGCTGGCACTTGAAGGGGGCACCCAGATTTGAAGCTATGCCCCCTTGGCTTATGATTGGGCTCACTGGTTCTTAAAAAGTAATGTTCTGAGGAAACCAATTTCTCAAAAGTAAGGATGCTTGTTGAAATCCCTACCAATGAAGATTGCCAGTGAAAGTGTGGATGACAAGTTCTGCATGAGAAAAATGCTCAAGGGTAACAAGTTGAAGGAGAGCTTTCTTGGAAAGGTAACCATAACGTTGAATAGCATGAGTAAAGCTGGCACTTGAAGGGGGCACCCAGATTTGAAGCTATACCCCCTTGGCTTATGATTGGGCTCACTGGTTCTTAAAAAGTAATGTTCTGAGGAAACCAATTTCTCAAAAGTAAGGATGCTTGTTGAAATCCCTACCAATGAAGATTGCCAGTGAGAGAGTGGATGACAAGTTCTGCATGAGAAAAATGCTCAAGGGTAACAAGTTGAAGGAGAGCTTTCTTGGAAAGGTAACCATATCGTTGGATGGCATTAGTAAAGCTGGCACTTGAAGGGGGCACCCGGATTTGAACCAGGGACCTCTCGATCTGCAGTCGAATGCTCTTCCACTGAGCTATACCCCCTTGGCTTATGATTGGGCTCACTGGTTCTTAAAAAGTAATGTTCTGAGGAAACCAATTTCTCAAAAGTAAGGATGCTTGTTGAAATCCCTACCAATAAAGATTGCCAGTGAGAGAGTGGATGACTCTGCATGAGAAATAGGCTCAAGGGTAACAAGTTGAAGGAGAGCTTTCTTGGAAAGGTAACCATATCGTTGGATGGCATTAGTAAAGCTGGCACTTGAAGGGGGCACCCAGATTTGAAGCTATGCCCCCTTGGCTTATGATTGGGCTCACTGGTTCTTAAAAAGTAATGTTCTGAGGAAACCAATTTCTCAAAATTAAGGATGCTTGTTGAAATCCCTACCAATAAAGATTGCCAGTGAGAGAGTGGATGACTCTGCATGAGAAATAGGCTCAAGGGTAACAAGTTGAAGAAGAGCTTTCTTGGAAAGGTAACCATATCGTTGAATAGCATGAGTAAAGCTGGCACTTGAAGGGGGCACCCAGATTTGAAGCTATGCCCCCTTGGCTTATGATTGGGCTCACTGGTTCTTAAAAAGTAATGTTCTGAGGAAACCAATTTCTCAAAAGTAAGGATGCTTGTTGAAATCCCTACCAATGAAGATTGCCAGTGAGAGAGTGGATGACAAGTTCTGCATGAGAAAAATGCTCAAGGGTAACAAGTTGAAGGAGAGCTTTCTTGGAAAGGTAACCATATCGTTGGATGGCATTAGTAAAGCTGGCACTTGAAGGGGGCACCCGGATTTGAACCAGGGACCTCTCGATCTGCAGTCGAATGCTCTTCCACTGAGCTATACCCCCTTGGCTTATGATTGGGCTCACTGGTTCTTAAAAAGTAATGTTCTGAGGAAACCAATTTCTCAAAAGTAAGGATGCTTGTTGAAATCCCTACCAATGAAGATTGCCAGTGAGAGTGTGGATGACAAGTTCTGCATGAGAAAAATGCTCAAGGGTAACAAGTTGAAGGAGAGCTTTCTTGGAAAGGTAACCATAACGTTGAATAGCATGAGTAAAGCTGGCACTTGAAGGGGGCACCCAGATTTGAAGCTATACCCCCTTGGCTTATGATTGGGCTCACTGGTTCTTAAAAAGTAATGTTCTGAGGAAACCAATTTCTCAAAAGTAAGGATGCTTGTTGAAATCCCTACCAATAAAGATTGCCAGTGAGAGAGTGGATGACTCTGCATGAAAAATAGGCTCAAGGGTAACAAGTTGAAGGAGAGCTTTCTTGGAAAGGTAACCATATCGTTGGATGGCATTAGTAAAGCTGGCACTTGAAGGGGGCACCCAGATTTGAAGCTATGCCCCCTTGGCTTATGATTGGGCTCACTGGTTCTTAAAAAGTAATGTTCTGAGGAAACCAATTTCTCAAAAGTAAGGATGCTTGTTGAAATCCCTACCAATAAAGATTGCCAGTGAGAGAGTGGATGACTCTGCATGAGAAATAGGCTCAAGGGTAACAAGTTGAAGGAGAGCTTTCTTGGAAAGGTAACCATATCGTTGGATGGCATTAGTAAAGCTGGCACTTGAAGGGGGCACCCAGATTTGAAGCTATGCCCCCTTGGCTTATGATTGGGCTCACTGGTTCTTAAAAAGTAATGTTCTGAGGAAACCAATTTCTCAAAATTAAGGATGCTTGTTGAAATCCCTACCAATAAAGATTGCCAGTGAGAGAGTGGATGACTCTGCATGAGAAATAGGCTCAAGGGTAACAAGTTGAAGAAGAGCTTTCTTGGAAAGGTAACCATATCGTTGAATAGCATGAGTAAAGCTGGCACTTGAAGGGGGCACCCAGATTTGAAGCTATGCCCCCTTGGCTTATGATTGGGCTCACTGGTTCTTAAAAAGTAATGTTCTGAGGAAACCAATTTCTCAAAAGTAAGGATGCTTGTTGAAATCCCTACCAATGAAGATTGCAAGTGAGAGTGTGGATGACAAGTTCTGCATGAGAAAAATGCTCAAGGGTAACAAGTTGAAGGAGAGCTTTCTTGGAAAGGTAACCATATCGTTGGATGGCATTACTAAAGCTGGCACTTGAAGGGGGCACCCGGATTTGAACCAGGGACCTCTCGATCTGCAGTCGAATGCTCTTCCACTGAGCTATACCCCCTTGGCTTATGATTGGGCTCACTGGTTCTTAAAAAGTAATGTTCTGAGGAAACCAATTTCTCAAAAGTAAGGATGCTTGTTGAAATCCCTACCAATGAAGATTGCCAGTGAGAGAGTGGATGACAAGTTCTGCATGAGAAAAATGCTCAAGGGTAACAAGTTGAAGGAGAGCTTTCTTGGAAAGGTAACCATATCGTTGGATGGCATTAGTAAAGCTGGCACTTGAAGGGGGCACCCGGATATGAACCAGGGACCTCTCGATCTGCAGTCGAAGGCTCTTCCACTGAGCTATACCCCCTTGGCTTATGATTAGGCTCACTGGTTCTTAAAAAGTAATGTTCTGAGGAAACCAATTTCTCAAAAGTAAGGATGCTTGTTGAAATCCCTACCAATGAAGATTGCAAGTGAGAGTGTGGATGACAAGTTCTGCATGAGAAAAATGCTCAAGGGTAACAAGTTGAAGGAGAGCTTTCTTGGAAAGGTAACCATATCGTTGGATAGCATTAGTAAAGCTGGCACTTGAAGGGGGCACCCGGATATGAACCAGGGACCTCTCGATCTGCAGTCGAAGGCTCTTCCACTGAGCTATACCCCCTTGGCTTATGATTGGGCTCACTGGTTCTTAAAAAGTAATGTTCTGAGGAAACCAATTTCTCAAAAGTAAGGATGCTTGTTGAAATCCCTACCAATAAAGATTGCCAGTGAGAGAGTGGATGACTCTGCATGAAAAATAGGCTCAAGGGTAACAAGTTGAAGGAGAGCTTTCTTGGAAAGGTAACCATATCGTTGGATGGCATTAGTAAAGCTGGCACTTGAAGGGGGCACCCAGATTTGAAGCTATGCCCCCTTGGCTTATGATTGGGCTCACTGGTTCTTAAAAAGTAATGTTCTGAGGAAACCAATTTCTCAAAAGTAAGGATGCTTGTTGAAATCCCTACCAATAAAGATTGCCAGTGAGAGAGTGGATGACTCTGCATGAGAAATAGGCTCAAGGGTAACAAGTTGAAGGAGAGCTTTCTTGGAAAGGTAACCATATCGTTGGATGGCATTAGTAAAGCTGGCACTTGAAGGGGGCACCCAGATTTGAAGCTATGCCCCCTTGGCTTATGATTGGGCTCACTGGTTCTTAAAAAGTAATGTTCTGAGGAAACCAATTTCTCAAAATTAAGGATGCTTGTTGAAATCCCTACCAATAAAGATTGCCAGTGAGAGAGTGGATGACTCTGCATGAGAAATAGGCTCAAGGGTAACAAGTTGAAGAAGAGCTTTCTTGGAAAGGTAACCATATCGTTGAATAGCATGAGTAAAGCTGGCACTTGAAGGGGGCACCCAGATTTGAAGCTATGCCCCCTTGGCTTATGATTGGGCTCACTGGTTCTTAAAAAGTAATGTTCTGAGGAAACCAATTTCTCAAAAGTAAGGATGCTTGTTGAAATCCCTACCAATGAAGATTGCAAGTGAGAGTGTGGATGACAAGTTCTGCATGAGAAAAATGCTCAAGGGTAACAAGTTGAAGGAGAGCTTTCTTGGAAAGGTAACCATATCGTTGGATGGCATTACTAAAGCTGGCACTTGAAGGGGGCACCCGGATTTGAACCAGGGACCTCTCGATCTGCAGTCGAATGCTCTTCCACTGAGCTATACCCCCTTGGCTTATGATTGGGCTCACTGGTTCTTAAAAAGTAATGTTCTGAGGAAACCAATTTCTCAAAAGTAAGGATGCTTGTTGAAATCCCTACCAATGAAGATTGCCAGTGAGAGAGTGGATGACAAGTTCTGCATGAGAAAAATGCTCAAGGGTAACAAGTTGAAGGAGAGCTTTCTTGGAAAGGTAACCATATCGTTGGATGGCATTAGTAAAGCTGGCACTTGAAGGGGGCACCCGGATATGAACCAGGGACCTCTCGATCTGCAGTCGAAGGCTCTTCCACTGAGCTATACCCCCTTGGCTTATGATTAGGCTCACTGGTTCTTAAAAAGTAATGTTCTGAGGAAACCAATTTCTCAAAAGTAAGGATGCTTGTTGAAATCCCTACCAATGAAGATTGCAAGTGAGAGTGTGGATGACAAGTTCTGCATGAGAAAAATGCTCAAGGGTAACAAGTTGAAGGAGAGCTTTCTTGGAAAGGTAACCATATCGTTGGATAGCATTAGTAAAGCTGGCACTTGAAGGGGGCACCCGGATATGAACCAGGGACCTCTCGATCTGCAGTCGAAGGCTCTTCCACTGAGCTATACCCCCTTGGCTTATGATTGGGCTCACTGGTTCTTAAAAAGTAATGTTCTGAGGAAACCAATTTCTCAAAAGTAAGGATGCTTGTTGAAATCCCTACCAATGAAGATTGCAAGTGAGAGTGTGGATGACAAGTTCTGCATGAGAAAAATGCTCAAGGGTAACAAGTTGAAGGAGAGCTTTCTTGGAAAGGTAACCATATCGTTGGATGGCATTAGTAAAGCTGGCACTTGAAGGCGGCACCCAGATTTGAAGCTATGCCCCCTTGGCTTATGATTGGGCTCACTGGTTCTTAAAAAGTAATGTTCTGAGGAAACCAATTTCTCAAAAGTAAGGATGCTTGTTGAAATCCCTACCAATAAAGATTGCCAGTGAGAGAGTGGATGACTCTGCATGAGAAATAGGCTCAAGGGTAACAAGTTGAAGGAGAGCTTTCTTGGAAAGGTAACCATATCGTTGGATGGCATTAGTAAAGCTGGCACTTGAAGGGGGCACCCAGATTTGAAGCTATGCCCCCTTGGCTTATGATTGGGCTCACTGGTTCTTAAAAAGTAATGTTCTGAGGAAACCAATTTCTCAAAAGTAAGGATGCTTGTTGAAATCCCTACCAATAAAGATTGCCAGTGAGAGAGTGGATGACGCTGCATGAGAAATAGGCTCAAGGGTAACAAGTTGAAGAAGTGCTTTCTTGGAAAGGTAACCATATCGTTGAATAGCATGAGTAAAGCTGGCACTTGAAGGGGGCACCCAGATTTGAAGCTATGCCCCCTTGGCTTATGATTGGGCTCACTGGTTCTTAAAAAGTAATGTTCTGAGGAAACCAATTTCTCAAAAGTAAGGATGCTTGTTGAAATCCCTACCAATGAAGATTGCCAGTGAGAGAGTGGATGACAAGTTCTGCATGAGAAAAATGCTCAAGGGTAACAAGTTGAAGGAGAGCTTTCTTGGAAAGGTAACCATATCGTTGGATGGCATTAGTAAAGCTGGCACTTGAAGGGGGCACCCGGATTTGAACCATGAACCTCTCGATCTGCAGTCGAATGCTCTTCCACTGAGCTATACCCCCTTGGCTTATGATTGGGCTCACTGGTTCTTAAAAAGTAATGTTCTGAGGAAACCAATTTCTCAAAAGTAAGGATGCTTGTTGAAATCCCTACCAATGAAGATTGCCAGTGAGAGTGTGGATGACAAGTTCTGCATGAGAAAAATGCTCAAGGGTAACAAGTTGAAGGAGAGCTTTCTTGGAAAGGTAACCATAACGTTGAATAGCATGAGTAAAGCTGGCACTTGAAGGGGGCACCCAGATTTGAAGCTATACCCCCTTGGCTTATGATTGGGCTCACTGGTTCTTAAAAAGTAATGTTCTGAGGAAACCAATTTCTCAAAATTAAGGATGCTTGTTGAAATCCCTACCAATAAAGATTGCCAGTGAGAGAGTGGATGACTCTGCATGAGAAATAGGCTCAAGGGTAACAAGTTGAAGAAGAGCTTTCTTGGAAAGGTAACCATATCGTTGAATAGCATGAGTAAAGCTGGCACTTGAAGGGGGCACCCAGATTTGAAGCTATGCCCCCTTGGCTTATGATTGGGCTCACTGGTTCTTAAAAAGTAATGTTCTGAGGAAACCAATTTCTCAAAAGTAAGGATGCTTGTTGAAATCCCTACCAATGAAGATTGCCAGTGAGAGAGTGGATGACAAGTTCTGCATGAGAAAAATGCTCAAGGGTAACAAGTTGAAGGAGAGCTTTCTTGGAAAGGTAACCATATCGTTGGATGGCATTAGTAAAGCTGGCACTTGAAGGGGGCACCCGGATTTGAACCAGGGACCTCTCGATCTGCAGTCGAATGCTCTTCCACTGAGCTATACCCCCTTGGCTTATGATTGGGCTCACTGGTTCTTAAAAAGTAATGTTCTGAGGAAACCAATTTCTCAAAAGTAAGGATGCTTGTTGAAATCCCTACCAATGAAGATTGCCAGTGAGAGAGTGGATGACAAGTTCTGCATGAGAAAAATGCTCAAAGGTAACAAGTTGAAGGAGAGCTTTCTTGGAAAGGTAACCATATCGTTGGATGGCATTAGTAAAGCTGGCACTTGAAGGGGGCACCCGGATTTGAACCAGGGACCTCTCGATCTGCAGTCGAATGCTCTTCCACTGAGCTATACCCCCTTGGCTTATGATTGGGCTCACTGGTTCTTAAAAAGTAATGTTCTGAGGAAACCAATTTCTCAAAAGTAAGGATGCTTGTTGAAATCCCTACCAATGAAGATTGCCAGTGAGAGAGTGGATGACAAGTTCTGCATGAGAAAAATGCTCAAGGGTAACAAGTTGAAGGAGAGCTTTCTTGGAAAGGTAACCATATCGTTGGATGGCATTAGTAAAGCTGGCACTTGAAGGGGGCACCCGGATATGAACCAGGGACCTCTCGATCTGCAGTCGAAGGCTCTTCCACTGAGCTATACCCCCTTGGCTTATGATTGGGCTCACTGGTTCTTAAAAAGTAATGTTCTGAGGAAACCAATTTCTCAAAAGTAAGGATGCTTGTTGAAATCCCTACCAATGAAGATTGCAAGTGAGAGTGTGGATGACAAGTTCTGCATGAGAAAAATGCTCAAGGGTAACAAGTTGAAGGAGAGCTTTCTTGGAAAGGTAACCATATCGTTGGATGGCATTAGTAAAGCTGGCACTTGAAGGGGGCAC
This sequence comes from Eleutherodactylus coqui, assembly GCF_035609145.1. NCBI lineage: Eukaryota > Metazoa > Chordata > Amphibia > Anura > Eleutherodactylidae > Eleutherodactylus > Eleutherodactylus coqui. The sequence goes on along the minus strand of NC_089849.1, from coordinate 43,202,979 downwards.
CCGGATATGAACCAGGGACCTCTCGATCTGCAGTCGAAGGCTCTTCCACTGAGCTATACCCCCTTGGCTTATGATTGGGCTCACTGGTTCTTAAAAAGTAATGTTCTGAGGAAACCAATTTCTCAAAAGTAAGGATGCTTGTTGAAATCCCTACCAATGAAGATTGCAAGTGAGAGTGTGGATGACAAGTTCTGCATGAGAAAAATGCTCAAGGGTAACAAGTTGAAGGAGAGCTTTCTTGGAAAGGTAACCATATCGTTGAATAGCATGAGTAAAGCTGGCACTTGAAGGGGGCACCCAGATTTGAAGCTATGCCCCCTTGGCTTATGATTGGGCTCACTGGTTCTTAAAAAGTAATGTTCTGAGGAAACCAATTTCTCAAAAGTAAGGATGCTTGTTGAAATCCCTACCAATAAAGATTGCCAGTGAGAGAGTGGATGACTCTGCATGAGAAATAGGCTCAAGGGTAACAAGTTGAAGGAGAGCTTTCTTGGAAAGGTAACCATATCGTTGGATGGCATTAGTAAAGCTGGCACTTGAAGGGGGCACCCAGATTTGAAGCTATGCCCCCTTGGCTTATGATTGGGCTCACTGGTTCTTAAAAAGTAATGTTCTGAGGAAACCAATTTCTCAAAAGTAAGGATGCTTGTTGAAATCCCTACCAATAAAGATTGCCAGTGAGAGAGTGGATGACGCTGCATGAGAAATAGGCTCAAGGGTAACAAGTTGAAGAAGTGCTTTCTTGGAAAGGTAACCATATCGTTGAATAGCATGAGTAAAGCTGGCACTTGAAGGGGGCACCCAGATTTGAAGCTATGCCCCCTTGGCTTATGATTGGGCTCACTGGTTCTTAAAAAGTAATGTTCTGAGGAAACCAATTTCTCAAAAGTAAGGATGCTTGTTGAAATCCCTACCAATGAAGATTGCCAGTGAGAGAGTGGATGACAAGTTCTGCATGAGAAAAATGCTCAAGGGTAACAAGTTGAAGGGGAGCTTTCTTGGAAAGGTAACCATATCGTTGGATGGCATTAGTAAAGCTGGCACTTGAAGGGGGCACCCGGATATGAACCAGGGACCTCTCGATCTGCAGTCGAAGGCTCTTCCACTGAGCTATACCCCCTTGGCTTATGATTGGGCTCACTGGTTCTTAAAAAGTAATGTTCTGAGGAAACCAATTTCTCAAAAGTAAGGATGCTTGTTGAAATCCCTACCAATGAAGATTGCAAGTGAGAGTGTGGATGACAAGTTCTGCATGAGAAAAATGCTCAAGGGTAACAAGTTGAAGGAGAGCTTTCTTGGAAAGGTAACCATATCGTTGGATGGCATTAGTAAAGCTGGCACTTGAAGGCGGCACCCAGATTTGAAGCTATGCCCCCTTGGCTTATGATTGGGCTCACTGGTTCTTAAAAAGTAATGTTCTGAGGAAACCAATTTCTCAAAAGTAAGGATGCTTGTTGAAATCCCTACCAATAAAGATTGCCAGTGAGAGAGTGGATGACTCTGCATGAGAAATAGGCTCAAGGGTAACAAGTTGAAGGAGAGCTTTCTTGGAAAGGTAACCATATCGTTGGATGGCATTAGTAAAGCTGGCACTTGAAGGGGGCACCCAGATTTGAAGCTATGCCCCCTTGGCTTATGATTGGGCTCACTGGTTCTTAAAAAGTAATGTTCTGAGGAAACCAATTTCTCAAAAGTAAGGATGCTTGTTGAAATCCCTACCAATAAAGATTGCCAGTGAGAGAGTGGATGACGCTGCATGAGAAATAGGCTCAAGGGTAACAAGTTGAAGAAGAGCTTTCTTGGAAAGGTAACCATATCGTTGAATAGCATGAGTAAAGCTGGCACTTGAAGGGGGCACCCAGATTTGAAGCTATGCCCCCTTGGCTTATGATTGGGCTCACTGGTTCTTAAAAAGTAATGTTCTGAGGAAACCAATTTCTCAAAAGTAAGGATGCTTGTTGAAATCCCTACCAATGAAGATTGCCAGTGAGAGAGTGGATGACACTGCATGAGAAATAGGCTCAAGGGTAACAAGTTGAAGAAGAGCTTTCTTGGAAAGGTAACCATATCGTTGAATAGCATGAGTAAAGCTGGCACTTGAAGGGGGCACCCAGATTTGAAGCTATGCCCCCTTGGCTTATGATTGGGCTCACTGGTTCTTAAAAAGTAATGTTCTGAGGAAACCAATTTCTCAAAAGTAAGGATGCTTGTTGAAATCCCTACCAATAAAGATTGCCAGTGAGAGAGTGGATGACGCTGCATGAGAAATAGGCTCAAGGGTAACAAGTTGAAGAAGAGCTTTCTTGGAAAGGTAACCATATCGTTGAATAGCATGAGTAAAGCTGGCACTTGAAGGGGGCACCCAGATTTGAAGCTATGCCCCCTTGGCTTATGATTGGGCTCACTGGTTCTTAAAAAGTAATGTTCTGAGGAAACCAATTTCTCAAAAGTAAGGATGCTTGTTGAAATCCCTACCAATGAAGATTGCCAGTGAGAGAGTGGATGACAAGTTCTGCATGAGAAAAATGCTCAAGGGTAACAAGTTGAAGGAGAGCTTTCTTGGAAAGGTAACCATATCGTTGGATGGCATTAGTAAAGCTGGCACTTGAAGGGGGCACCCGGATTTGAACCAGGGACCTCTCGATCTGCAGTCGAATGCTCTTCCACTGAGCTATACCCCCTTGGCTTATGATTGGGCTCACTGGTTCTTAAAAAGTAATGTTCTGAGGAAACCAATTTCTCAAAAGTAAGGATGCTTGTTGAAATCCCTACCAATAAAGATTGCCAGTGAGAGAGTGGATGACACTGCATGAGAAATAGGCTCAAGGGTAACAAGTTGAAGAAGAGCTTTCTTAGAAAGGTAACCATATCGTTGAATAGCATGAGTAAAGCTGGCACTTGAAGGGGGCACCCAGATTTGAAGCTATGCCCCCTTGGCTTATGATTGGGCTCACTGGTTCTTAAAAAGTAATGTTCTGAGGAAACCAATTTCTCAAAAGTAAGGATGCTTGTTGAAATCCCTACCAATGAAGATTGCCAGTGAGAGAGTGGATGACAAGTTCTGCATGAGAAAAATGCTCAAGGGTAACAAGTTGAAGGAGAGCTTTCTTGGAAAGGTAACCATATCGTTGGATGGCATTAGTAAAGCTGGCACTTGAAGGGGGCACCCGGATTTGAACCAGGGACCTCTCGATCTGCAGTCGAATGCTCTTCCACTGAGCTATACCCCCTTGGCTTATGATTGGGCTCACTGGTTCTTAAAAAGTAATGTTCTGAGGAAACCAATTTCTCAAAAGTAAGGATGCTTGTTGAAATCCCTACCAATGAAGATTGCCAGTGAGAGAGTGGATGACAAGTTCTGCATGAGAAAAATGCTCAAAGGTAACAAGTTGAAGGAGAGCTTTCTTGGAAAGGTAACCATATCGTTGGATGGCATTAGTAAAGCTGGCACTTGAAGGGGGCACCCGGATTTGAACCAGGGACCTCTCGATCTGCAGTCGAATGCTCTTCCACTGAGCTATACCCCCTTGGCTTATGATTGGGCTCACTGGTTCTTAAAAAGTAATGTTCTGAGGAAACCAATTTCTCAAAAGTAAGGATGCTTGTTGAAATCCCTACCAATGAAGATTGCCAGTGAGAGAGTGGATGACAAGTTCTGCATGAGAAAAATGCTCAAGGGTAACAAGTTGAAGGAGAGCTTTCTTGGAAAGGTAACCATATCGTTGGATGGCATTAGTAAAGCTGGCACTTGAAGGGGGCACCCGGATATGAACCAGGGACCTCTCGATCTGCAGTCGAAGGCTCTTCCACTGAGCTATACCCCCTTGGCTTATGATTGGGCTCACTGGTTCTTAAAAAGTAATGTTCTGAGGAAACCAATTTCTCAAAAGTAAGGATGCTTGTTGAAATCCCTACCAATGAAGATTGCAAGTGAGAGTGTGGATGACAAGTTCTGCATGAGAAAAATGCTCAAGGGTAACAAGTTGAAGGAGAGCTTTCTTGGAAAGGTAACCATATCGTTGAATAGCATGAGTAAAGCTGGCACTTGAAGGGGGCACCCAGATTTGAAGCTATGCCCCCTTGGCTTATGATTGGGCTCACTGGTTCTTAAAAAGTAATGTTCTGAGGAAACCAATTTCTCAAAAGTAAGGATGCTTGTTGAAATCCCTACCAATAAAGATTGCCAGTGAGAGAGTGGATGACTCTGCATGAGAAATAGGCTCAAGGGTAACAAGTTGAAGGAGAGCTTTCTTGGAAAGGTAACCATATCGTTGGATGGCATTAGTAAAGCTGGCACTTGAAGGGGGCACCCAGATTTGAAGCTATGCCCCCTTGGCTTATGATTGGGCTCACTGGTTCTTAAAAAGTAATGTTCTGAGGAAACCAATTTCTCAAAAGTAAGGATGCTTGTTGAAATCCCTACCAATAAAGATTGCCAGTGAGAGAGTGGATGACGCTGCATGAGAAATAGGCTCAAGGGTAACAAGTTGAAGAAGAGCTTTCTTGGAAAGGTAACCATATCGTTGAATAGCATGAGTAAAGCTGGCACTTGAAGGGGGCACCCAGATTTGAAGCTATGCCCCCTTGGCTTATGATTGGGCTCACTGGTTCTTAAAAAGTAATGTTCTGAGGAAACCAATTTCTCAAAAGTAAGGATGCTTGTTGAAATCCCTACCAATGAAGATTGCCAGTGAGAGAGTGGATGACAAGTTCTGCATGAGAAAAATGCTCAAGGGTAACAAGTTGAAGGAGAGCTTTCTTGGAAAGGTAACCATATCGTTGGATGGCATTAGTAAAGCTGGCACTTGAAGGGGGCACCCGGATATGAACCAGGGACCTCGCGATCTGCAGTCGAAGGCTCTTCCACTGAGCTATACCCCCTTGGCTTATGATTGGGCTCACTGGTTCTTAAAAAGTAATGTTCTGAGGAAACCAATTTCTCAAAAGTAAGGATGCTTGTTGAAATCCCTACCAATAAAGATTGCCAGTGAGAGAGTGGATGACTCTGCATGAGAAATAGGCTCAAGGGTAACAAGTTGAAGGAGAGCTTTCTTGGAAAGGTAACCATATCGTTGGATGGCATTAGTAAAGCTGGCACTTGAAGGGGGCACCCAGATTTGAAGCTATGCCCCCTTGGCTTATGATTGGGCTCACTGGTTCTTAAAAAGTAATGTTCTGAGGAAACCAATTTCTCAAAAGTAAGGATGCTTGTTGAAATCCCTACCAATAAAGATTGCCAGTGAGAGAGTGGATGACGCTGCATGAGAAATAGGCTCAAGGGTAACAAGTTGAAGAAGTGCTTTCTTGGAAAGGTAACCATATCGTTGAATAGCATGAGTAAAGCTGGCACTTGAAGGGGGCACCCAGATTTGAAGCTATGCCCCCTTGGCTTATGATTGGGCTCACTGGTTCTTAAAAAGTAATGTTCTGAGGAAACCAATTTCTCAAAAGTAAGGATGCTTGTTGAAATCCCTACCAATGAAGATTGCCAGTGAGAGAGTGGATGACAAGTTCTGCATGAGAAAAATGCTCAAGGGTAACAAGTTGAAGGGGAGCTTTCTTGGAAAGGTAACCATATCGTTGGATGGCATTAGTAAAGCTGGCACTTGAAGGGGGCACCCGGATATGAACCAGGGACCTCGCGATCTGCAGTCGAAGGCTCTTCCACTGAGCTATACCCCCTTGGCTTATGATTGGGCTCACTGGTTCTTAAAAAGTAATGTTCTGAGGAAACCAATTTCTCAAAAGTAAGGATGCTTGTTGAAATCCCTACCAATAAAGATTGCCAGTGAGAGAGTGGATGACTCTGCATGAGAAATAGGCTCAAGGGTAACAAGTTGAAGGAGAGCTTTCTTGGAAAGGTAACCATATCGTTGGATGGCATTAGTAAAGCTGGCACTTGAAGGGGGCACCCAGATTTGAAGCTATGCCCCCTTGGCTTATGATTGGGCTCACTGGTTCTTAAAAAGTAATGTTCTGAGGAAACCAATTTCTCAAAAGTAAGGATGCTTGTTGAAATCCCTACCAATAAAGATTGCCAGTGAGAGAGTGGATGACGCTGCATGAGAAATAGGCTCAAGGGTAACAAGTTGAAGAAGTGCTTTCTTGGAAAGGTAACCATATCGTTGAATAGCATGAGTAAAGCTGGCACTTGAAGGGGGCACCCAGATTTGAAGCTATGCCCCCTTGGCTTATGATTGGGCTCACTGGTTCTTAAAAAGTAATGTTCTGAGGAAACCAATTTCTCAAAAGTAAGGATGCTTGTTGAAATCCCTACCAATGAAGATTGCCAGTGAGAGAGTGGATGACAAGTTCTGCATGAGAAAAATGCTCAAGGGTAACAAGTTGAAGGGGAGCTTTCTTGGAAAGGTAACCATATCGTTGGATGGCATTAGTAAAGCTGGCACTTGAAGGGGGCACCCGGATATGAACCAGGGACCTCTCGATCTGCAGTCGAAGGCTCTTCCACTGAGCTATACCCCCTTGGCTTATGATTGGGCTCACTGGTTCTTAAAAAGTAATGTTCTGAGGAAACCAATTTCTCAAAAGTAAGGATGCTTGTTGAAATCCCTACCAATGAAGATTGCAAGTGAGAGTGTGGATGACAAGTTCTGCATGAGAAAAATGCTCAAGGGTAACAAGTTGAAGGAGAGCTTTCTTGGAAAGGTAACCATATCGTTGGATGGCATTAGTAAAGCTGGCACTTGAAGGCGGCACCCAGATTTGAAGCTATGCCCCCTTGGCTTATGATTGGGCTCACTGGTTCTTAAAAAGTAATGTTCTGAGGAAACCAATTTCTCAAAAGTAAGGATGCTTGTTGAAATCCCTACCAATAAAGATTGCCAGTGAGAGAGTGGATGACTCTGCATGAGAAATAGGCTCAAGGGTAACAAGTTGAAGGAGAGCTTTCTTGGAAAGGTAACCATATCGTTGGATGGCATTAGTAAAGCTGGCACTTGAAGGGGGCACCCAGATTTGAAGCTATGCCCCCTTGGCTTATGATTGGGCTCACTGGTTCTTAAAAAGTAATGTTCTGAGGAAACCAATTTCTCAAAAGTAAGGATGCTTGTTGAAATCCCTACCAATAAAGATTGCCAGTGAGAGAGTGGATGACGCTGCATGAGAAATAGGCTCAAGGGTAACAAGTTGAAGAAGAGCTTTCTTGGAAAGGTAACCATATCGTTGAATAGCATGAGTAAAGCTGGCACTTGAAGGGGGCACCCAGATTTGAAGCTATGCCCCCTTGGCTTATGATTGGGCTCACTGGTTCTTAAAAAGTAATGTTCTGAGGAAACCAATTTCTCAAAAGTAAGGATGCTTGTTGAAATCCCTACCAATGAAGATTGCCAGTGAGAGAGTGGATGACACTGCATGAGAAATAGGCTCAAGGGTAACAAGTTGAAGAAGAGCTTTCTTGGAAAGGTAACCATATCGTTGAATAGCATGAGTAAAGCTGGCACTTGAAGGGGGCACCCAGATTTGAAGCTATGCCCCCTTGGCTTATGATTGGGCTCACTGGTTCTTAAAAAGTAATGTTCTGAGGAAACCAATTTCTCAAAAGTAAGGATGCTTGTTGAAATCCCTACCAATAAAGATTGCCAGTGAGAGAGTGGATGACGCTGCATGAGAAATAGGCTCAAGGGTAACAAGTTGAAGAAGAGCTTTCTTGGAAAGGTAACCATATCGTTGAATAGCATGAGTAAAGCTGGCACTTGAAGGGGGCACCCAGATTTGAAGCTATGCCCCCTTGGCTTATGATTGGGCTCACTGGTTCTTAAAAAGTAATGTTCTGAGGAAACCAATTTCTCAAAAGTAAGGATGCTTGTTGAAATCCCTACCAATGAAGATTGCCAGTGAGAGAGTGGATGACAAGTTCTGCATGAGAAAAATGCTCAAGGGTAACAAGTTGAAGGAGAGCTTTCTTGGAAAGGTAACCATATCGTTGGATGGCATTAGTAAAGCTGGCACTTGAAGGGGGCACCCGGATTTGAACCAGGGACCTCTCGATCTGCAGTCGAATGCTCTTCCACTGAGCTATACCCCCTTGGCTTATGATTGGGCTCACTGGTTCTTAAAAAGTAATGTTCTGAGGAAACCAATTTCTCAAAAGTAAGGATGCTTGTTGAAATCCCTACCAATAAAGATTGCCAGTGAGAGAGTGGATGACACTGCATGAGAAATAGGCTCAAGGGTAACAAGTTGAAGAAGAGCTTTCTTAGAAAGGTAACCATATCGTTGAATAGCATGAGTAAAGCTGGCACTTGAAGGGGGCACCCAGATTTGAAGCTATGCCCCCTTGGCTTATGATTGGGCTCACTGGTTCTTAAAAAGTAATGTTCTGAGGAAACCAATTTCTCAAAAGTAAGGATGCTTGTTGAAATCCCTACCAATGAAGATTGCCAGTGAGAGAGTGGATGACAAGTTCTGCATGAGAAAAATGCTCAAGGGTAACAAGTTGAAGGAGAGCTTTCTTGGAAAGGTAACCATATCGTTGGATGGCATTAGTAAAGCTGGCACTTGTAGGGGGCACCCGGATTTGAACCAGGGACGTCTCGATCTGCAGTCGAATGCTCTTCCACTGAGCTATACCCCCTTGGCTTATGATTGGGCTCACTGGTTCTTAAAAAGTAATGTTCTGAGGAAACCAATTTCTCAAAAGTAAGGATGCTTGTTGAAATCCCTACCAATAAAGATTGCCAGTGAGAGAGTGGATGACACTGCATGAGAAATAGGCTCAAGGGTAACAAGTTGTAGAAGAGCTTTCTTGGAAAGGTAACCATATCGTTGAATAGCATGAGTAAAGCTGGCACTTGAAGGGGGCACCCAGATTTGAAGCTATGCCCCCTTGGCTTATGATTGGGCTCACTGGTTCTTAAAAAGTAATGTTCTGAGGAAACCAATTTCTCAAAAGTAAGGATGCTTGTTGAAATCCCTACCAATAAAGATTGCCAGTGAGAGAGTGGATGACTCTGCATGAGAAATAGGCTCAAGGGTAACAAGTTGAAGGAGAGCTTTCTTGGAAAGGTAACCATATCGTTGGATGGCATTAGTAAAGCTGGCACTTGAAGGGGGCACCCAGATTTGAAGCTATGCCCCCGTGGCTTATGATTGGGCTCACTGGTTCTTAAAAAGTAATGTTCTGAGGAAACCAATTTCTCAAAATTAAGGATGCTTGTTGAAATCCCTACCAATAAAGATTGCCAGTGAGAGAGTGGATGACTCTGCATGAGAAATAGGCTCAAGGGTAACAAGTTGAAGAAGAGCTTTCTTGGAAAGGTAACCATATCGTTGAATAGCATGAGTAAAGCTGGCACTTGAAGGGGGCACCCAGATTTGAAGCTATGCCCCCTTGGCTTATGATTGGGCTCACTGGTTCTTAAAAAGTAATGTTCTGAGGAAACCAATTTCTCAAAAGTAAGGATGCTTGTTGAAATCCCTACCAATGAAGATTGCCAGTGAGAGAGTGGATGACAAGTTCTGCATGAGAAAAATGCTCAAGGGTAACAAGTTGAAGGAGAGCTTTCTTGGAAAGGTAACCATATCGTTGGATGGCATTAGTAAAGCTGGCACTTGTAGGGGGCACCCGGATTTGAACCAGGGACGTCTCGATCTGCAGTCGAATGCTCTTCCACTGAGCTATACCCCCTTGGCTTATGATTGGGCTCACTGGTTCTTAAAAAGTAATGTTCTGAGGAAACCAATTTCTCAAAAGTAAGGATGCTTGTTGAAATCCCTACCAATAAAGATTGCCAGTGAGAGAGTGGATGACACTGCATGAGAAATAGGCTCAAGGGTAACAAGTTGTAGAAGAGCTTTCTTGGAAAGGTAACCATATCGTTGAATAGCATGAGTAAAGCTGGCACTTGAAGGGGGCACCCAGATTTGAAGCTATGCCCCCTTGGCTTATGATTGGGCTCACTGGTTCTTAAAAAGTAATGTTCTGAGGAAACCAATTTCTCAAAAGTAAGGATGCTTGTTGAAATCCCTACCAATAAAGATTGCCAGTGAGAGAGTGGATGACTCTGCATGAGAAATAGGCTCAAGGGTAACAAGTTGAAGGAGAGCTTTCTTGGAAAGGTAACCATATCGTTGGATGGCATTAGTAAAGCTGGCACTTGAAGGGGGCACCCAGATTTGAAGCTATGCCCCCTTGGCTTATGATTGGGCTCACTGGTTCTTAAAAAGTAATGTTCTGAGGAAACCAATTTCTCAAAAGTAAGGATGCTTGTTGAAATCCCTACCAATAAAGATTGCCAGTGAGAGAGTGGATGACGCTGCATGAGAAATAGGCTCAAGGGTAACAAGTTGAAGAAGAGCTTTCTTGGAAAGGTAACCATATCGTTGAATAGCATGAGTAAAGCTGGCACTTGAAGGGGGCACCCAGATTTGAAGCTATGCCCCCTTGGCTTATGATTGGGCTCACTGGTTCTTAAAAAGTAATGTTCTGAGGAAACCAATTTCTCAAAAGTAAGGATGCTTGTTGAAATCCCTACCAATGAAGATTGCCAGTGAGAGAGTGGATGACAAGTTCTGCATGAGAAAAATGCTCAAGGGTAACAAGTTGAAGGAGAGCTTTCTTGGAAAGGTAACCATATCGTTGGATGGCATTAGTAAAGCTGGCACTTGAAGGGGGCACCCGGATTTGAACCAGGGACCTCTCGATCTGCAGTCGAATGCTCTTCCACTGAGCTATACCCCCTTGGCTTATGATTGGGCTCACTGGTTCTTAAAAAGTAATGTTCTGAGGAAACCAATTTCTCAAAAGTAAGGATGCTTGTTGAAATCCCTACCAATGAAGATTGCCAGTGAGAGAGTGGATGACAAGTTCTGCATGAGAAAAATGCTCAAAGGTAACAAGTTGAAGGAGAGCTTTCTTGGAAAGGTAACCATATCGTTGGATGGCATTAGTAAAGCTGGCACTTGAAGGGGGCACCCGGATTTGAACCAGGGACCTCTCGATCTGCAGTCGAATGCTCTTCCACTGAGCTATACCCCCTTGGCTTATGATTGGGCTCACTGGTTCTTAAAAAGTAATGTTCTGAGGAAACCAATTTCTCAAAAGTAAGGATGCTTGTTGAAATCCCTACCAATGAAGATTGCCAGTGAGAGAGTGGATGACAAGTTCTGCATGAGAAAAATGCTCAAGGGTAACAAGTTGAAGGAGAGCTTTCTTGGAAAGGTAACCATATCGTTGGATGGCATTAGTAAAGCTGGCACTTGAAGGGGGCACCCGGATATGAACCAGGGACCTCTCGATCTGCAGTCGAAGGCTCTTCCACTGAGCTATACCCCCTTGGCTTATGATTGGGCTCACTGGTTCTTAAAAAGTAATGTTCTGAGGAAACCAATTTCTCAAAAGTAAGGATGCTTGTTGAAATCCCTACCAATGAAGATTGCAAGTGAGAGTGTGGATGACAAGTTCTGCATGAGAAAAATGCTCAAGGGTAACAAGTTGAAGGAGAGCTTTCTTGGAAAGGTAACCATATCGTTGGATGGCATTAGTAAAGCTGGCACTTGAAGGGGGCACCCGGATATGAACCAGGGACCTCTCGATCTGCAGTCGAAGGCTCTTCCACTGAGCTATACCCCCTTGGCTTATGATTGGGCTCACTGGTTCTTAAAAAGTAATGTTCTGAGGAAACCAATTTCTCAAAAGTAAGGATGCTTGTTGAAATCCCTACCAATGAAGATTGCAAGTGAGAGTGTGGATGACAAGTTCTGCATGAGAAAAATGCTCAAGGGTAACAAGTTGAAGGAGAGCTTTCTTGGAAAGGTAACCATATCGTTGAATAGCATGAGTAAAGCTGGCACTTGAAGGGGGCACCCAGATTTGAAGCTATGCCCCCTTGGCTTATGATTGGGCTCACTGGTTCTTAAAAAGTAATGTTCTGAGGAAACCAATTTCTCAAAAGTAAGGATGCTTGTTGAAATCCCTACCAATAAAGATTGCCAGTGAGAGAGTGGATGACTCTGCATGAGAAATAGGCTCAAGGGTAACAAGTTGAAGGAGAGCTTTCTTGGAAAGGTAACCATATCGTTGGATGGCATTAGTAAAGCTGGCACTTGAAGGGGGCACCCAGATTTGAAGCTATGCCCCCTTGGCTTATGATTGGGCTCACTGGTTCTTAAAAAGTAATGTTCTGAGGAAACCAATTTCTCAAAAGTAAGGATGCTTGTTGAAATCCCTACCAATAAAGATTGCCAGTGAGAGAGTGGATGACGCTGCATGAGAAATAGGCTCAAGGGTAACAAGTTGAAGAAGTGCTTTCTTGGAAAGGTAACCATATCGTTGAATAGCATGAGTAAAGCTGGCACTTGAAGGGGGCACCCAGATTTGAAGCTATGCCCCCTTGGCTTATGATTGGGCTCACTGGTTCTTAAAAAGTAATGTTCTGAGGAAACCAATTTCTCAAAAGTAAGGATGCTTGTTGAAATCCCTACCAATGAAGATTGCCAGTGAGAGAGTGGATGACAAGTTCTGCATGAGAAAAATGCTCAAGGGTAACAAGTTGAAGGGGAGCTTTCTTGGAAAGGTAACCATATCGTTGGATGGCATTAGTAAAGCTGGCACTTGAAGGGGGCACCCGGATTTGAACCAGGGACCTCTCGATCTGCAGTCGAATGCTCTTCCACTGAGCTATACCCCCTTGGCTTATGATTGGGCTCACTGGTTCTTAAAAAGTAATGTTCTGAGGAAACCAATTTCTCAAAAGTAAGGATGCTTGTTGAAATCCCTACCAATGAAGATTGCCAGTGAGAGAGTGGATGACAAGTTCTGCATGAGAAAAATGCTCAAGGGTAACAAGTTGAAGGAGAGCTTTCTTGGAAAGGTAACCATATCGTTGGATGGCATTAGTAAAGCTGGCACTTGAAGGGGGCACCCGGATATGAACCAGGGACCTCTCGATCTGCAGTCGAAGGCTCTTCCACTGAGCTATACCCCCTTGGCTTATGATTGGGCTCACTGGTTCTTAAAAAGTAATGTTCTGAGGAAACCAATTTCTCAAAAGTAAGGATGCTTGTTGAAATCCCTACCAATGAAGATTGCAAGTGAGAGTGTGGATGACAAGTTCTGCATGAGAAAAATGCTCAAGGGTAACAAGTTGAAGGAGAGCTTTCTTGGAAAGGTAACCATATCGTTGAATAGCATGAGTAAAGCTGGCACTTGAAGGGGGCACCCAGATTTGAAGCTATGCCCCCTTGGCTTATGATTGGGCTCACTGGTTCTTAAAAAGTAATGTTCTGAGGAAACCAATTTCTCAAAAGTAAGGATGCTTGTTGAAATCCCTACCAATAAAGATTGCCAGTGAGAGAGTGGATGACTCTGCATGAGAAATAGGCTCAAGGGTAACAAGTTGAAGGAGAGCTTTCTTGGAAAGGTAACCATATCGTTGGATGGCATTAGTAAAGCTGGCACTTGAAGGGGGCACCCAGATTTGAAGCTATGCCCCCTTGGCTTATGATTGGGCTCACTGGTTCTTAAAAAGTAATGTTCTGAGGAAACCAATTTCTCAAAAGTAAGGATGCTTGTTGAAATCCCTACCAATAAAGATTGCCAGTGAGAGAGTGGATGACGCTGCATGAGAAATAGGCTCAAGGGTAACAAGTTGAAGAAGAGCTTTCTTGGAAAGGTAACCATATCGTTGAATAGCATGAGTAAAGCTGGCACTTGAAGGGGGCACCCAGATTTGAAGCTATGCCCCCTTGGCTTATGATTGGGCTCACTGGTTCTTAAAAAGTAATGTTCTGAGGAAACCAATTTCTCAAAAGTAAGGATGCTTGTTGAAATCCCTACCAATGAAGATTGCCAGTGAGAGAGTGGATGACAAGTTCTGCATGAGAAAAATGCTCAAGGGTAACAAGTTGAAGGAGAGCTTTCTTGGAAAGGTAACCATATCGTTGGATGGCATTAGTAAAGCTGGCACTTGAAGGGGGCACCCGGATATGAACCAGGGACCTCGCGATCTGCAGTCGAAGGCTCTTCCACTGAGCTATACCCCCTTGGCTTATGATTGGGCTCACTGGTTCTTAAAAAGTAATGTTCTGAGGAAACCAATTTCTCAAAAGTAAGGATGCTTGTTGAAATCCCTACCAATGAAGATTGCAAGTGAGAGTGTGGATGACAAGTTCTGCATGAGAAAAATGCTCAAGGGTAACAAGTTGAAGGAGAGCTTTCTTGGAAAGGTAACCATATCGTTGAATAGCATGAGTAAAGCTGGCACTTGAAGGGGGCACCCAGATTTGAAGCTATGCCCCCTTGGCTTATGATTGGGCTCACTGGTTCTTAAAAAGTAATGTTCTGAGGAAACCAATTTCTCAAAAGTAAGGATGCTTGTTGAAATCCCTACCAATAAAGATTGCCAGTGAGAGAGTGGATGACTCTGCATGAGAAATAGGCTCAAGGGTAACAAGTTGAAGGAGAGCTTTCTTGGAAAGGTAACCATATCGTTGGATGGCATTAGTAAAGCTGGCACTTGAAGGGGGCACCCAGATTTGAAGCTATGCCCCCTTGGCTTATAATTGGGCTCACTGGTTCTTAAAAAGTAATGTTCTGAGGAAACCAATTTCTCAAAAGTAAGGATGCTTGTTGAAATCCCTACCAATAAAGATTGCCAGTGAGAGAGTGGATGACGCTGCATGAGAAATAGGCTCAAGGGTAACAAGTTGAAGAAGTGCTTTCTTGGAAAGGTAACCATATCGTTGAATAGCATGAGTAAAGCTGGCACTTGAAGGGGGCACCCAGATTTGAAGCTATGCCCCCTTGGCTTATGATTGGGCTCACTGGTTCTTAAAAAGTAATGTTCTGAGGAAACCAATTTCTCAAAAGTAAGGATGCTTGTTGAAATCCCTACCAATGAAGATTGCCAGTGAGAGAGTGGATGACAAGTTCTGCATGAGAAAAATGCTCAAGGGTAACAAGTTGAAGGGGAGCTTTCTTGGAAAGGTAACCATATCGTTGGATGGCATTAGTAAAGCTGGCACTTGAAGGGGGCACCCGGATATGAACCAGGGACCTCTCGATCTGCAGTCGAAGGCTCTTCCACTGAGCTATACCCCCTTGGCTTATGATTGGGCTCACTGGTTCTTAAAAAGTAATGTTCTGAGGAAACCAATTTCTCAAAAGTAAGGATGCTTGTTGAAATCCCTACCAATGAAGATTGCAAGTGAGAGTGTGGATGACAAGTTCTGCATGAGAAAAATGCTCAAGGGTAACAAGTTGAAGGAGAGCTTTCTTGGAAAGGTAACCATATCGTTGGATGGCATTAGTAAAGCTGGCACTTGAAGGCGGCACCCAGATTTGAAGCTATGCCCCCTTGGCTTATGATTGGGCTCACTGGTTCTTAAAAAGTAATGTTCTGAGGAAACCAATTTCTCAAAAGTAAGGATGCTTGTTGAAATCCCTACCAATAAAGATTGCCAGTGAGAGAGTGGATGACTCTGCATGAGAAATAGGCTCAAGGGTAACAAGTTGAAGGAGAGCTTTCTTGGAAAGGTAACCATATCGTTGGATGGCATTAGTAAAGCTGGCACTTGAAGGGGGCACCCAGATTTGAAGCTATGCCCCCTTGGCTTATGATTGGGCTCACTGGTTCTTAAAAAGTAATGTTCTGAGGAAACCAATTTCTCAAAAGTAAGGATGCTTGTTGAAATCCCTACCAATAAAGATTGCCAGTGAGAGAGTGGATGACGCTGCATGAGAAATAGGCTCAAGGGTAACAAGTTGAAGAAGAGCTTTCTTGGAAAGGTAACCATATCGTTGAATAGCATGAGTAAAGCTGGCACTTGAAGGGGGCACCCAGATTTGAAGCTATGCCCCCTTGGCTTATGATTGGGCTCACTGGTTCTTAAAAAGTAATGTTCTGAGGAAACCAATTTCTCAAAAGTAAGGATGCTTGTTGAAATCCCTACCAATGAAGATTGCCAGTGAGAGAGTGGATGACACTGCATGAGAAATAGGCTCAAGGGTAACAAGTTGAAGAAGAGCTTTCTTGGAAAGGTAACCATATCGTTGAATAGCATGAGTAAAGCTGGCACTTGAAGGGGGCACCCAGATTTGAAGCTATGCCCCCTTGGCTTATGATTGGGCTCACTGGTTCTTAAAAAGTAATGTTCTGAGGAAACCAATTTCTCAAAAGTAAGGATGCTTGTTGAAATCCCTACCAATAAAGATTGCCAGTGAGAGAGTGGATGACGCTGCATGAGAAATAGGCTCAAGGGTAACAAGTTGAAGAAGAGCTTTCTTGGAAAGGTAACCATATCGTTGAATAGCATGAGTAAAGCTGGCACTTGAAGGGGGCACCCAGATTTGAAGCTATGCCCCCTTGGCTTATGATTGGGCTCACTGGTTCTTAAAAAGTAATGTTCTGAGGAAACCAATTTCTCAAAAGTAAGGATGCTTGTTGAAATCCCTACCAATGAAGATTGCCAGTGAGAGAGTGGATGACAAGTTCTGCATGAGAAAAATGCTCAAGGGTAACAAGTTGAAGGAGAGCTTTCTTGGAAAGGTAACCATATCGTTGGATGGCATTAGTAAAGCTGGCACTTGAAGGGGGCACCCGGATTTGAACCAGGGACCTCTCGATCTGCAGTCGAATGCTCTTCCACTGAGCTATACCCCCTTGGCTTATGATTGGGCTCACTGGTTCTTAAAAAGTAATGTTCTGAGGAAACCAATTTCTCAAAAGTAAGGATGCTTGTTGAAATCCCTACCAATAAAGATTGCCAGTGAGAGAGTGGATGACACTGCATGAGAAATAGGCTCAAGGGTAACAAGTTGAAGAAGAGCTTTCTTAGAAAGGTAACCATATCGTTGAATAGCATGAGTAAAGCTGGCACTTGAAGGGGGCACCCAGATTTGAAGCTATGCCCCCTTGGCTTATGATTGGGCTCACTGGTTCTTAAAAAGTAATGTTCTGAGGAAACCAATTTCTCAAAAGTAAGGATGCTTGTTGAAATCCCTACCAATGAAGATTGCCAGTGAGAGAGTGGATGACAAGTTCTGCATGAGAAAAATGCTCAAGGGTAACAAGTTGAAGGAGAGCTTTCTTGGAAAGGTAACCATATCGTTGGATGGCATTAGTAAAGCTGGCACTTGTAGGGGGCACCCGGATTTGAACCAGGGACGTCTCGATCTGCAGTCGAATGCTCTTCCACTGAGCTATACCCCCTTGGCTTATGATTGGGCTCACTGGTTCTTAAAAAGTAATGTTCTGAGGAAACCAATTTCTCAAAAGTAAGGATGCTTGTTGAAATCCCTACCAATAAAGATTGCCAGTGAGAGAGTGGATGACACTGCATGAGAAATAGGCTCAAGGGTAACAAGTTGTAGAAGAGCTTTCTTGGAAAGGTAACCATATCGTTGAATAGCATGAGTAAAGCTGGCACTTGAAGGGGGCACCCAGATTTGAAGCTATGCCCCCTTGGCTTATGATTGGGCTCACTGGTTCTTAAAAAGTAATGTTCTGAGGAAACCAATTTCTCAAAAGTAAGGATGCTTGTTGAAATCCCTACCAATAAAGATTGCCAGTGAGAGAGTGGATGACTCTGCATGAGAAATAGGCTCAAGGGTAACAAGTTGAAGGAGAGCTTTCTTGGAAAGGTAACCATATCGTTGGATGGCATTAGTAAAGCTGGCACTTGAAGGGGGCACCCAGATTTGAAGCTATGCCCCCGTGGCTTATGATTGGGCTCACTGGTTCTTAAAAAGTAATGTTCTGAGGAAACCAATTTCTCAAAATTAAGGATGCTTGTTGAAATCCCTACCAATAAAGATTGCCAGTGAGAGAGTGGATGACTCTGCATGAGAAATAGGCTCAAGGGTAACAAGTTGAAGAAGAGCTTTCTTGGAAAGGTAACCATATCGTTGAATAGCATGAGTAAAGCTGGCACTTGAAGGGGGCACCCAGATTTGAAGCTATGCCCCCTTGGCTTATGATTGGGCTCACTGGTTCTTAAAAAGTAATGTTCTGAGGAAACCAATTTCTCAAAAGTAAGGATGCTTGTTGAAATCCCTACCAATGAAGATTGCCAGTGAGAGAGTGGATGACAAGTTCTGCATGAGAAAAATGCTCAAGGGTAACAAGTTGAAGGAGAGCTTTCTTGGAAAGGTAACCATATCGTTGGATGGCATTAGTAAAGCTGGCACTTGTAGGGGGCACCCGGATTTGAACCAGGGACGTCTCGATCTGCAGTCGAATGCTCTTCCACTGAGCTATACCCCCTTGGCTTATGATTGGGCTCACTGGTTCTTAAAAAGTAATGTTCTGAGGAAACCAATTTCTCAAAAGTAAGGATGCTTGTTGAAATCCCTACCAATAAAGATTGCCAGTGAGAGAGTGGATGACACTGCATGAGAAATAGGCTCAAGGGTAACAAGTTGTAGAAGAGCTTTCTTGGAAAGGTAACCATATCGTTGAATAGCATGAGTAAAGCTGGCACTTGAAGGGGGCACCCAGATTTGAAGCTATGCCCCCTTGGCTTATGATTGGGCTCACTGGTTCTTAAAAAGTAATGTTCTGAGGAAACCAATTTCTCAAAAGTAAGGATGCTTGTTGAAATCCCTACCAATAAAGATTGCCAGTGAGAGAGTGGATGACTCTGCATGAGAAATAGGCTCAAGGGTAACAAGTTGAAGGAGAGCTTTCTTGGAAAGGTAACCATATCGTTGGATGGCATTAGTAAAGCTGGCACTTGAAGGGGGCACCCAGATTTGAAGCTATGCCCCCTTGGCTTATGATTGGGCTCACTGGTTCTTAAAAAGTAATGTTCTGAGGAAACCAATTTCTCAAAAGTAAGGATGCTTGTTGAAATCCCTACCAATAAAGATTGCCAGTGAGAGAGTGGATGACGCTGCATGAGAAATAGGCTCAAGGGTAACAAGTTGAAGAAGAGCTTTCTTGGAAAGGTAACCATATCGTTGAATAGCATGAGTAAAGCTGGCACTTGAAGGGGGCACCCAGATTTGAAGCTATGCCCCCTTGGCTTATGATTGGGCTCACTGGTTCTTAAAAAGTAATGTTCTGAGGAAACCAATTTCTCAAAAGTAAGGATGCTTGTTGAAATCCCTACCAATGAAGATTGCCAGTGAGAGAGTGGATGACAAGTTCTGCATGAGAAAAATGCTCAAGGGTAACAAGTTGAAGGAGAGCTTTCTTGGAAAGGTAACCATATCGTTGGATGGCATTAGTAAAGCTGGCACTTGAAGGGGGCACCCGGATTTGAACCAGGGACCTCTCGATCTGCAGTCGAATGCTCTTCCACTGAGCTATACCCCCTTGGCTTATGATTGGGCTCACTGGTTCTTAAAAAGTAATGTTCTGAGGAAACCAATTTCTCAAAAGTAAGGATGCTTGTTGAAATCCCTACCAATGAAGATTGCCAGTGAGAGAGTGGATGACAAGTTCTGCATGAGAAAAATGCTCAAAGGTAACAAGTTGAAGGAGAGCTTTCTTGGAAAGGTAACCATATCGTTGGATGGCATTAGTAAAGCTGGCACTTGAAGGGGGCACCCGGATTTGAACCAGGGACCTCTCGATCTGCAGTCGAATGCTCTTCCACTGAGCTATACCCCCTTGGCTTATGATTGGGCTCACTGGTTCTTAAAAAGTAATGTTCTGAGGAAACCAATTTCTCAAAAGTAAGGATGCTTGTTGAAATCCCTACCAATGAAGATTGCCAGTGAGAGAGTGGATGACAAGTTCTGCATGAGAAAAATGCTCAAGAGTAACAAGTTGAAGGAGAGCTTTCTTGGAAAGGTAACCATATCGTTGGATGGCATTAGTAAAGCTGGCACTTGAAGGGGGCACCCGGATATGAACCAGGGACCTCTCGATCTGCAGTCGAAGGCTCTTCCACTGAGCTATACCCCCTTGGCTTATGATTGGGCTCACTGGTTCTTAAAAAGTAATGTTCTGAGGAAACCAATTTCTCAAAAGTAAGGATGCTTGTTGAAATCCCTACCAATGAAGATTGCAAGTGAGAGTGTGGATGACAAGTTCTGCATGAGAAAAATGCTCAAGGGTAACAAGTTGAAGGAGAGCTTTCTTGGAAAGGTAACCATATCGTTGGATGGCATTAGTAAAGCTGGCACTTGAAGGGGGCACCCGGATATGAACCAGGGACCTCTCGATCTGCAGTCGAAGGCTCTTCCACTGAGCTATACCCCCTTGGCTTATGATTGGGCTCACTGGTTCTTAAAAAGTAATGTTCTGAGGAAACCAATTTCTCAAAAGTAAGGATGCTTGTTGAAATCCCTACCAATGAAGATTGCCAGTGAGAGAGTGGATGACAAGTTCTGCATGAGAAAAATGCTCAAGGGTAACAAGTTGAAGGAGAGCTTTCTTGGAAAGGTAACCATATCGTTGGATGGCATTAGTAAAGCTGGCACTTGAAGGGGGCACCCGGATATGAACCAGGGACCTCTCGATCTGCAGTCGAAGGCTCTTCCACTGAGCTATACCCCCTTGGCTTATGATTGGGCTCACTGGTTCTTAAAAAGTAATGTTCTGAGGAAACCAATTTCTCAAAAGTAAGGATGCTTGTTGAAATCCCTACCAATGAAGATTGCAAGTGAGAGTGTGGATGACAAGTTCTGCATGAGAAAAATGCTCAAGGGTAACAAGTTGAAGGAGAGCTTTCTTGGAAAGGTAACCATATCGTTGGATGGCATTAGTAAAGCTGGCACTTGAAGGGGGCACCCGGATATGAACCAGGGACCTCTCGATCTGCAGTCGAAGGCTCTTCCACTGAGCTATACCCCCTTGGCTTATGATTGGGCTCACTGGTTCTTAAAAAGTAATGTTCTGAGGAAACCAATTTCTCAAAAGTAAGGATGCTTGTTGAAATCCCTACCAATGAAGATTGCAAGTGAGAGTGTGGATGACAAGTTCTGCATGAGAAAAATGCTCAAGGGTAACAAGTTGAAGGAGAGCTTTCTTGGAAAGGTAACCATATCGTTGAATAGCATGAGTAAAGCTGGCACTTGAAGGGGGCACCCAGATTTGAAGCTATGCCCCCTTGGCTTATGATTGGGCTCACTGGTTCTTAAAAAGTAATGTTCTGAGGAAACCAATTTCTCAAAAGTAAGGATGCTTGTTGAAATCCCTACCAATAAAGATTGCCAGTGAGAGAGTGGATGACTCTGCATGAGAAATAGGCTCAAGGGTAACAAGTTGAAGGAGAGCTTTCTTGGAAAGGTAACCATATCGTTGGATGGCATTAGTAAAGCTGGCACTTGAAGGGGGCACCCAGATTTGAAGCTATGCCCCCTTGGCTTATGATTGGGCTCACTGGTTCTTAAAAAGTAATGTTCTGAGGAAACCAATTTCTCAAAAGTAAGGATGCTTGTTGAAATCCCTACCAATAAAGATTGCCAGTGAGAGAGTGGATGACGCTGCATGAGAAATAGGCTCAAGGGTAACAAGTTGAAGAAGTGCTTTCTTGGAAAGGTAACCATATCGTTGAATAGCATGAGTAAAGCTGGCACTTGAAGGGGGCACCCAGATTTGAAGCTATGCCCCCTTGGCTTATGATTGGGCTCACTGGTTCTTAAAAAGTAATGTTCTGAGGAAACCAATTTCTCAAAAGTAAGGATGCTTGTTGAAATCCCTACCAATGAAGATTGCCAGTGAGAGAGTGGATGACAAGTTCTGCATGAGAAAAATGCTCAAGGGTAACAAGTTGAAGGGGAGCTTTCTTGGAAAGGTAACCATATCGTTGGATGGCATTAGTAAAGCTGGCACTTGAAGGGGGCACCCGGATATGAACCAGGGACCTCTCGATCTGCAGTCGAAGGCTCTTCCACTGAGCTATACCCCCTTGGCTTATGATTGGGCTCACTGGTTCTTAAAAAGTAATGTTCTGAGGAAACCAATTTCTCAAAAGTAAGGATGCTTGTTGAAATCCCTACCAATGAAGATTGCAAGTGAGAGAGTGGATGACAAGTTCTGCATGAGAAAAATGCTCAAGGGTAACAAGTTGAAGGAGAGCTTTCTTGGAAAGGTAACCATATCGTTGGATGGCATTAGTAAAGCTGGCACTTCAAGGGGGCACCCAGATTTGAAGCTATGCCCCCTTGGCTTATGATTGGGCTCACTGGTTCTTAAAAAGTAATGTTCTGAGGAAACCAATTTCTCAAAAGTAAGGATGCTTGTTGAAATCCCTACCAATAAAGATTGCCAGTGAGAGAGTGGATGACTCTGCATGAGAAATAGGCTCAAGGGTAACAAGTTGAAGGAGAGCTTTCTTGGAAAGGTAACCATATCGTTGGATGGCATTAGTAAAGCTGGCACTTGAAGGGGGCACCCAGATTTGAAGCTATGCCCCCTTGGCTTATGATTGGGCTCACTGGTTCTTAAAAAGTAATGTTCTGAGGAAACCAATTTCTCAAAAGTAAGGATGCTTGTTGAAATCCCTACCAATAAAGATTGCCAGTGAGAGAGTGGATGACGCTGCATGAGAAATAGGCTCAAGGGTAACAAGTTGAAGAAGAGCTTTCTTGGAAAGGTAACCATATCGTTGAATAGCATGAGTAAAGCTGGCACTTGAAGGGGGCACCCAGATTTGAAGCTATGCCCCCTTGGCTTATGATTGGGCTCACTGGTTCTTAAAAAGTAATGTTCTGAGGAAACCAATTTCTCAAAAGTAAGGATGCTTGTTGAAATCCCTACCAATGAAGATTGCCAGTGAGAGAGTGGATGACAAGTTCTGCATGAGAAAAATGCTCAAGGGTAACAAGTTGAAGGAGAGCTTTCTTGGAAAGGTAACCATATCGTTGGATGGCATTAGTAAAGCTGGCACTTGAAGGGGGCACCCGGATATGAACCAGGGACCTCGCGATCTGCAGTCGAAGGCTCTTCCACTGAGCTATACCCCCTTGGCTTATGATTGGGCTCACTGGTTCTTAAAAAGTAATGTTCTGAGGAAACCAATTTCTCAAAAGTAAGGATGCTTGTTGAAATCCCTACCAATGAAGATTGCAAGTGAGAGTGTGGATGACAAGTTCTGCATGAGAAAAATGCTCAAGGGTAACAAGTTGAAGGAGAGCTTTCTTGGAAAGGTAACCATATCGTTGAATAGCATGAGTAAAGCTGGCACTTGAAGGGGGCACCCAGATTTGAAGCTATGCCCCCTTGGCTTATGATTGGGCTCACTGGTTCTTAAAAAGTAATGTTCTGAGGAAACCAATTTCTCAAAAGTAAGGATGCTTGTTGAAATCCCTACCAATAAAGATTGCCAGTGAGAGAGTGGATGACTCTGCATGAGAAATAGGCTCAAGGGTAACAAGTTGAAGGAGAGCTTTCTTGGAAAGGTAACCATATCGTTGGATGGCATTAGTAAAGCTGGCACTTGAAGGGGGCACCCAGATTTGAAGCTATGCCCCCTTGGCTTATGATTGGGCTCACTGGTTCTTAAAAAGTAATGTTCTGAGGAAACCAATTTCTCAAAAGTAAGGATGCTTGTTGAAATCCCTACCAATAAAGATTGCCAGTGAGAGAGTGGATGACGCTGCATGAGAAATAGGCTCAAGGGTAACAAGTTGAAGAAGTGCTTTCTTGGAAAGGTAACCATATCGTTGAATAGCATGAGTAAAGCTGGCACTTGAAGGGGGCACCCAGATTTGAAGCTATGCCCCCTTGGCTTATGATTGGGCTCACTGGTTCTTAAAAAGTAATGTTCTGAGGAAACCAATTTCTCAAAAGTAAGGATGCTTGTTGAAATCCCTACCAATGAAGATTGCCAGTGAGAGAGTGGATGACAAGTTCTGCATGAGAAAAATGCTCAAGGGTAACAAGTTGAAGGGGAGCTTTCTTGGAAAGGTAACCATATCGTTGGATGGCATTAGTAAAGCTGGCACTTGAAGGGGGCACCCGGATATGAACCAGGGACCTCTCGATCTGCAGTCGAAGGCTCTTCCACTGAGCTATACCCCCTTGGCTTATGATTGGGCTCACTGGTTCTTAAAAAGTAATGTTCTGAGGAAACCAATTTCTCAAAAGTAAGGATGCTTGTTGAAATCCCTACCAATGAAGATTGCAAGTGAGAGTGTGGATGACAAGTTCTGCATGAGAAAAATGCTCAAGGGTAACAAGTTGAAGGAGAGCTTTCTTGGAAAGGTAACCATATCGTTGGATGGCATTAGTAAAGCTGGCACTTGAAGGCGGCACCCAGATTTGAAGCTATGCCCCCTTGGCTTATGATTGGGCTCACTGGTTCTTAAAAAGTAATGTTCTGAGGAAACCAATTTCTCAAAAGTAAGGATGCTTGTTGAAATCCCTACCAATAAAGATTGCCAGTGAGAGAGTGGATGACTCTGCATGAGAAATAGGCTCAAGGGTAACAAGTTGAAGGAGAGCTTTCTTGGAAAGGTAACCATATCGTTGGATGGCATTAGTAAAGCTGGCACTTGAAGGGGGCACCCAGATTTGAAGCTATGCCCCCTTGGCTTATGATTGGGCTCACTGGTTCTTAAAAAGTAATGTTCTGAGGAAACCAATTTCTCAAAAGTAAGGATGCTTGTTGAAATCCCTACCAATAAAGATTGCCAGTGAGAGAGTGGATGACGCTGCATGAGAAATAGGCTCAAGGGTAACAAGTTGAAGAAGAGCTTTCTTGGAAAGGTAACCATATCGTTGAATAGCATGAGTAAAGCTGGCACTTGAAGGGGGCACCCAGATTTGAAGCTATGCCCCCTTGGCTTATGATTGGGCTCACTGGTTCTTAAAAAGTAATGTTCTGAGGAAACCAATTTCTCAAAAGTAAGGATGCTTGTTGAAATCCCTACCAATGAAGATTGCCAGTGAGAGAGTGGATGACACTGCATGAGAAATAGGCTCAAGGGTAACAAGTTGAAGAAGAGCTTTCTTGGAAAGGTAACCATATCGTTGAATAGCATGAGTAAAGCTGGCACTTGAAGGGGGCACCCAGATTTGAAGCTATGCCCCCTTGGCTTATGATTGGGCTCACTGGTTCTTAAAAAGTAATGTTCTGAGGAAACCAATTTCTCAAAAGTAAGGATGCTTGTTGAAATCCCTACCAATAAAGATTGCCAGTGAGAGAGTGGATGACGCTGCATGAGAAATAGGCTCAAGGGTAACAAGTTGAAGAAGAGCTTTCTTGGAAAGGTAACCATATCGTTGAATAGCATGAGTAAAGCTGGCACTTGAAGGGGGCACCCAGATTTGAAGCTATGCCCCCTTGGCTTATGATTGGGCTCACTGGTTCTTAAAAAGTAATGTTCTGAGGAAACCAATTTCTCAAAAGTAAGGATGCTTGTTGAAATCCCTACCAATGAAGATTGCCAGTGAGAGAGTGGATGACAAGTTCTGCATGAGAAAAATGCTCAAGGGTAACAAGTTGAAGGAGAGCTTTCTTGGAAAGGTAACCATATCGTTGGATGGCATTAGTAAAGCTGGCACTTGTAGGGGGCACCCGGATTTGAACCAGGGACGTCTCGATCTGCAGTCGAATGCTCTTCCACTGAGCTATACCCCCTTGGCTTATGATTGGGCTCACTGGTTCTTAAAAAGTAATGTTCTGAGGAAACCAATTTCTCAAAAGTAAGGATGCTTGTTGAAATCCCTACCAATAAAGATTGCCAGTGAGAGAGTGGATGACACTGCATGAGAAATAGGCTCAAGGGTAACAAGTTGTAGAAGAGCTTTCTTGGAAAGGTAACCATATCGTTGAATAGCATGAGTAAAGCTGGCACTTGAAGGGGGCACCCAGATTTGAAGCTATGCCCCCTTGGCTTATGATTGGGCTCACTGGTTCTTAAAAAGTAATGTTCTGAGGAAACCAATTTCTCAAAAGTAAGGATGCTTGTTGAAATCCCTACCAATAAAGATTGCCAGTGAGAGAGTGGATGACTCTGCATGAGAAATAGGCTCAAGGGTAACAAGTTGAAGGAGAGCTTTCTTGGAAAGGTAACCATATCGTTGGATGGCATTAGTAAAGCTGGCACTTGAAGGGGGCACCCAGATTTGAAGCTATGCCCCCGTGGCTTATGATTGGGCTCACTGGTTCTTAAAAAGTAATGTTCTGAGGAAACCAATTTCTCAAAATTAAGGATGCTTGTTGAAATCCCTACCAATAAAGATTGCCAGTGAGAGAGTGGATGACTCTGCATGAGAAATAGGCTCAAGGGTAACAAGTTGAAGAAGAGCTTTCTTGGAAAGGTAACCATATCGTTGAATAGCATGAGTAAAGCTGGCACTTGAAGGGGGCACCCAGATTTGAAGCTATGCCCCCTTGGCTTATGATTGGGCTCACTGGTTCTTAAAAAGTAATGTTCTGAGGAAACCAATTTCTCAAAAGTAAGGATGCTTGTTGAAATCCCTACCAATGAAGATTGCCAGTGAGAGAGTGGATGACAAGTTCTGCATGAGAAAAAGGCTCAAGGGTAACAAGTTGAAGGAGAGCTTTCTTGGAAAGGTAACCATATCGTTGGATGGCATTAGTAAAGCTGGCACTTGTAGGGGGCACCCGGATTTGAACCAGGGACCTCTCGATCTGCAGTCGAATGCTCTTCCACTGAGCTATACCCCCTTGGCTTATAATTGGGCTCACTGGTTCTTAAAAAGTAATGTTCTGAGGAAACCAATTTCTCAAAAGTAAGGATGCTTGTTGAAATCCCTACCAATAAAGATTGCCAGTGAGAGAGTGGATGACACTGCATGAGAAATAGGCTCAAGGGTAACAAGTTGTAGAAGAGCTTTCTTGGAAAGGTAACCATATCGTTGAATAGCATGAGTAAAGCTGGCACTTGAAGGGGGCACCCAGATTTGAAGCTATGCCCCCTTGGCTTATGATTGGGCTCACTGGTTCTTAAAAAGTAATGTTCTGAGGAAACCAATTTCTCAAAAGTAAGGATGCTTGTTGAAATCCCTACCAATAAAGATTGCCAGTGAGAGAGTGGATGACTCTGCATGAGAAATAGGCTCAAGGGTAACAAGTTGAAGGAGAGCTTTCTTGGAAAGGTAACCATATCGTTGGATGGCATTAGTAAAGCTGGCACTTGAAGGGGGCACCCAGATTTGAAGCTATGCCCCCGTGGCTTATGATTGGGCTCACTGGTTCTTAAAAAGTAATGTTCTGAGGAAACCAATTTCTCAAAAGTAAGGATGCTTGTTGAAATCCCTACCAATAAAGATTGCCAGTGAGAGAGTGGATGACTCTGCATGAGAAATAGGCTCAAGGGTAACAAGTTGAAGGAGAGCTTTCTTGGAAAGGTAACCATATCGTTGGATGGCATTCGTAAAGCTGGCACTTGAAGGGGGCACCCAGATTTGAAGCTATGCCCCCTTGGCTTATGATTGGGCTCACTGGTTCTTAAAAAGTAATGTTCTGAGGAAACCAATTTCTCAAAAGTAAGGATGCTTGTTGAAATCCCTACCAATAAAGATTGCCAGTGAGAGAGTGGATGACTCTGCATGAGAAATAGGCTCAAGGGTAACAAGTTGAAGAAGAGCTTTCTTGGAAAGGTAACCATATCGTTGAATAGCATGAGTAAAGCTGGCACTTGAAGGGGGCACCCAGATTTGAAGCTATGCCCCCTTGGCTTATGATTGGGCTCACTGGTTCTTAAAAAGTAATGTTCTGAGGAAACCAATTTCTCAAAAGTAAGGATGCTTGTTGAAATCCCTACCAATGAAGATTGCCAGTGAGAGAGTGGATGACAAGTTCTGCATGAGAAAAATGCTCAAGGGTAACAAGTTGAAGGAGAGCTTTCTTGGAAAGGTAACCATATCGTTGGATGGCATTAGTAAAGCTGGCACTTGAAGGGGGCACCCGGATTTGAACCAGAGACCTCTCGATCTGCAGTCGAATGCTCTTCCACTGAGCTATACCCCCTTGGCTTAAGATTGGGCTCACTGGTTCTTAAAAAGTAATGTTCTGAGGAAACCAATTTCTCAAAAGTAAGGATGCTTGTTGAAATCCCTACCAATAAAGATTGCCAGTGAGAGAGTGGATGACTCTGCATGAGAAATAGGCTCAAGGGTAACAAGTTGAAGGAGAGCTTTCTTGGAAAGGTAACCATATCGTTGGATGGCATTAGTAAAGCTGGCACTTGAAGGGGGCACCCAGATTTGAAGCTATGCCCCCTTGGCTTATGATTGGGCTCACTGGTTCTTAAAAAGTAATGTTCTGAGGAAACCAATTTCTCAAAAGTAAGGATGCTTGTTGAAATCCCTACCAATAAAGATTGCCAGTGAGAGAGTGGATGACGCTGCATGAGAAATAGGCTCAAGGGTAACAAGTTGAAGAAGAGCTTTCTTGGAAAGGTAACCATATCGTTGAATAGCATGAGTAAAGCTGGCACTTGAAGGGGGCACCCAGATTTGAAGCTATGCCCCCTTGGCTTATGATTGGGCTCACTGGTTCTTAAAAAGTAATGTTCTGAGGAAACCAATTTCTCAAAAGTAAGGATGCTTGTTGAAATCCCTACCAATGAAGATTGCCAGTGAGAGAGTGGATGACAAGTTCTGCATGAGAAAAATGCTCAAGGGTAACAAGTTGAAGGAGAGCTTTCTTGGAAAGGTAACCATATCGTTGGATGGCATTAGTAAAGCTGGCACTTGAAGGGGGCACCCGGATTTGAACCAGGGACCTCTCGATCTGCAGTCGAATGCTCTTCCACTGAACTATACCCCCTTGGCTTATGATTGGGCTCACTGGTTCTTAAAAAGTAATGTTCTGAGGAAACCAATTTCTCAAAAGTAAGGATGCTTGTTGAAATCCCTACCAATGAAGATTGCCAGTGAGAGTGTGGATGACAAGTTCTGCATGAGAAAAATGCTCAAGGGTAACAAGTTGAAGGAGAGCTTTCTTGGAAAGGTAACCATATCGATGGATGGCATTAGTAAAGCTGGCACTTGAAGGGGGCACCCGGATTGGAACCAGGGACCTCTCGATCTGCAGTCGAATGCTCTTCCACTGAGCTATACCCCCTTGGCTTATGATTGGGCTCACTGGTTCTTAAAAAGTAATGTTCTGAGGAAACCAATTTCTCAAAAGTAAGGATGCTTGTTGAAATCCCTACCAATAAAGATTGCCAGTGAGAGAGTGGATGACTCTGCATGAGAAATAGGCTCAAGGGTAACAAGTTGAAGGAGAGCTTTCTTGGAAAGGTAACCATATCGTTGGATGGCATTCGTAAAGCTGGCACTTGAAGGGGGCACCCAGATTTGAAGCTATGCCCCCTTGGCTTATGATTGGGCTCACTGGTTCTTAAAAAGTAATGTTCTGAGGAAACCAATTTCTCAAAAGTAAGGATGCTTGTTGAAATCCCTACCAATAAAGATTGCCAGTGAGAGAGTGGATGACTCTGCATGAGAAATAGGCTCAAGGGTAACAAGTTGAAGAAGAGCTTTCTTGGATAGGTAACCATATCGTTGAATAGCATGAGTAAAGCTGGCACTTGAAGGGGGCACCCAGATTTGAAGCTATGCCCCCTTGGCTTATGATTGGGCTCACTGGTTCTTAAAAAGTAATGTTCTGAGGAAACCAATTTCTCAAAAGTAAGGATGCTTGTTGAAATCCCTACCAATGAAGATTGCCAGTGAGAGAGTGGATGACAAGTTCTGCATGAGAAAAATGCTCAAGGGTAACAAGTTGAAGGAGAGCTTTCTTGGAAAGGTAACCATATCGTTGGATGGCATTAGTAAAGCTGGCACTTGAAGGGGGCACCCGGATTTGAACCAGGGACCTCTCGATCTGCAGTCGAATGCTCTTCCACTGAACTATACCCCCTTGGCTTATGATTGGGCTCACTGGTTCTTAAAAAGTAATGTTCTGAGGAAACCAATTTCTCAAAATTAAGGATGCTTGTTGAAATCCCTACCAATAAAGATTGCCAGTGAGAGAGTGGATGACACTGCATGAGAAATAGGCTCAAGGGTAACAAGTTGAAGAAGAGCTTTCTTGGAAAGGTAACCATATCGTTGAATAGCATGAGTAAAGCTGGCACTTGAAGGGGGCACCCAGATTTGAAGCTATGCCCCCTTGGCTTATGATTGGGCTCACTGGTTCTTAAAAAGTAATGTTCTGAGGAAACCAATTTCTCAAAAGTAAGGATGCTTGTTGAAATCCCTACCAATGAAGATTGCCAGTGAGAGAGTGGATGACAAGTTCTGCATGAGAAAAAGGCTCAAGGGTAACAAGTTGAAGGAGAGCTTTCTTGGAAAGGTAACCATATCGTTGGATGGCATTAGTAAAGCTGGCACTTGTAGGGGGCACCCGGATTTGAACCAGGGACCTCTCGATCTGCAGTCGAATGCTCTTCCACTGAGCTATACCCCCTTGGCTTATAATTGGGCTCACTGGTTCTTAAAAAGTAATGTTCTGAGGAAACCAATTTCTCAAAATTAAGGATGCTTGTTGAAATCCCTACCAATAAAGATTGCCAGTGAGAGAGTGGATGACACTGCATGAGAAATAGGCTCAAGGGTAACAAGTTGAAGAAGAGCTTTCTTGGAAAGGTAACCATATCGTTGAATAGCATGAGTAAAGCTGGCACTTGAAGGGGGCACCCAGATTTGAAGCTATGCCCCCTTGGCTTATGATTGGGCTCACTGGTTCTTAAAAAGTAATGTTCTGAGGAAACCAATTTCTCAAAAGTAAGGATGCTTGTTGAAATCCCTACCAATGAAGATTGCCAGTGAGAGAGTGGATGACAAGTTCTGCATGAGAAAAATACTCAAGGGTAACAAGTTGAAGGAGAGCTTTCTTGGAAAGGTAACCATATCGTTGGATGGCATTAGTAAAGCTGGCACTTGAAGGGGGCACCCGGATTTGAACCAGGGACCTCTCGATCTGCAGTTGAATGCTCTTCCACTGAGCTATACCCCCTTGGCTTATGATTGGGCTCACTGGTTCTTAAAAAGTAATGTTCTGAGGAAAATAATTTCTCAAAAGTAAGGATGCTTGTTGAAATCCCTACCAATAAAGATTGCCAGTGAGAGAGTGGATGACTCTGCATGAGAAATAGGCTCAAGGGTAACAAGTTGAAGAAGAGCTTTCTTGGAAAGGTAACCATATCGTTGAATAGCATGAGTAAAGCTGGCACTTGAAGGGGGCACCCAGATTTGAAGCTATGCCCCTTGGCTTATGATTGGGCTCACTGGTTCTTAAAAAGTAATGTTCTGAGGAAACCAATTTCTCAAAAGTAAGGATGCTTGTTGAAATCCCTACCAATAAAGATTGCCAGTGAGAGAGTGGATGACTCTGCATGAGAAATAGGCTCAAGGGTAACAAGTTGAAGGAGAGCTTTCTTGGAAAGGTAACCATATCGTTGGATGGCATTAGTAAAGCTGGCACTTGAAGGGGGCACCCGGATTTGAACCAGGGACCTCTCGATCTGCAGTCGAATGCTCTTCCACTGAGCTATACCCCCTTGGCTTATGATTGGGCTCACTGGTTCTTAAAAAGTAATGTTCTGAGGAAACCAATTTCTCAAAAGTAAGGATGCTTGTTGAAATCCCTACCAATAAAGATTGCCAGTGAGAGAGTGGATGACTCTGCATGAGAAAAAGGCTCAAGGGTAACAAGTTGAAGAAGAGCTTTCTTGGAAAGGTAACCATATCGTTGAATAGCATGAGTAAAGCTGGCACTTGAAGGGGGCACCCAGATTTGAAGCTATGCCCCCTTGGCTTATGATTGGGCTCACTGGTTCTTAAAAAGTAATGTTCTGAGGAAACCAATTTCTCAAAAGTAAGGATGCTTGTTGAAATCCCTACCAATGAAGATTGCCAGTGAGAGTGTGGATGACAAGTTCTGCATGAGAAAAATGCTCAAGGGTAACAAGTTGAAGGAGAGCTTTCTTGGAAAGGTAACCATATCGTTGGATGGCATTAGTAAAGCTGGCACTTGAAGGGGGCACCCGGATTTGAACCAGGGACCTCGCGATCTGCAGTCGAATGCTCTTCCACTGAGCTACACCCCCTTGGCTTATGATTGGGCTCACTGGTTCTTAAAAAGTAATGTTCTGAGGAAACCAATTTCTCAAAAGTAAGGATGCTTGTTGAAATCCCTACCAATAAAGATTGCCAGTGAGAGAGTGGATGACTCTGCATGAGAAATAGGCTCAAGGGTAACAAGTTGAAGAAGAGCTTTCTTGGAAAGGTAACCATATCGTTGAATAGCATGAGTAAAGCTGGCACTTGAAGGGGGCACCCAGATTTGAAGCTATGCCCCCTTGGCTTATGATTGGGCTCACTGGTTCTTAAAAAGTAATGTTCTGAGGAAACCAATTTCTCAAAAGTAAGGATGCTTGTTGAAATCCCTACCAATGAAGATTGCCAGTGAGAGTGTGGATGACAAGTTCTGCATGAGAAAAATGCTCAAGGGTAACAAGTTGAAGGAGAGCTTTCTTGGAAAGGTAACCATATCGTTGGATGGCATTAGTAAAGCTGGCACTTGAAGGGGGCACCCGGATTTGAACCAGGGACCTCTCGATCTGCAGTCGAATGCTCTTCCACTGAGCTATACCCCCTTGGCTTATGATTGGGCTCACTGGTTCTTAAAAAGTAATGTTCTGAGGAAACCAATTTCTCAAAAGTAAGGATGCTTGTTGAAATCCCTACCAATAAAGATTGCCAGTGAGAGAGTGGATGACTCTGCATGAGAAATAGGCTCAAGGGTAACAAGTTGAAGGAGAGCTTTCTTGGAAAGGTAACCATATCGTTGGATGGCATTAGTAAAGCTGGCACTTGAAGGGGGCACCCAGATTTGAAGCTATGCCCCCTTGGCTTATGATTGGGCTCACTGGTTCTTAAAAAGTAATGTTCTGAGGAAACCAATTTCTCAAAAGTAAGGATGCTTGTTGAAATCCCTACCAATAAAGATTGCCAGTGAGAGAGTGGATGACTCTGCATGAGAAATAGGCTCAAGGGTAACAAGTTGAAGAAGAGCTTTCCTGGAAAGGTAACCATATCGTTGAATAGCATGAGTAAAGCTGGCACTTGAAGGGGGCACCCAGATTTGAAGCTATGCCCCCTTGGCTTATGATTGGGCTAACTGGTTCTTAAAAAGTAATGTTCTGAGGAAACCAATTTCTCAAAAGTAAGGATGCTTGTTGAAATCCCTACCAATGAAGATTGCCAGTGAGAGAGTGGATGACAAGTTCTGCATGAGAAAAATGCTCAAGGGTAACAAGTTGAAGGAGAGCTTTCATGGAAAGGTAACCATATCGTTGGATGGCATTAGTAAAGCTGGCACTTGAAGGGGGCACCCGGATTTGAACCAGGGACCTCTCGATCTGCAGTCGAATGCTCTTCCACTGAGCTATACCCCCTTGGCTTATGATTGGGCTCACTGGTTCTTAAAAAGTAATGTTCTGAGGAAACCAATTTCTCAAAAGTAAGGATGCTTGTTGAAATCCCTACCAATAAAGATTGCCAGTGAGAGAGTGGATGACACTGCATGAGAAATAGGCTCAAGGGTAACAAGTTGAAGAAGAGCTTTCTTGGAAAGGTAACCATATCGTTGAATAGCATGAGTAAAGCTGGCACTTGAAGGGGGCACCCAGATTTGAAGCTATGCCCCCTTGGCTTATGATTGGGCTCACTGGTTCTTAAAAAGTAATGTTCTGAGGAAACCAATTTCTCAAAAGTAAGGATGCTTGTTGAAATCCCTACCAATGAAGATTGCCAGTGAGAGTGTGGATGACAAGTTCTGCATGAGAAAAATGCTCAAGGGTAACAAGTTGAAGGAGAGCTTTCTTGGAAAGGTAACCATATCGTTGGATGGCATTAGTAAAGCTGGCACTTGAAGGGGGCACCTGGATTTGAACCAGGGACCTCTCGATCTGCAGTCGAATGCTCTTCCACTGAGCTATACCCCCTTGGCTTATGATTGGGCTCACTGGTTCTTAAAAAGTAATGTTCTGAGGAAACCAATTTCTCAAAAGTAAGGATGCTTGTTGAAATCCCTACCAATGAAGATTGCCAGTGAGAGAGTGGATGACAAGTTCTGCATGAGAAAAATGCTCAAGGGTAACAAGTTGAAGGAGAGCTTTCTTGGAAAGGTAACCATATCGTTGGATGGCATTAGTAAAGCTGGCACTTGAAGGTGCACCCGGATTTGAACCAGGGACCTCTCGATCTGCAGTCGAATGCTCTTCCACTGAGCTATACCCCCTTGGCTTATGATTGGGCTCACTGGTTCTTAAAAAGTAATGTTCTGAGGAAACCAATTTCTCAAAAGTAAGGATGCTTGTTGAAATCCCTACCAATAAAGATTGCCAGTGAGAGAGTGGATGACACTGCATGAGAAATAGGCTCAAGGGTAACAAGTTGAAGAAGAGCTTTCTTGGAAAGGTAACCATATCGTTGAATAGCATGAGTAAAGCTGGCACTTGAAGGGGGCACCCAGATTTGAAGCTATGCCCCCTTGGCTTATGATTGGGCTCACTGGTTCTTAAAAAGTAATGTTCTGAGGAAACCAATTTCTCAAAAGTAAGGATGCTTGTTGAAATCCCTACCAATGAAGATTGCCAGTGAGAGAGTGGATGACAAGTTCTGCATGAGAAAAATGCTCAAGGGTAACAAGTTGAAGGAGAGCTTTCTTGGAAAGGTAACCATATCGTTGGATGGCATTAGAAAAGCTGGCACTTGTAGGGGGCACCCGGATTTGAACCAGGGACGTCTCGATCTGCAGTCGAATGCTCTTCCACTGAGCTATACCCCCTTGGCTTATGATTGGGCTCACTGGTTCTTAAAAAGTAATGTTCTGAGGAAACCAATTTCTCAAAAGTAAGGATGCTTGTTGAAATCCCTACCAATAAAGATTGCCAGTGAGAGAGTGGATGACACTGCATGAGAAATAGGCTCAAGGGTAACAAGTTGAAGAAGAGCTTTCTTGGAAAGGTAACCATATCGTTGAATAGCATGAGTAAAGCTGGCACTTGAAGGGGGCACCCAGATTTGAAGCTATGCCCCCTTGGCTTATGATTGGGCTCACTGGTTCTTAAAAAGTAATGTTCTGAGGAAACCAATTTCTCAAAAGTAAGGATGCTTGTTGAAATCCCTACCAATGAAGATTGCCAGTGAGAGAGTGGATGACAAGTTCTGCATGAGAAAAATGCTCAAGGGTAACAATTTGAAGGAGAGCTTTCTTGGAAAGGTAACCATATCGTTGGATGGCATTAGTAAAGCTGGCACTTGTAGGGGGCACCCGGATTTGAACCAGGGACGTCTCAATCTGCAGTCGAATGCTCTTCCACTGAGCTATACCCCCTTGGCTTATGATTGGGCTCACTGGTTCTTAAAAAGTAATGTTCTGAGGAAACCAATTTCTCAAAAGTAAGGATGCTTGTTGAAATCCCTACCAATAAAGATTGCCAGTGAGAGAGTGGATGACACTGCATGAGAAATAGGCTCAAGGGTAACAAGTTGTAGAAGAGCTTTCTTGGAAAGGTAACCATATCGTTGAATAGCATGAGTAAAGCTGGCACTTGAAGGGGGCACCCAGATTTGAAGCTATGCCCCCTTGGCTTATGATCGGGCTCACTGGTTCTTAAAAAGTAATGTTCTGAGGAAACCAATTTCTCAAAAGTAAGGATGCTTGTTGAAATCCCTACCAATGAAGATTGCCAGTGAGAGAGTGGATGACAAGTTCTGCATGAGAAAAATGCTCAAGGGTAACAAGTTGAAGGAGAGCTTTCTTGGAAAGGTAACCATATCGTTGGATGGCATTAGTAAAGCTGGCACTTGAAGGGGGCACCCGGATTTGAACCAGGGACCTCTCGATCTGCAGTCGAATGCTCTTCCACTGAGCTATACCCCCTTGGCTTATGATTGGGCTCACTGGTTCTTAAAAAGTAATGTTCTGAGGAAACCAATTTCTCAAAAGTAAGGATGCTTGTTGAAATCCCTACCAATAAAGATTGCCAGTGAGAGAGTGGATGACTCTGCATGAGAAATAGGCTCAAGGGTAACAAGTTGAAGGAGAGCTTTCTTGGAAAGGTAACCATATCGTTGGATGGCATTAGTAAAGCTGGCACTTGAAGGGGGCACCCAGATTTGAAGCTATGCCCCCTTGGCTTATGATTGGGCTCACTGGTTCTTAAAAAGTAATGTTCTGAGGAAACCAATTTCTCAAAAGTAAGGATGCTTGTTGAAATCCCTACCAATAAAGATTGCCAGTGAGAGAGTGGATGACGCTGCATGAGAAATAGGCTCAAGGGTAACAAGTTGAAGAAGAGCTTTCTTGGAAAGGTAACCATATCGTTGAATAGCATGAGTAAAGCTGGCACTTGAAGGGGGCACCCAGATTTGAAGCTATGCCCCCTTGGCTTATGATTGGGCTCACTGGTTCTTAAAAAGTAATGTTCTGAGGAAACCAATTTCTCAAAAGTAAGGATGCTTGTTGAAATCCCTACCAATGAAGATTGCCAGTGAGAGAGTGGATGACAAGTTCTGCATGAGAAAAATGCTCAAGGGTAACAAGTTGAAGGAGAGCTTTCTTGGAAAGGTAACCATATCGTTGGATGGCATTAGTAAAGCTGGCACTTGAAGGGGGCACCCGGATTTGAACCAGGGACCTCTCGATCTGCAGTCGAATGCTCTTCCACTGAACTATACCCCCTTGGCTTATGATTGGGCTCACTGGTTCTTAAAAAGTAATGTTCTGAGGAAACCAATTTCTCAAAAGTAAGGATGCTTGTTGAAATCCCTACCAATGAAGATTGCCAGTGAGAGTGTGGATGACAAGTTCTGCATGAGAAAAATGCTCAAGGGTAACAAGTTGAAGGAGAGCTTTCTTGGAAAGGTAACCATATCGTTGGATGGCATTAGTAAAGCTGGCACTTGAAGGGGGCACCCGGATTTGAACCAGGGACCTCTCGATCTGCAGTCGAATGCTCTTCCACTGAGCTATACCCCCTTGGCTTATGATTGGGCTCACTGGTTCTTAAAAAGTAATGTTCTGAGGAAACCAATTTCTCAAAAGTAAGGATGCTTGTTGAAATCCCTACCAATAAAGATTGCCAGTGAGAGAGTGGATGACACTGCATGAGAAATAGGCTCAAGGGTAACAAGTTGAAGAAGAGCTTTCTTGGAAAGGTAACCATATCGTTGAATAGCATGAGTAAAGCTGGCACTTGAAGGGGGCACCCAGATTTGAAGCTATGCCCCCTTGGCTTATGATTGGGCTCACTGGTTCTTAAAAAGTAATGTTCTGAGGAAACCAATTTCTCAAAAGTAAGGATGCTTGTTGAAATCCCTACCAATGAAGATTGCCAGTGAGAGAGTGGATGACAAGTTCTGCATGAGAAAAATGCTCAAGGGTAACAAGTTGAAGGAGAGCTTTCTTGGAAAGGTAACCATATCGTTGGATGGCATTAGTAAAGCTGGCACTTGAAGGGGGCACCCGGATTTGAACCAGGGACCTCTCGATCTGCAGTCGAATGCTCTTCCACTGAGCTATACCCCCTTGGCTTATGATTGGGCTCACTGGTTCTTAAAAAGTAATGTTCTGAGGAAACCAATTTCTCAAAAGTAAGGATGCTTGTTGAAATCCCTACCAATAAAGATTGCCAGTGAGAGAGTGGATGACTCTGCATGAGAAATAGGCTCAAGGGTAACAAGTTGAAGGAGAGCTTTCTTGGAAAGGTAACCATATCGTTGGATGGCATTAGTAAAGCTGGCACTTGAAGGGGGCACCCAGATTTGAAGCTATGCCCCCTTGGCTTATGATTGGGCTCACTGGTTCTTAAAAAGTAATGTTCTGAGGAAAAGAATTTCTCAAAAGTAAGGATGCTTGTTGAAATCCCTACCAATAAAGATTGCCAGTGAGAGAGTGGATGACGCTGCATGAGAAATAGGCTCAAGGGTAACAAGTTGAAGAAGTGCTTTCTTGGAAAGGTAACCATATCGTTGAATAGCATGAGTAAAGCTGGCACTTGAAGGGGGCACCCAGATTTGAAGCTATGCCCCCTTGGCTTATGATTGGGCTCACTGGTTCTTAAAAAGTAATGTTCTGAGGAAACCAATTTCTCAAAAGTAAGGATGCTTGTTGAAATCCCTACCAATGAAGATTGCCAGTGAGAGTGTGGATGACAAGTTCTGCATGAGAAAAATGCTCAAGGGTAACAAGTTGAAGGAGAGCTTTCTTGGAAAGGTAACCATATCGTTGGATGGCATTAGTAAAGCTGGCACTTGAAGGGGGCACCCGGATTGGAACCAGGGACCTCTCGATCTGCAGTCGAATGCTCTTCCACTGAGCTATACCCCCTTGGCTTATGATTGGGCTCACTGGTTCTTAAAAAGTAATGTTCTGAGGAAACCAATTTCTCAAAAGTAAGGATGCTTGTTGAAATCCCTACCAATAAAGATTGCCAGTGAGAGAGTGGATGACTCTGCATGAGAAATAGGCTCAAG
Source organism: Eleutherodactylus coqui (assembly GCF_035609145.1). Taxonomy (NCBI): domain Eukaryota; kingdom Metazoa; phylum Chordata; class Amphibia; order Anura; family Eleutherodactylidae; genus Eleutherodactylus; species Eleutherodactylus coqui. Next base: position 43,164,604 of record NC_089849.1, on the reverse strand, counting down.
GGTAACAAGTTGAAGGAGAGCTTTCTTGGAAAGGTAACCATATCGTTGGATGGCATTCGTAAAGCTGGCACTTGAAGGGGGCACCCAGATTTGAAGCTATGCCCCCTTGGCTTATGATTGGGCTCACTGGTTCTTAAAAAGTAATGTTCTGAGGAAACCAATTTCTCAAAAGTAAGGATGCTTGTTGAAATCCCTACCAATAAAGATTGCCAGTGAGAGAGTGGATGACTCTGCATGAGAAATAGGCTCAAGGGTAACAAGTTGAAGAAGAGCTTTCTTGGATAGGTAACCATATCGTTGAATAGCATGAGTAAAGCTGGCACTTGAAGGGGGCACCCAGATTTGAAGCTATGCCCCCTTGGCTTATGATTGGGCTCACTGGTTCTTAAAAAGTAATGTTCTGAGGAAACCAATTTCTCAAAAGTAAGGATGCTTGTTGAAATCCCTACCAATGAAGATTGCCAGTGAGAGAGTGGATGACAAGTTCTGCATGAGAAAAATGCTCAAGGGTAACAAGTTGAAGGAGAGCTTTCTTGGAAAGGTAACCATATCGTTGGATGGCATTAGTAAAGCTGGCACTTGAAGGGGGCACCCGGATTTGAACCAGGGACCTCTCGATCTGCAGTCGAATGCTCTTCCACTGAACTATACCCCCTTGGCTTATGATTGGGCTCACTGGTTCTTAAAAAGTAATGTTCTGAGGAAACCAATTTCTCAAAATTAAGGATGCTTGTTGAAATCCCTACCAATAAAGATTGCCAGTGAGAGAGTGGATGACACTGCATGAGAAATAGGCTCAAGGGTAACAAGTTGAAGAAGAGCTTTCTTGGAAAGGTAACCATATCGTTGAATAGCATGAGTAAAGCTGGCACTTGAAGGGGGCACCCAGATTTGAAGCTATGCCCCCTTGGCTTATGATTGGGCTCACTGGTTCTTAAAAAGTAATGTTCTGAGGAAACCAATTTCTCAAAAGTAAGGATGCTTGTTGAAATCCCTACCAATGAAGATTGCCAGTGAGAGAGTGGATGACAAGTTCTGCATGAGAAAAAGGCTCAAGGGTAACAAGTTGAAGGAGAGCTTTCTTGGAAAGGTAACCATATCGTTGGATGGCATTAGTAAAGCTGGCACTTGTAGGGGGCACCCGGATTTGAACCAGGGACCTCTCGATCTGCAGTCGAATGCTCTTCCACTGAGCTATACCCCCTTGGCTTATGATTGGGCTCACTGGTTCTTAAAAAGTAATGTTCTGAGGAAAATAATTTCTCAAAAGTAAGGATGCTTGTTGAAATCCCTACCAATAAAGATTGCCAGTGAGAGAGTGGATGACTCTGCATGAGAAATAGGCTCAAGGGTAACAAGTTGAAGAAGAGCTTTCTTGGAAAGGTAACCATATCGTTGAATAGCATGAGTAAAGCTGGCACTTGAAGGGGGCACCCAGATTTGAAGCTATGCCCCTTGGCTTATGATTGGGCTCACTGGTTCTTAAAAAGTAATGTTCTGAGGAAACCAATTTCTCAAAAGTAAGGATGCTTGTTGAAATCCCTACCAATAAAGATTGCCAGTGAGAGAGTGGATGACTCTGCATGAGAAATAGGCTCAAGGGTAACAAGTTGAAGGAGAGCTTTCTTGGAAAGGTAACCATATCGTTGGATGGCATTAGTAAAGCTGGCACTTGAAGGGGGCACCCGGATTTGAACCAGGGACCTCTCGATCTGCAGTCGAATGCTCTTCCACTGAGCTATACCCCCTTGGCTTATGATTGGCCTCACTGGTTCTTAAAAAGTAATGTTCTGAGGAAACCAATTTCTCAAAAGTAAGGATGCTTGTTGAAATCCCTACCAATAAAGATTGCCAGTGAGAGAGTGGATGACTCTGCATGAGAAAAAGGCTCAAGGGTAACAAGTTGAAGAAGAGCTTTCTTGGAAAGGTAACCATATCGTTGAATAGCATGAGTAAAGCTGGCACTTGAAGGGGGCACCCAGATTTGAAGCTATGCCCCCTTGGCTTATGATTGGGCTCACTGGTTCTTAAAAAGTAATGTTCTGAGGAAACCAATTTCTCAAAAGTAAGGATGCTTGTTGAAATCCCTACCAATGAAGATTGCCAGTGAGAGAGTGGATGACAAGTTCTGCATGAGAAAAATGCTCAAGGGTAACAAGTTGAAGGAGAGCTTTCTTGGAAAGGTAACCATATGGTTGGATGGCATTAGTAAAGCTGGCACTTGAAGGGGGCACCCGGATTTGAACCAGGGACCTCTAGATCTGCAGTCGAATGCTCTTCCACTGAGCTATACCCCCTTGGCTTATGATTGGGCTCACTGGTTCTTAAAAAGTAATGTTCTGAGGAAACCAATTTCTCAAAAGTAAGGATGCTTGTTGAAATCCCTACCAATAAAGATTGCCAGTGAGAGAGTGGATGACTCTGCATGAGAAATAGGCTCAAGGGTAACAAGTTGAAGGAGAGCTTTCTTGGAAAGGTAACCATATCGTTGGATGGCATTAGTAAAGCTGGCACTTGAAGGGGGCACCCAGATTTGAAGCTATGCCCCCTTGGCTTATGATTGGGCTCACTGGTTCTTAAAAAGTAATGTTCTGAGGAAACCAATTTCTCAAAAGTAAGGATGCTTGTTGAAATCCCTACCAATAAAGATTGCCAGTGAGAGTGGATGACTCTGCATGAGAAATAGGCTCAAGGGTAACAAGTTGAAGAAGAGCTTTCTTGGAAAGGTAACCATATCGTTGAATAGCATGAGTAAAGCTGGCACTTGAAGGGGGCACCCAGATTTGAAGCTATGCCCCCTTGGCTTATGATTGGGCTCACTGGTTCTTAAAAAGTAATGTTCTGAGGAAACCAATTTCTCAAAAGTAAGGATGCTTGTTGAAATCCCTACCAATGAAGATTGCCAGTGAGAGAGTGGATGACAAGTTCTGCATGAGAAAAATGCTCAAGGGTAACAAGTTGAAGGAGAGCTTTCTTGGAAAGGTAACCATATCGTTGGATGGCATTAGTAAAGCTGGCACTTGAAGGGGGCACCCGGATTTGAACCAGAGACCTCTCGATCTGCAGTCGAATGCTCTTCCACTGAGCTATACCCCCTTGGCTTATGATTGGGCTCACTGGTTCTTAAAAAGTAATGTTCTGAGGAAACCAATTTCTCAAAAGTAAGGATGCTTGTTGAAATCCCTACCAATGAAGATTGCCAGTGAGAGTGTGGATGACAAGTTCTGCATGAGAAAAATGCTCAAGGGTAACAAGTTGAAGGAGAGCTTTCTTGGAAAGGTAACCATATCGTTGGATGGCATTAGTAAAGCTGGCACTTGAAGGGGGCACCCGGATTTGAACCAGGGACCTCGCGATCTGCAGTCGAATGCTCTTCCACTGAGCTATACCTCCTTGGCTTATGATTGGGCTCACTGGTTCTTAAAAAGTAATGTTCTGAGGAAACCAATTTCTCAAAAGTAAGGATGCTTGTTGAAATCCCTACCAATAAAGATTGCCAGTGAGAGAGTGGATGACTCTGCATGAGAAATAGGCTCAAGGGTAACAAGTTGAAGGAGAGCTTTCTTGGAAAGGTAACCATATCGTTGGATGGCATTAGTAAAGCTGGCACTTGAAGGGGGCACCCAGATTTGAAGCTATGCCCCCTTGGCTTATGATTGGGCTCACTGGTTCTTAAAAAGTAATGTTCTGAGGAAACCAATTTCTCAAAAGTAAGGATGCTTGTTGAAATCCCTACCAATAAAGATTGCCAGTGAGAGAGTGGATGACTCTGCATGAGAAATAGGCTCAAGGGTAACAAGTTGAAGAAGAGCTTTCTTGGAAAGGTAACCATATCGTTGAATAGCATGAGTAAAGCTGGCACTTGAAGGGGGCACCCAGATTTGAAGCTATGCCCCCTTGGCTTATGATTGGGCTCACTGGTTCTTAAAAAGTAATGTTCTGAGGAAACCAATTTCTCAAAAGTAAGGATGCTTGTTGAAATCCCTACCAATGAAGATTGCCAGTGAGAGTGTGGATGACAAGTTCTGCATGAGAAAAATGCTCAAGGGTAACAAGTTGAAGGAGAGCTTTCTTGGAAAGGTAACCATATCGTTGGATGGCATTAGTAAAGCTGGCACTTGAAGGGGGCACCCGGATTTGAACCAGGGACCTCTCGATCTGCAGTCGAATGCTCTTCCACTGAGCTATACCCCCTTGGCTTATGATTGGGCTCACTGGTTCTTAAAAAGTAATGTTCTGAGGAAACCAATTTCTCAAAAGTAAGGATGCTTGTTGAAATCCCTACCAATAAAGATTGCCAGTGAGAGAGTGGATGACTCTGCATGAGAAATAGGCTCAAGGGTAACAAGTTGAAGGAGAGCTTTCTTGGAAAGGTAACCATATCGTTGGATGGCATTAGTAAAGCTGGCACTTGAAGGGGGCACCCAGATTTGAAGCTATGCCCCCTTGGCTTATGATTGGGCTCACTGGTTCTTAAAAAGTAATGTTCTGAGGAAACCAATTTCTCAAAAGTAAGGATGCTTGTTGAAATCCCTACCAATAAAGATTGCCAGTGAGAGTGGATGACTCTGCATGAGAAATAGGCTCAAGGGTAACAAGTTGAAGAAGAGCTTTCTTGGAAAGGTAACCATATCGTTGAATAGCATGAGTAAAGCTGGCACTTGAAGGGGGCACCCAGATTTGAAGCTATGCCCCCTTGGCTTATGATTGGGCTCACTGGTTCTTAAAAAGTAATGTTCTGAGGAAACCAATTTCTCAAAAGTAAGGATGCTTGTTGAAATCCCTACCAATGAAGATTGCCAGTGAGAGAGTGGATGACAAGTTCTGCATGAGAAAAATGCTCAAGGGTAACAAGTTGAAGGAGAGCTTTCTTGGAAAGGTAACCATATCGTTGGATGGCATTAGTAAAGCTGGCACTTGAAGGGGGCACCCGGATTTGAACCAGAGACCTCTCGATCTGCAGTCGAATGCTCTTCCACTGAGCTATACCCCCTTGGCTTATGATTGGGCTCACTGGTTCTTAAAAAGTAATGTTCTGAGGAAACCAATTTCTCAAAAGTAAGGATGCTTGTTGAAATCCCTACCAATGAAGATTGCCAGTGAGAGTGTGGATGACAAGTTCTGCATGAGAAAAATGCTCAAGGGTAACAAGTTGAAGGAGAGCTTTCTTGGAAAGGTAACCATATCGTTGGATGGCATTAGTAAAGCTGGCACTTGAAGGGGGCACCCGGATTTGAACCAGGGACCTCGCGATCTGCAGTCGAATGCTCTTCCACTGAGCTATACCTCCTTGGCTTATGATTGGGCTCACTGGTTCTTAAAAAGTAATGTTCTGAGGAAACCAATTTCTCAAAAGTAAGGATGCTTGTTGAAATCCCTACCAATAAAGATTGCCAGTGAGAGAGTGGATGACTCTGCATGAGAAATAGGCTCAAGGGTAACAAGTTGAAGGAGAGCTTTCTTGGAAAGGTAACCATATCGTTGGATGGCATTAGTAAAGCTGGCACTTGAAGGGGGCACCCAGATTTGAAGCTATGCCCCCTTGGCTTATGATTGGGCTCACTGGTTCTTAAAAAGTAATGTTCTGAGGAAACCAATTTCTCAAAAGTAAGGATGCTTGTTGAAATCCCTACCAATAAAGATTGCCAGTGAGAGAGTGGATGACTCTGCATGAGAAATAGGCTCAAGGGTAACAAGTTGAAGAAGAGCTTTCTTGGAAAGGTAACCATATCGTTGAATAGCATGAGTAAAGCTGGCACTTGAAGGGGGCACCCAGATTTGAAGCTATGCCCCCTTGGCTTATGATTGGGCTCACTGGTTCTTAAAAAGTAATGTTCTGAGGAAACCAATTTCTCAAAAGTAAGGATGCTTGTTGAAATCCCTACCAATGAAGATTGCCAGTGAGAGTGTGGATGACAAGTTCTGCATGAGAAAAATGCTCAAGGGTAACAAGTTGAAGGAGAGCTTTCTTGGAAAGGTAACCATATCGTTGGATGGCATTAGTAAAGCTGGCACTTGAAGGGGGCACCCGGATTTGAACCAGGGACCTCTCGATCTGCAGTCGAATGCTCTTCCACTGAGCTATACCCCCTTGGCTTATGATTGGGCTCACTGGTTCTTAAAAAGTAATGTTCTGAGGAAACCAATTTCTCAAAAGTAAGGATGCTTGTTGAAATCCCTACCAATAAAGATTGCCAGTGAGAGAGTGGATGACTCTGCATGAGAAATAGGCTCAAGGGTAACAAGTTGAAGGAGAGCTTTCTTGGAAAGGTAACCATATCGTTGGATGGCATTAGTAAAGCTGGCACTTGAAGGGGGCACCCAGATTTGAAGCTATGCCCCCTTGGCTTATGATTGGGCTCACTGGTTCTTAAAAAGTAATGTTCTGAGGAAACCAATTTCTCAAAAGTAAGGATGCTTGTTGAAATCCCTACCAATAAAGATTGCCAGTGAGAGAGTGGATGACTCTGCATGAGAAATAGGCTCAAGGGTAACAAGTTGAAGAAGAGCTTTCTTGGAAAGGTAACCATATCGTTGAATAGCATGAGTAAAGCTGGCACTTGAAGGGGGCACCCAGATTTGAAGCTATGCCCCCTTGGCTTATGATTGGGCTCACTGGTTCTTAAAAAGTAATGTTCTGAGGAAACCAATTTCTCAAAAGTAAGGATGCTTGTTGAAATCCCTACCAATGAAGATTGCCAGTGAGAGTGTGGATGACAAGTTCTGCATGAGAAAAATGCTCAAGGGTAACAAGTTGAAGGAGAGCTTTCTTGGAAAGGTAACCATATCGTTGGATGGCATTAGTAAAGCTGGCACTTGAAGGGGGCACCCGGATTTGAACCAGGGACCTCTCGATCTGCAGTCGAATGCTCTTCCACTGAGCTATACCCCCTTGGCTTATGATTGGGCTCACTGGTTCTTAAAAAGTAATGTTCTGAGGAAACCAATTTCTCAAAAGTAAGGATGCTTGTTGAAATCCCTACCAATAAAGATTGCCAGTGAGAGAGTGGATGACTCTGCATGAGAAATAGGCTCAAGGGTAACAAGTTGAAGGAGAGCTTTCTTGGAAAGGTAACCATATCGTTGGATGGCATTAGTAAAGCTGGCACTTGAAGGGGGCACCCAGATTTGAAGCTATGCCCCCTTGGCTTATGATTGGGCTCACTGGTTCTTAAAAAGTAATGTTCTGAGGAAACCAATTTCTCAAAAGTAAGGATGCTTGTTGAAATCCCTACCAATAAAGATTGCCAGTGAGAGAGTGGATGACTCTGCATGAGAAATAGGCTCAAGGGTAACAAGTTGAAGAAGAGCTTTCTTGGAAAGGTAACCATATCGTTGAATAGCATGAGTAAAGCTGGCACTTGAAGGGGGCACCCAGATTTGAAGCTATGCCCCCTTGGCTTATGATTGGGCTAACTGGTTCTTAAAAAGTAATGTTCTGAGGAAACCAATTTCTCAAAAGTAAGGATGCTTGTTGAAATCCCTACCAATGAAGATTGCCAGTGAGAGTGTGGATGACAAGTTCTGCATGAGAAAAATGCTCAAGGGTAACAAGTTGAAGGAGAGCTTTCTTGGAAAGGTAACCATATCGTTGGATGGCATTAGTAAAGCTGGCACTTGAAGGGGGCACCCGGATTTGAACCAGAGACCTCGCGATCTGCAGTCGAATGCTCTTCCACTGAGCTATACCCCCTTGGCTTATGATTGGGCTCACTGGTTCTTAAAAAGTAATGTTCTGAGGAAACCAATTTCTCAAAAGTAAGGATGCTTGTTGAAATCCCTACCAATAAAGATTGCCAGTGAGAGAGTGGATGACTCTGCATGAGAAATAGGCTCAAGGGTAACAAGTTGAAGGAGAGCTTTCTTGGAAAGGTAACCATATCGTTGGATGGCATTAGTAAAGCTGGCACTTGAAGGGGGCACCCAGATTTGAAGCTATGCCCCCTTGGCTTATGATTGGGCTCACTGGTTCTTAAAAAGTAATGTTCTGAGGAAACCAATTTCTCAAAAGTAAGGATGCTTGTTGAAATCCCTACCAATAAAGATTGCCAGTGAGAGAGTGGATGACTCTGCATGAGAAATAGGCTCAAGGGTAACAAGTTGAAGAAGAGCTTTCTTGGAAAGGTAACCATATCGTTGAATAGCATGAGTAAAGCTGGCACTTGAAGGGGGCACCCAGATTTGAAGCTATGCCCCCTTGGCTTATGATTGGGCTCACTGGTTCTTAAAAAGTAATGTTCTGAGGAAACCAATTTCTCAAAAGTAAGGATGCTTGTTGAAATCCCTACCAATGAAGATTGCCAGTGAGAGTGTGGATGACAAGTTCTGCATGAGAAAAATGCTCAAGGGTAACAAGTTGAAGGAGAGCTTTCTTGGAAAGGTAACCATATCGTTGGATGGCATTAGTAAAGCTGGCACTTGAAGGGGGCACCCGGATTTGAACCAGGGACCTCTCGATCTGCAGTCGAATGCTCTTCCACTGAGCTATACCCCCTTGGCTTATGATTGGGCTCACTGGTTCTTAAAAAGTAATGTTCTGAGGAAACCAATTTCTCAAAAGTAAGGATGCTTGTTGAAATCCCTACCAATAAAGATTGCCAGTGAGAGAGTGGATGACTCTGCATGAGAAATAGGCTCAAGGGTAACAAGTTGAAGAAGAGCTTTCTTGGAAAGGTAACCATATCGTTGGATGGCATTAGTAAAGCTGGCACTTGAAGGGGGCACCCAGATTTGAAGCTATGCCCCCTTGGCTTATGATTGGGCTCACTGGTTCTTAAAAAGTAATGTTCTGAGGAAACCAATTTCTCAAAAGTAAGGATGCTTGTTGAAATCCCTACCAATAAAGATTGCCAGTGAGAGAGTGGATGACTCTGCATGAGAAATAGGCTCAAGGGTAACAAGTTGAAGAAGAGCTTTCTTGGAAAGGTAACCATATCGTTGAATAGCATGAGTAAAGCTGGCACTTGAAGGGGGCACCCAGATTTGAAGCTATGCCCCCTTGGCTTATGATTGGGCTAACTGGTTCTTAAAAAGTAATGTTCTGAGGAAACCAATTTCTCAAAAGTAAGGATGCTTGTTGAAATCCCTACCAATGAAGATTGCCAGTGAGAGAGTGGATGACAAGTTCTGCATGAGAAAAATGCTCAAGGGTAACAAGTTGAAGGAGAGCTTTCATGGAAAGGTAACCATATCGTTGGATGGCATTAGTAAAGCTGGCACTTGAAGGGGGCACCCAGATTTGAAGCTATGCCCCCTTGGCTTATGATTGGGCTCACTGGTTCTTAAAAAGTAATGTTCTGAGGAAACCAATTTCTCAAAAGTAAGGATGCTTGTTGAAATCCCTACCAATAAAGATTGCCAGTGAGAGAGTGGATGACTCTGCATGAGAAATAGGCTCAAGGGTAACAAGTTGAAGAAGAGCTTTCTTGGAAAGGTAACCATATCGTTGAATAGCATGAGTAAAGCTGGCACTTGAAGGGGGCACCCAGATTTGAAGCTATGCCCCCTTGGCTTATGATTGGGCTAACTGGTTCTTAAAAAGTAATGTTCTGAGGAAACCAATTTCTCAAAAGTAAGGATGCTTGTTGAAATCCCTACCAATAAAGATTGCCAGTGAGAGAGTGGATGACACTGCATGAGAAATAGGCTCAAGGGTAACAAGTTGAAGAAGAGCTTTCTTGGAAAGGTAACCATATCGTTGAATAGCATGAGTAAAGCTGGCACTTGAAGGGGGCACCCAGATTTGAAGCTATGCCCCCTTGGCTTATGATTGGGCTCACTGGTTCTTAAAAAGTAATGTTCTGAGGAAACCAATTTCTCAAAAGTAAGGATGCTTGTTGAAATCCCTACCAATGAAGATTGCCAGTGAGAGTGTGGATGACAAGTTCTGCATGAGAAAAATGCTCAAGGGTAACAAGTTGAAGGAGAGCTTTCTTGGAAAGGTAACCATATCGTTGGATGGCATTAGTAAAGCTGGCACTTGAAGGGGGCACCTGGATTTGAACCAGGGACCTCTCGATCTGCAGTCGAATGCTCTTCCACTGAGCTATACCCCCTTGGCTTATGATTGGGCTCACTGGTTCTTAAAAAGTAATGTTCTGAGGAAACCAATTTCTCAAAAGTAAGGATGCTTGTTGAAATCCCTACCAATGAAGATTGCCAGTGAGAGAGTGGATGACAAGTTCTGCATGAGAAAAATGCTCAAGGGTAACAAGTTGAAGGAGAGCTTTCTTGGAAAGGTAACCATATCGTTGGATGGCATTAGTAAAGCTGGCACTTGAAGGTGCACCCGGATTTGAACCAGGGACCTCTCGATCTGCAGTCGAATGCTCTTCCACTGAGCTATACCCCCTTGGCTTATGATTGGGCTCACTGGTTCTTAAAAAGTAATGTTCTGAGGAAACCAATTTCTCAAAAGTAAGGATGCTTGTTGAAATCCCTACCAATAAAGATTGCCAGTGAGAGAGTGGATGACACTGCATGAGAAATAGGCTCAAGGGTAACAAGTTGAAGAAGAGCTTTCTTGGAAAGGTAACCATATCGTTGAATAGCATGAGTAAAGCTGGCACTTGAAGGGGGCACCCAGATTTGAAGCTATGCCCCCTTGGCTTATGATTGGGCTCACTGGTTCTTAAAAAGTAATGTTCTGAGGAAACCAATTTCTCAAAAGTAAGGATGCTTGTTGAAATCCCTACCAATGAAGATTGCCAGTGAGAGAGTGGATGACAAGTTCTGCATGAGAAAAATGCTCAAGGGTAACAAGTTGAAGGAGAGCTTTCTTGGAAAGGTAACCATATCGTTGGATGGCATTAGTAAAGCTGGCACTTGAAGGGGGCACCCGGATTTGAACCAGGGACCTCTCGATCTGCAGTCGAATGCTCTTCCACTGAGCTATACCCCCTTGGCTTATGATTGGGCTCACTGGTTCTTAAAAAGTAATGTTCTGAGGAAACCAATTTCTCAAAAGTAAGGATGCTTGTTGAAATCCCTACCAATAAAGATTGCCAGTGAGAGAGTGGATGACTCTGCATGAGAAATAGGCTCAAGGGTAACAAGTTGAAGAAGAGCTTTCTTGGAAAGGTAACCATATCGTTGAATAGCATGAGTAAAGCTGGCACTTGAAGGGGGCACCCAGATTTGAAGCTATGCCCCCTTGGCTTATGATTGGGCTAACTGGTTCTTAAAAAGTAATGTTCTGAGGAAACCAATTTCTCAAAAGTAAGGATGCTTGTTGAAATCCCTACCAATGAAGATTGCCAGTGAGAGAGTGGATGACTCTGCATGAGAAAGAGGCTCAAGGGTAACAAGTTGAAGAAGAGCTTTCTTGGAAAGGTAACCATATCGTTGAATAGCATGAGTAAAGCTGGCACTTGAAGGGGGCACCCAGATTTGAAGCTATGCCCCCTTGGCTTATGATTGGGCTCACTGGTTCTTAAAAAGTAATGTTCTGAGGAAACCAATTTCTCAAAAGTAAGGATGCTTGTTGAAATCCCTACCAATGAAGATTGCCAGTGAGAGAGTGGATGACAAGTTCTGCATGAGAAAAATGCTCAAGGGTAACAAGTTGAAGGAGAGCTTTCTTGGAAAGGTAACCATATCGTTGGATGGCATTAGTAAAGCTGGCACTTGAAGGGGGCACCCGGATTTGAACCAGAGACCTCTCGATCTGCAGTCGAATGCTCTTCCACTGAGCTATACCCCCTTGGCTTATGATTGGGCTCACTGGTTCTTAAAAAGTAATGTTCTGAGGAAACCAATTTCTCAAAAGTAAGGATGCTTGTTGAAATCCCTACCAATGAAGATTGCCAGTGAGAGTGTGGATGACAAGTTCTGCATGAGAAAAATGCTCAAGGGTAAAAAGTTGAAGGAGAGCTTTCTTGGAAAGGTAACCATATCGTTGGATGGCATTAGTAAAGCTGGCACTTGAAGGGGGCACCCGGATTTGAACCAGGGACCTCGCGATCTGCAGTCGAATGCTCTTCCACTGAGCTATACCTCCTTGGCTTATGATTGGGCTCACTGGTTCTTAAAAAGTAATGTTCTGAGGAAACCAATTTCTCAAAAGTAAGGATGCTTGTTGAAATCCCTACCAATAAAGATTGCCAGTGAGAGAGTGGATGACTCTGCATGAGAAATAGGCTCAAGGGTAACAAGTTGAAGGAGAGCTTTCTTGGAAAGGTAACCATATCGTTGGATGGCATTAGTAAAGCTGGCACTTGAAGGGGGCACCCAGATTTGAAGCTATGCCCCCTTGGCTTATGATTGGGCTCACTGGTTCTTAAAAAGTAATGTTCTGAGGAAACCAATTTCTCAAAAGTAAGGATGCTTGTTGAAATCCCTACCAATAAAGATTGCCAGTGAGAGAGTGGATGACTCTGCATGAGAAATAGGCTCAAGGGTAACAAGTTGAAGAAGAGCTTTCTTGGAAAGGTAACCATATCGTTGAATAGCATGAGTAAAGCTGGCACTTGAAGGGGGCACCCAGATTTGAAGCTATGCCCCCTTGGCTTATGATTGGGCTCACTGGTTCTTAAAAAGTAATGTTCTGAGGAAACCAATTTCTCAAAAGTAAGGATGCTTGTTGAAATCCCTACCAATGAAGATTGCCAGTGAGAGAGTGGATGACAAGTTCTGCATGAGAAAAATGCTCAAGGGTAACAAGTTGAAGGAGAGCTTTCATGGAAAGGTAACCATATCGTTGGATGGCATTAGTAAAGCTGGCACTTGAAGGGGGCACCCGGATTTGAACCAGGGACCTCTCGATCTGCAGTCGAATGCTCTTCCACTGAGCTATACCCCCTTGGCTTATGATTGGGCTCACTGGTTCTTAAAAAGTAATGTTCTGAGGAAACCAATTTCTCAAAAGTAAGGATGCTTGTTGAAATCCCTACCAATAAAGATTGCCAGTGAGAGAGTGGATGACACTGCATGAGAAATAGGCTCAAGGGTAACAAGTTGAAGAAGAGCTTTCTTGGAAAGGTAACCATATCGTTGAATAGCATGAGTAAAGCTGGCACTTGAAGGGGGCACCCAGATTTGAAGCTATGCCCCCTTGGCTTATGATTGGGCTCACTGGTTCTTAAAAAGTAATGTTCTGAGGAAACCAATTTCTCAAAAGTAAGGATGCTTGTTGAAATCCCTACCAATGAAGATTGCCAGTGAGAGTGTGGATGACAAGTTCTGCATGAGAAAAATGCTCAAGGGTAACAAGTTGAAGGAGAGCTTTCTTGGAAAGGTAACCATATCGTTGGATGGCATTAGTAAAGCTGGCACTTGAAGGGGGCACCTGGATTTGAACCAGGGACCTCTCGATCTGCAGTTGAATGCTCTTCCACTGAGCTATACCCCCTTGGCTTATGATTGGGCTCACTGGTTCTTAAAAAGTAATGTTCTGAGGAAACCAATTTCTCAAAAGTAAGGATGCTTGTTGAAATCCCTACCAATGAAGATTGCCAGTGAGAGAGTGGATGACAAGTTCTGCATGAGAAAAATGCTCAAGGGTAACAAGTTGAAGGAGAGCTTTCTTGGAAAGGTAACCATATCGTTGGATGGCATTAGTAAAGCTGGCACTTGAAGGTGCACCCGGATTTGAACCAGGGACCTCTCGATCTGCAGTCGAATGCTCTTCCACTGAGCTATACCCCCTTGGCTTATGATTGGGCTCACTGGTTCTTAAAAAGTAATGTTCTGAGGAAACCAATTTCTCAAAAGTAAGGATGCTTGTTGAAATCCCTACCAATAAAGATTGCCAGTGAGAGAGTGGATGACACTGCATGAGAAATAGGCTCAAGGGTAACAAGTTGAAGAAGAGCTTTCTTGGAAAGGTAACCATATCGTTGAATAGCATGAGTAAAGCTGGCACTTGAAGGGGGCACCCAGATTTGAAGCTATGCCCCCTTGGCTTATGATTGGGCTCACTGGTTCTTAAAAAGTAATGTTCTGAGGAAACCAATTTCTCAAAAGTAAGGATGCTTGTTGAAATCCCTACCAATGAAGATTGCCAGTGAGAGAGTGGATGACAAGTTCTGCATGAGAAAAATGCTCAAGGGTAACAAGTTGAAGGAGAGCTTTCTTGGAAAGGTAACCATATCGTTGGATGGCATTAGTAAAGCTGGCACTTGAAGGGGGCACCCGGATTTGAACCAGGGACCTCTCGATCTGCAGTCGAATGCTCTTCCACTGAGCTATACCCCCTTGGCTTATGATTGGGCTCACTGGTTCTTAAAAAGTAATGTTCTGAGGAAACCAATTTCTCAAAAGTAAGGATGCTTGTTGAAATCCCTACCAATAAAGATTGCCAGTGAGAGAGTGGATGACTCTGCATGAGAAATAGGCTCAAGGGTAACAAGTTGAAGAAGAGCTTTCTTGGAAAGGTAACCATATCGTTGAATAGCATGAGTAAAGCTGGCACTTGAAGGGGGCACCCAGATTTGAAGCTATGCCCCCTTGGCTTATGATTGGGCTAACTGGTTCTTAAAAAGTAATGTTCTGAGGAAACCAATTTCTCAAAAGTAAGGATGCTTGTTGAAATCCCTACCAATGAAGATTGCCAGTGAGAGAGTGGATGACTCTGCATGAGAAATAGGCTCAAGGGTAACAAGTTGAAGAAGAGCTTTCTTGGAAAGGTAACCATATCGTTGAATAGCATGAGTAAAGCTGGCACTTGAAGGGGGCACCCAGATTTGAAGCTATGCCCCCTTGGCTTATGATTGGGCTCACTGGTTCTTAAAAAGTAATGTTCTGAGGAAACCAATTTCTCAAAAGTAAGGATGCTTGTTGAAATCCCTACCAATGAAGATTGCCAGTGAGAGAGTGGATGACAAGTTCTGCATGAGAAAAATGCTCAAGGGTAACAAGTTGAAGGAGAGCTTTCTTGGAAAGGTAACCATATCGTTGGATGGCATTAGTAAAGCTGGCACTTGAAGGGGGCACCCGGATTTGAACCAGAGACCTCTCGATCTGCAGTCGAATGCTCTTCCACTGAGCTATACCCCCTTGGCTTATGATTGGGCTCACTGGTTCTTAAAAAGTAATGTTCTGAGGAAACCAATTTCTCAAAAGTAAGGATGCTTGTTGAAATCCCTACCAATGAAGATTGCCAGTGAGAGTGTGGATGACAAGTTCTGCATGAGAAAAATGCTCAAGGGTAACAAGTTGAAGGAGAGCTTTCTTGGAAAGGTAACCATATCGTTGGATGGCATTAGTAAAGCTGGCACTTGAAGGGGGCACCCGGATTTGAACCAGGGACCTCGCGATCTGCAGTCGAATGCTCTTCCACTGAGCTATACCTCCTTGGCTTATGATTGGGCTCACTGGTTCTTAAAAAGTAATGTTCTGAGGAAACCAATTTCTCAAAAGTAAGGATGCTTGTTGAAATCCCTACCAATAAAGATTGCCAGTGAGAGAGTGGATGACTCTGCATGAGAAATAGGCTCAAGGGTAACAAGTTGAAGGAGAGCTTTCTTGGAAAGGTAACCATATCGTTGGATGGCATTAGTAAAGCTGGCACTTGAAGGGGGCACCCAGATTTGAAGCTATGCCCCCTTGGCTTATGATTGGGCTCACTGGTTCTTAAAAAGTAATGTTCTGAGGAAACCAATTTCTCAAAAGTAAGGATGCTTGTTGAAATCCCTACCAATAAAGATTGCCAGTGAGAGAGTGGATGACTCTGCATGAGAAATAGGCTCAAGGGTAACAAGTTGAAGAAGAGCTTTCTTGGAAAGGTAACCATATCGTTGAATAGCATGAGTAAAGCTGGCACTTGAAGGGGGCACCCAGATTTGAAGCTATGCCCCCTTGGCTTATGATTGGGCTCACTGGTTCTTAAAAAGTAATGTTCTGAGG
Source organism: Eleutherodactylus coqui (assembly GCF_035609145.1). Lineage (NCBI taxonomy): Eukaryota > Metazoa > Chordata > Amphibia > Anura > Eleutherodactylidae > Eleutherodactylus > Eleutherodactylus coqui. Next base: position 43,148,761 of record NC_089849.1, on the reverse strand, counting down.
AAACCAATTTCTCAAAAGTAAGGATGCTTGTTGAAATCCCTACCAATGAAGATTGCCAGTGAGAGTGTGGATGACAAGTTCTGCATGAGAAAAATGCTCAAGGGTAACAAGTTGAAGGAGAGCTTTCTTGGAAAGGTAACCATATCGTTGGATGGCATTAGTAAAGCTGGCACTTGAAGGGGGCACCCGGATTTGAACCAGGGACCTCTCGATCTGCAGTCGAATGCTCTTCCACTGAGCTATACCCCCTTGGCTTATGATTGGGCTCACTGGTTCTTAAAAAGTAATGTTCTGAGGAAACCAATTTCTCAAAAGTAAGGATGCTTGTTGAAATCCCTACCAATAAAGATTGCCAGTGAGAGAGTGGATGACTCTGCATGAGAAATAGGCTCAAGGGTAACAAGTTGAAGAAGAGCTTTCTTGGAAAGGTAACCATATCGTTGAATAGCATGAGTAAAGCTGGCACTTGAAGGGGGCACCCAGATTTGAAGCTATGCCCCCTTGGCTTATGATTGGGCTCACTGGTTCTTAAAAAGTAATGTTCTGAGGAAACCAATTTCTCAAAAGTAAGGATGCTTGTTGAAATCCCTACCAATAAAGATTGCCAGTGAGAGAGTGGATGACTCTGCATGAGAAATAGGCTCAAGGGTAACAAGTTGAAGGAGAGCTTTCTTGGAAAGGTAACCATATCGTTGGATGGCATTAGTAAAGCTGGCACTTGAAGGGGGCACCCAGATTTGAAGCTATGCCCCCTTGGCTTATGATTGGGCTCACTGGTTCTTAAAAAGTAATGTTCTGAGGAAACCAATTTCTCAAAAGTAAGGATGCTTGTTGAAATCCCTACCAATAAAGATTGCCAGTGAGAGAGTGGATGACTCTGCATGAGAAATAGGCTCAAGGGTAACAAGTTGAAGAAGAGCTTTCTTGGAAAGGTAACCATATCGTTGAATAGCATGAGTAAAGCTGGCACTTGAAGGGGGCACCCAGATTTGAAGCTATGCCCCCTTGGCTTATGATTGGGCTCACTGGTTCTTAAAAAGTAATGTTCTGAGGAAACCAATTTCTCAAAAGTAAGGATGCTTGTTGAAATCCCTACCAATGAAGATTGCCAGTGAGAGTGTGGATGACAAGTTCTGCATGAGAAAAATGCTCAAGGGTAACAAGTTGAAGGAGAGCTTTCTTGGAAAGGTAACCATATCGTTGGATGGCATTAGTAAAGCTGGCACTTGAAGGGGGCACCCGGATTTGAACCAGGGACCTCTCGATCTGCAGTCGAATGCTCTTCCACTGAGCTATACCCCCTTGGCTTATGATTGGGCTCACTGGTTCTTAAAAAGTAATGTTCTGAGGAAACCAATTTCTCAAAAGTAAGGATGCTTGTTGAAATCCCTACCAATAAAGATTGCCAGTGAGAGAGTGGATGACTCTGCATGAGAAATAGGCTCAAGGGTAACAAGTTGAAGGAGAGCTTTCTTGGAAAGGTAACCATATCGTTGGATGGCATTAGTAAAGCTGGCACTTGAAGGTGCACCCGGATTTGAACCAGGGACCTCTCGATCTGCAGTCGAATGCTCTTCCACTGAGCTATACCCCCTTGGCTTATGATTGGGCTCACTGGTTCTTAAAAAGTAATGTTCTGAGGAAACCAATTTCTCAAAAGTAAGGATGCTTGTTGAAATCCCTACCAATAAAGATTGCCAGTGAGAGAGTGGATGACACTGCATGAGAAATAGGCTCAAGGGTAACAAGTTGAAGAAGAGCTTTCTTGGAAAGGTAACCATATCGTTGAATAGCATGAGTAAAGCTGGCACTTGAAGGGGGCACCCAGATTTGAAGCTATGCCCCCTTGGCTTATGATTGGGCTCACTGGTTCTTAAAAAGTAATGTTCTGAGGAAACCAATTTCTCAAAAGTAAGGATGCTTGTTGAAATCCCTACCAATGAAGATTGCCAGTGAGAGAGTGGATGACACTGCATGAGAAATAGGCTCAAGGGTAACAAGTTGAAGAAGAGCTTTCTTGGAAAGGTAACCATATCGTTGAATAGCATGAGTAAAGCTGGCACTTGAAGGGGGCACCCAGATTTGAAGCTATGCCCCCTTGGCTTATGATTGGGCTCACTGGTTCTTAAAAAGTAATGTTCTGAGGAAACCAATTTCTCAAAAGTAAGGATGCTTGTTGAAATCCCTACCAATGAAGATTGCCAGTGAGAGTGTGGATGACAAGTTCTGCATGAGAAAAATGCTCAAGGGTAACAAGTTGAAGGAGAGCTTTCTTGGAAAGGTAACCATATCGTTGGATGGCATTAGTAAAGCTGGCACTTGAAGGGGGCACCTGGATTTGAACCAGGGACCTCTCGATCTGCAGTCGAATGCTCTTCCACTGAGCTATACCCCCTTGGCTTATGATTGGGCTCACTGGTTCTTAAAAAGTAATGTTCTGAGGAAACCAATTTCTCAAAAGTAAGGATGCTTGTTGAAATCCCTACCAATGAAGATTGCCAGTGAGAGTGTGGATGACAAGTTCTGCATGAGAAAAATGCTCAAGGGTAACAAGTTGAAGGAGAGCTTTCTTGGAAAGGTAACCATATCGTTGGATGGCATTAGTAAAGCTGGCACTTGAAGGGGGCACCCGGATTTGAACCAGGGACCTCGCGATCTGCAGTCGAATGCTCTTCCACTGAGCTATACCTCCTTGGCTTATGATTGGGCTCACTGGTTCTTAAAAAGTAATGTTCTGAGGAAACCAATTTCTCAAAAGTAAGGATGCTTGTTGAAATCCCTACCAATAAAGATTGCCAGTGAGAGAGTGGATGACTCTGCATGAGAAATAGGCTCAAGGGTAACAAGTTGAAGGAGAGCTTTCTTGGAAAGGTAACCATATCGTTGGATGGCATTAGTAAAGCTGGCACTTGAAGGGGGCACCCAGATTTGAAGCTATGCCCCCTTGGCTTATGATTGGGCTCACTGGTTCTTAAAAAGTAATGTTCTGAGGAAACCAATTTCTCAAAAGTAAGGATGCTTGTTGAAATCCCTACCAATAAAGATTGCCAGTGAGAGAGTGGATGACTCTGCATGAGAAATAGGCTCAAGGGTAACAAGTTGAAGAAGAGCTTTCTTGGAAAGGTAACCATATCGTTGAATAGCATGAGTAAAGCTGGCACTTGAAGGGGGCACCCAGATTTGAAGCTATGCCCCCTTGGCTTATGATTGGGCTAACTGGTTCTTAAAAAGTAATGTTCTGAGGAAACCAATTTCTCAAAAGTAAGGATGCTTGTTGAAATCCCTACCAATGAAGATTGCCAGTGAGAGAGTGGATGACTCTGCATGAGAAATAGGCTCAAGGGTAACAAGTTGAAGAAGAGCTTTCTTGGAAAGGTAACCATATCGTTGAATAGCATGAGTAAAGCTGGCACTTGAAGGGGGCACCCAGATTTGAAGCTATGCCCCCTTGGCTTATGATTGGGCTCACTGGTTCTTAAAAAGTAATGTTCTGAGGAAACCAATTTCTCAAAAGTAAGGATGCTTGTTGAAATCCCTACCAATGAAGATTGCCAGTGAGAGTGTGGATGACAAGTTCTGCATGAGAAAAATGCTCAAGGGTAACAAGTTGAAGGAGAGCTTTCTTGGAAAGGTAACCATATCGTTGGATGGCATTAGTAAAGCTGGCACTTGAAGGGGGCACCTGGATTTGAACCAGGGACCTCTCGATCTGCAGTCGAATGCTCTTCCACTGAGCTATACCCCCTTGGCTTATGATTGGGCTCACTGGTTCTTAAAAAGTAATGTTCTGAGGAAACCAATTTCTCAAAAGTAAGGATGCTTGTTGAAATCCCTACCAATGAAGATTGCCAGTGAGAGAGTGGATGACAAGTTCTGCATGAGAAAAATGCTCAAGGGTAACAAGTTGAAGGAGAGCTTTCTTGGAAAGGTAACCATATCGTTGGATGGCATTAGTAAAGCTGGCACTTGAAGGGGGCACCCAGATTTGAAGCTATGCCCCCTTGGCTTATGATTGGGCTCACTGGTTCTTAAAAAGTAATGTTCTGAGGAAACCAATTTCTCAAAAGTAAGGATGCTTGTTGAAATCCCTACCAATAAAGATTGCCAGTGAGAGAGTGGATGACTCTGCATGAGAAATAGGCTCAAGGGTAACAAGTTGAAGAAGAGCTTTCTTGGAAAGGTAACCATATCGTTGAATAGCATGAGTAAAGCTGGCACTTGAAGGGGGCACCCAGATTTGAAGCTATGCCCCCTTGGCTTATGATTGGGCTAACTGGTTCTTAAAAAGTAATGTTCTGAGGAAACCAATTTCTCAAAAGTAAGGATGCTTGTTGAAATCCCTACCAATGAAGATTGCCAGTGAGAGAGTGGATGACTCTGCATGAGAAATAGGCTCAAGGGTAACAAGTTGAAGAAGAGCTTTCTTGGAAAGGTAACCATATCGTTGAATAGCATGAGTAAAGCTGGCACTTGAAGGGGGCACCCAGATTTGAAGCTATGCCCCCTTGGCTTATGATTGGGCTCACTGGTTCTTAAAAAGTAATGTTCTGAGGAAACCAATTTCTCAAAAGTAAGGATGCTTGTTGAAATCCCTACCAATGAAGATTGCCAGTGAGAGAGTGGATGACAAGTTCTGCATGAGAAAAATGCTCAAGGGTAACAAGTT